>NC_044980.1:6037859-6365390 GCF_008728515.1 Papio anubis
TGAGGATTTTCCTCTAAGTGGGAAAATGTGAGATCCCTCTGATGTAGGGATCTGGGGATCATAGGATAAGGGGCACAGAGGGCAAATTGCATTCAATGACCCTCATCCAATAGGTCTTCTCCTCATGCCTCCTGCCCTCCCTCACCACTCTGGTATTTATCTGCTTCAGGAGTTTATGAAAAAGTGATATTTTGTGCTTATTTGAAAAATAAAGATAATGTCTTTTCAAGAAATGCATCTTGTTTGAAATTAACTCCAGAAAGTAGCTAATTTGCATATTCCAAAGGCAGCGAGTAGATGAGATTACAAAATGTATTTCTCTGGAAGTCATCCCTTGGTTAGTGCAATAGCTCCTATTTCTAGAGTTAATGCTTTTTAAATATTGAGTTGTTTTATCTCAGGTTATCAGTTGGACAGTCCTGTCTTCAGCATGGCAGCTGAGTCATGCACCTTGGATCCCAGAGCTTACTCCAGTTTGCTACCTGGAGTATGTGTGTAACAGACCTGACTGTGGCTGGCATTCAGGAAAACTATCCAAAGGTGCTATTTCTTTGTTTTAGAATATATTTATGATCAACATGATTGCATCTCCAGGTAATCCTAAGGAATCTTATGATGTTAAAATGAATAGACATTTGAACTTAGAGGAAATCAGGATGAAAACTCCAAGTGTTTTGAAGTACAGAGAGTCAAAGAACTTAAAAATATCCCTAGCATTGAGCAAGCAGTGTCAGCACTATAGGAAATAAGCAGTGTGTTATCAGCTCTTCTGCACATAGAAGATTAGAGCAAAGTTCATAACCCTATAAGTTCTTTGAAAAAAATTGCAGTGTTTAGTGACCAAAATTACTGAACACCAGGAAAAGCAATTTTTTGACACCTACTACGATTGAAATGAAGGTCAACAAAACTCTCCAGATAATTGCTTAAGGTCACTGAAATCTTAGCAAAAGCTGGGTGTCTGAGTTAGCAGGGAGAACAGTCTAGAACTGAAGCTCATTGTCCCTGTAAAGACATTTGAACATGAAAATTAGTCATTGACAGAAAAAAGTTATTGCTTCAGATGGCCTAATCATGTTTCCACCTTCAGTGATCCAATGCATTTGGAGACTCGGGGACAGGGGACTGCTATGTGAATGGACTTTAATCAGATCTTCTTCCACCAGGGACCCAACCAGGCACATGCACATTGGCATAATGTCCCCACACAGTGCCTGGTTTGTCAGCAGAAATGGCAGATTATGCCCTGACTGTCTGGGTATTGGAGACAACAAAAATGCTCTGGATATATTGCCCCATCGTCTTTCACCATTGAAATCCCCCAGGAAGAAGATAGCATTAAATCACTGTTAGGTTGAATTATAAAAAAAAACCCACTCATCCTTATCTAAGCAACCCAGCCTTAGATATCTGAACAACCCACAGGCAAACAGAGCTGTGCTGCACCAGGACTGCCTCCCAGAAAAATTAAACATGCATCTTTTAAGGTGAGAAAAATAAAAACCCCACCTTCATGTAGGGCTTTAGAATATAATTATTCCTCATAAATTGTGCTGAGTAGAAAAACAGTTCATTCAGAGGTCTGGCATTTTACAGTGTTCTGCCTGGGTTAATAGATGAAAAGACATTAGTTTAATATATATGACTCTTATTTAAAAAGATAAGACTATCTTTCAACTTTAATTTTAAACCTCGTGGCAAATAATTCTTAGATTACACTAAGAAAAAGTAGAGGTCCCATGTACAGGTTGCAGTCACCGCCTGAGAAGCTGAAGGCGGTAGAAATTCGGGCCCCGTCACAGCACTTTTTGATGTCTTTGCTTACTTAGCGATTGAACTTTCTGCTACACTGATATGTCAGCCGAACTTGCTCCCAGGACTCACAAAACCCTTTGCATTGGAAGTAGTCTTTCTCGGCATTTCCTGGACAGTCAAGCACAACGTTACTTCTCTGGATGTCAATACCTCGTTGTTCCTATTGTCCTTCATCTTAACCATGACCTTTGTCTCATAATTGCTGGACCTGCTGGTTTGCTGGACCCCGTGCCAGCCATTAAGCTACTGACTCAGTTTTTAGCCCACCTCTCTGTTCTGGAAGCCATGTTAGTCCTTTGCCTGCTGAGTCAACACAGGCTTTGCCAATGTGGGGTGCCAGAGACAGACTGGAGACGCGGGGAAGACGCAGCTCACTCTCTCTTTGGGTTTCTTGCCTATGCTCTTTGACCAGGCACATTCCTTTGACCTCCCATAGAAAGAGTGGAATTTGGTTGGTGGTTTTCTTTTCTTCTTTTTCTTTTTTTTTTTTTTGAGATGGAGTCTCGCTCTGTCGCCCAGGCTGGAGAGCAGTGGGGTGATGTCAGCTCTCTGCAAGCTCCGCCTCCCGGGTTCACGCCATTCTCCTGCCTCAGCCTCCTGAGTAGCTGGGACTACAGGCGCCGCCACCTCGCCCGGCTAGTTTTTTGTAATTTTAGTAGAGACAGGGTTTCACCATGTTAGCCAGGATGATCTCAATCTCCTGACCTTATGATCCGCCTGCCTCGGCCTCCCAAAGTGCTGGGAGGTGGTTTTCTTTTAATACGTGTTGAAGGAGGCTTATCACACCCTTCACAGAGACAATAGTGCTAGCCAGCAGGTGCCCCCTCTCGAGAAGTCCGGCCCCTAGGCCTATGGGGCCCCTCTGAGCTCACAGACACCCTCATGTGAGGTCTGGGCTCAGTACCACATGTCCCTCCTTCTAAGCCTTCAAGGTTTTTTTTAATATTTTGAGTTCTGGGGTACATGTGCAGAATGTGCAGGTTTGTTACATAGGTATACATTTGCCATGTGGTTTGCTGCACCCATCAACCTGTCACCTACGTTAGGTATTTCTTCTAATGCTATCCCTCCCCTAGCCCCCAACCCCTGACAGGCCCCGGTGTGTGATGTTCCCCTCCCTGTGTCCACGTGTTCTCATTGTTCAACTCCCACTTATGAGTGAGAACATGCAGTGTTTGATTTTCTGTTCTTGTGTTAGTTTGCTGAGAATGATGGTTTCCAGCTTTCAAGTTTTAATAATTCCAGTGTTTTCCTGTTTTTCTCTCAGCCCTAGTGGTGATGGCTGTGATAGCTGAGTGCTCCTATGGGACACCTTAGTGTTCTCTGTCTTTTTAGTTACCTAGTTAACAGTTCTTTCCACCTAACTAATGGTTCTTTATACTAAATTCTTTGCTACATTAACGGGTATGGTTCCCAGGCCCTGAGTAATATAGATGACATCACTAACGATGTTAAGTAAAATTCCCACATCAGCAATTTCATTGCCAACGCAAATGTGATCTGAAGATTGTTTTAAAGGTGCCTAAAATTGCATTCCTAATCTCTTACAAAAGGACCAGAATATGGGTTTTAAACCACCCAAGTTATTCGTGACACATAGTTATATCAATCAAAACTCATGGTGGCAAGTGACACAAAATTTAACTCTAAGTAAAAAGGGGGGAATATTGGCTCGTTGACTGAATGACACAGCAAAAACTGGGCCCTTGAGTTATCAAGGGAGGACAGCTTAGAGCTGGAATTCATTGTCCTTGTAAAGACATTTGACTATGAAAATTAGTCATTGACAGAAAAAGCTATTGCTTCAGATGGTCTAATAATATTGCCACCTTTACTGACCTAATGTATTTGAGGGCCCAGAGGACAGGGGATAAGGCCTGCCTTCAAATAGAGCTGAGACAAAGCACTCTATGTCCATCATAATATCTAAGCCTGGTTTTCTCCATTGCCTGCCTTGCTTTTCTCTCTTCTGGCTCCATTCTCAGGTAGGCTCTTCCTTGTGAGGTCAAGATTGCTCCCAGTAGCTTCCGGCTTATCTTATTTTCTCACCAATTGCAGTGGAAAGATAGAATCTCTGCTTTCAACATCCACAGAAAAAGCCCAGGGGTGATTTCAGTGGCTCTGGATGTGTGGTATCCATCCCTGGAGGTTGGAGCACACCACATTCTTATTGTCTAGGGTCATATGACCACATCTGCAGGGAAACAGAGAATCTGTTTCACCAAAAACAAATGGACTAGAACATAGTTGCGATTTTCCAAAGGAAAATCTAAGTGCTGTGACCATAAGGCAGGGAAATGAATGCTGAGCTGCAAAACCCACAGATGCCCTCACCGTACAGGCTTGGAACGAAAGAGAGAGAAGTGAGAAGGGCTGTCGTGGGGCCCTGCTCAGAATACCCACTTCTGGAAGGTGACTGGTTGGCAGTCTCCAGATGCCATTCTTTGGACCCCTCTCCACTCATTTGGGCCACTCCCAGCCACTGACTAAACGAGGCAGAATACTAGAATTGGGCCATTTCGGCCTGATGCAGGATTCCTCTATTGGGCAATGTTAGTTCAGCCATGTTGCCTGGGCAAGGCTCTTTCAGTACTGCCCCAGAGTCTGAGGCTCTTTCTACCTAATCCTTCCTGCTCTCTCTTCTTTCACAGGTGCCAGGGCTGCATTGCAATCTAGAAGCTCTCCTCACTACTCCTGATCCCTCCCTGTTATCCTTCATGGCATCTCCCTGAATGATCCTTTGCCTGTAGAATTATTTCCTGGTGTCTGCTTCACAGAGGACCTGAACCGACACAGCATGCATGAATCTTTTATAGCTGTGTCCTCCAAATGGCTATAAATTGTGTGTGCTCTTTGATTTTGGCTGATGGTTTGGGGGAGGTATTTAATCTCTCTACTGATAATGACGTCTGATGAAAAAAGAAAAAGACTGCTGCTCAAACTGTACATCTTGAGGAAAGAAGCTGCTCCTGAACAGTGCCCTAGCCATGTTCAGATGTTCAAGCTTCCCATCAAAGGTGCAGGCCACAGACAGGCAGATACCTTCATTTTATTTTATGAACTGTAACAAGAGAAAGTGTTCACTGAATTGGATTGGTCGTTAACAGATTGGAGGCAGCCACAAACTTTATGCGCATTCACTTGCTGAGTCACAGGGAGATATTAGTCAGCCTGAGCCTTCATAGTGCCAGCCTCTGTAGTGAAATGCTTAATGCTCTCCCATTTCATGGAAAATATACATTGTTGGTAACATCCGTGGGGCTGTTCAAGAAGTCAGAAGCCACAAAAGTTCCTGGCGCGACTCTCAATGGCAGGTGCAATGATTCCCGGATCTTCGTTATTTTCTGATTATTGTTACCCAGTCGCCAAAATATGTGTTTTTATGAAAATTCTTGATAAATACTGTATTCCTTACTGGTGTCATTTTTCTTCTCAAAAATACATTAATCAAAGTTTTAGGCAGCAAACGGGAATCTGATGGATAAAGCAAATCTCGAGGAGCTGTTCTGCGGGTCACAGTCCCATTTTTCCCCGTGGGTGAACTTTTAGCTTTCTGCTCAGGGGGTCTTTGTCTTATTTAACTCCATCCGATGAGACTGAGTCCATTAGGAAACTCAGTGGAAGAAGCTGGAGAAATGAATTTCTAACCTTTCTGATGGAAAAATGCACACTCTAAGCTGGAAAGGGCTTTCCTAAAGAACAAGGAGAGTATTTTTCCTCGGTGGCCATGAGGTTGTGCTACTGGAAACCCCCAGGGCACTTGTAAGTGAAAAATAGAGCATTAGTAATTTGGTGAGAATTCAGAAAACAAAACTTTCTCTCTGTCCAAGACAATGACTGCTTTTCTGTTTATTTCTCTCCTGCTCAAAACTCCTAAGGATCACTCAATGCTGCATTTTGCTTTCACTGGACCCCAGGAGATGGTGGACAAAAGTATTTTGTAACAAATCTAGTGTGACTTGTCATTTGTCTTTACAAACGTCGGCAAAATCCTATTAGAGTGTGCCAATATTCTTTGTGTTTGTTTGTCTGTTAAGCCCAAGGCTCAAATTTACATAAAAGGTAAAATGATTGACAACCAGCGTATTTTAACTTGAAGCAGCTTTAATTTTGCTGTGATTTCACATTGTTTCCTCGTGTATGGAAAGCATAATCCTGGAAATTAGGTTTCCAATGAAAACAAGGACATCTCTCTCATTGCTGTATTATAGTTGTCTTAAAAAATTCCTCATCTTCCCAGTGTTAGGAAGATAATTTGACATAATGTTTAATCCTGGATTCACTTAACTTTGTTTTTTTCCACCAGTGTAACTTCCGGCTTTCTGATGAGCAAGAGTTTTATAATGTATGACAAGTATAACTAATCTAGAATGACTTTCATGTACAAAAATACTTGAGTCATATATAAATTGGTGATTTTTACAGGTTTTTCAAGTATTTACTTTTACTATTATTCTCATAAATACACTCAGATAATGGTTTCTGATTTTGTGATTAAAAAATTATGGTCTGGGGGGCTGGCTGGCAAGATGGCCAAATAGGAACAGCTCCGGTCTGCAGCTCCCAGCAAGACCAATGCAGAAGGCAGGTGATTTCTGCATTTCCAACTGAGATACCCTTTTCGTCACACTGGGACTGGTTAGGCAGTGGGTGCAGCCCACGGAGGGTGAGCAGAAGCAGAGTAGGGTGTCACCTCACCTGGGAAGTGCAGGAAGCAGGGGGCCGCCCTTTCCCAGCCAAGGGAAGCCTTCAGGGACTGTGCTATCCAGCCCATATACCATGCTTTACCCATGGTTTTTGCAGCTGCAGACCAGGAGATTCCCTCATGAGCCTACACCTCCAGGTCCCCGGGCCCTGTTTGGGCAATTGTTTGGGTAGGTACTGAGCTAGCTGCAGGAGTTCTTTCTTTTTTCATACCCCAGTGATGCCTGGAACCCCAGAGAGACAGAACCATTCACTCCCCTAGAAAGGGGCTGAGCCAGAGAGAAAAGTGGTCTTGTTCAGTGGGTCCCACTCCTACAGAGCCCTGCAAGCTAAGAACCACTGATTGAAATTTTCCATGCCAGCACAGCAGTCTGAAGACGATCTGGGATGATTGAGCTTGGTAGGGGGAGGGATGTCTGCCATCACTGAGGCTTGAGTAGGTCGTTTTCCCCTGATGATGCTAAAAAGGCCTGAAAGTTCGGATTGGGCAGAACTCAACACAGTACAGCAAAGCGGCTGTGGCCAGACTGCCTCTCTAGATTTCTCTTCACTGAGCAGGGCATCTCTGAAAGAAAGGGAGCAACCTCAGTCAGGGGCTTATGGATAAAACTCCCATCTCACTGGGACAGAGCACCTGGGAGAAGGGGTGGCTGTGGGTGCAACTTCAGGAGACTTAAATGTTCCTGCCTGCTGGCTCTGAAGACAGCAGTGGATCCTGACTAGGGAGAGTTCTGCCAGCATCATGCTCGAGCTCTGCTAAGGCACAGACTGCCTCCTCAAGTGGGTCCCTGACTCGCGTGCTTCCCGACTGTGAGAGACCTCCCAACAGGGATTGACAGACACCTCATACAGGAACGCTCTGATTGGCCTCAGGCCAGTGCCCCTCTGGGACGAAGCTTCCAGAGGAAGGAGAAGGCAGCAATCTTTGCTGTTCTGCAGCCTCCGCTGGTGATACCCAGGCAAACAGCGTCTGGAGTGGACCTCCAGGAAACTGCAGCAGACCTTCAGAAGAGGGACCTGACTGTTAGAAGAAAAACTAACAAACAGAAAACAGAAACATCAACATCAACAAAAAGACCCTCCCCACCCCGACAGAAACCCCATCCAAAGGTCTTCAGCCTCAAAAATTGAAGGTAGATAAATCCACAAAGAGGAGGAAAAACCAGTGCAAAAAGGCTGAAAATTCCAAAAACCAGAATTCTTCTTCTCCTCCAAATGATTGCAGCTCCTCTCCAGCAAGGGCACAAAACTGGACCGAGAATGAGTTTGACGAATTGACAGAAGGAGGCTTCAGAAGGTGGGTAATAACAACTCCTCTGAGCTAAAGGAGCATGTTCTAACTCTTTAGTGCAAGGAAGTTAAGAACCTTGACAAAAGGTTACAGGAACTGCTAACTAGAATAACCAGCTTAGAGAAGAACATAAATGACCTCATGGAGCTGAAAAACACAGCACAAGAGTTTCATGAAGCATACACAAATAACAATAGCTGAATTGATCAAGCACAAGAAAGAATATCAGAGATTGAAGATCAACTTAATGAAATAAGGTGTGAAGACACGATTAGAGAAAAAAAAAATTGAAAAGGAATTGAACAAAGCTTTCAAGAAATATGGGACTAGGTGAAAAGACCAATCCTATGATTGGGTTTCCTGAAAGTGATGGGGAGAATGGAACCAAGTTGGAAAACACTCTTCAGGATATTATCCAGGAGAACTTCCCCAACCTAGCAAGACAGGCCAACATTTAAATTCAGGAAATACGCAGAACTAATATACTCCTCAAGAAGAGCAACCCAAAGACACACAATCATCAGATTCTCCAAGGTTGAAACAAAGGAAAAATTACTAAGGGCAGCCAGAGAGAAAGGTCAGGTTACCTACAAAGGGAAGTCCATCAAACTAACAGCAGATCTCTTTGCAGAAATGCTGCAAGCCAGAAGAGAGTGGAAGCCAATATTCAACATTCTTAAAGAAAATAATTTTCAACGCAGAATTTCATGTCCGGTCAAACTAAGTTTCAGAAGTGAAGATGAAATAAAATTCTTTACAGATAAGCAAATGCTGAGGGATTTTGTCACCACCAGGCCTGCCTTAAAAGAGCTCCTGAAGGAAACACTAAATATGGAAAGGAAAAACTGGTACCAGCTACTGCAAAAACACACCAAAATATAAAGACCAATGACACTATGGAAATCTACATCAACTAATGTGCAAAATAACCAGCTAGCATTATGATGACAGGATCAAATTCACACATAAAAATATTAACCTTAAATGTAAATGGGCTAAATGCCCCAATTAAAAGACACAGGCTGGCATATTGGGTAAAGGGTCAAAACTCATTGGTGTGCTGTATTCAGGAGACCCATCTCACATGCAAAGACACACACAGTCTCAAAATAAAGGGATGAAGGAATATTTACCAAGCAAATAGAAAGCAAAAAAAGGCAGGGGTTGCAATCCTAGTCTCTGATAAAACAGACTTTAAACCATCAAATATCAAAAAAGATGAAGAAGGGCATTACATGATAGTAAAGGGATCAACAACACAAGAAGAGCTAACTATCCTAAATATATATGCACCCAATACAGGAGCACCCAGATTCATAAAACAAGTTCTTAGAGACCTACAAAGAGACTTAGACTCCCACAGAATAATAGTGGCAGATTTTAACACCCCACTGTCAATATTAGACTGATCAACAAGACAGAAGATTAACAAAGATATTTAGGACTTGAACACAGCTCTGGACCAAGTGGACCTAATAGATATCTACAGAACTCTCCACCCCAAATCAATAGAATATACATTCTTCTCAGTAGCACATCACACTTCTTCTAAAATTGACCACATAATTGGAAGTAAAACATTCCTCAGCAAATGTAGAAGAACAGAAAACATAACTAACAGCCTCTCAGACCACAGTGTAATCAAATTAGAACTCAGGATTAATAAACTCACTCAAAACCATACCACCACATGAAAACTGAACAACCTGCTCCTGAATGACTACTGGATAAATAATGAAATTAAGGCAGAAATAAGTAAGTTCTTTGAAACCAATGAGAACAAAGAGAAAACATACCAGAATATCTGGAACAGAGCTAAAGCAGTGTTTAGAGGGAAATTTATAGCACTAAATGCCTACATCAGAAAGCAGGAAAGATCTAAAATTAACACCCTAACATCACAATTAAAAGAACTAGAGAAGAAAGAGCAAACAAATTTAAAAGCTAGCAGAAGACAAGAAAAAACTAAGATCAGAGCAAAACTGAAAGAGATAGAGGCACAAAAAACCCTTCAAAAAATCAATGAATCCAGGAGCTGGTTTTTTTTGAAAATATAAACAAAATAGATAGACTGATAGCCAGAATAATAAAGAGGAAAAGAGAGAAGAATCAAATAGACACAATAAAAAAGGTAAAGGGGATATCACCACTGATTTCACAGAAATAAAAACTACCATCAGAGAATACTATAAACACCTCTATGCAAATAAACTGGAAAATCTAGAAGAAATAAATAAATTCCTGGACACATACGGCCTTCCAAGACTAAACCAAGCAGAAGTAGAATCTCTGAATAGACCAAAAACAAGTTCTGAAATTGAGGCAGTAATTAATAGCCTACCAACCACAAAAAAGCCCAAGACCAGACGGACTCACAGCTGAAATCTACCAAAGGTACAAAGAGGAGTTGGTACCACTCCTTCTGAAACTATTCAAAACAATAGAAAAAGAGGGACTCCCCACTAACTCATTTTATGAGGCCAGCATCATCCTGATACCAAAACCAGGCAGAGATACAACAAAAAAAGAAAATTTCAGGCCAATATCCCTGATGAACATCGATGTGAAAATCTTCAATAAAATTCAGCAAACCATATCCAGCAGCACATTAAAAAGCTTATCCACCATGATCAAGTTGACTTCCTCCCTGGGATGCAAGTCTGGTTCAACATGTGCAAATCAGTCAACATAATCCATTACATAAACATAACCAATGACAAAAAGCACATGATTATCTCAATAGATGCAGAAAAGGCCTTCGATAAAATTCGACACTGCTCCATGCTAAAAACTCTCAATAAACTAGGTATTGATGGGACACATGTCAAAATAATAAGAACTATTTATTACAAACCCATAGCCAATATCATACTGAATGGGCAAAAGCTGAAAGCATTGCCTTTGAAAACCAGTGCAGATAAAGATGCCATCTCTCACCACTCCTATTCAGCATAGTACTGGAAGTTCTAGTCAGAGCAATCAGGCAATAGGAAGAAAATAAAGCGTATTCAAATAGGAGCAGAGGAATTCAAATTGTCTCGGTTTGCAAATGACATGATTGTATATTTAGAAAACCCCATCGTCTCAGCCCCAAAACTCCTTAAGCTGATAAGCAACTTCAGCAAAATCTCAGTATACAAATCAATGTGCAAAAATCACAAGCATTCCTATATACCAATAATAGACAAGCAGAGAGCCAAATCATGAGTGAACTCCCATTCACAATTGCTACAAAGAGAATAAAATACCTAAGAATACAACTTAAAAGGGAAGTGAAAGACCTCTTCAAGGAGAGCTACAAACCACTGCTCAAGGAAATAAAAGAGGACACATACAAATGGATAGACATTCCATGGTCATGGATAGGAAGAATCAATATCGTGAAAATGGCCATACTGCGTAAAGTAATTTATAGATTCAATGTTACTCCCATCAAGGTACTATTCACTTTCTTCATATAACTAGAAAAAACTACTTTGAATTTCACACAGAACCAGAAAAGGGCCTGTATAGCCAAGACAATCCTAAGCAAAAAGAACAAAGCTGGAGGCATCAAACTATACTACAAGGCTACAGCAACCAAAACAGCATGGTACTGATATGGAAACCAATATATAGACCAATGGAACAGAACAGAAGCCTCAGAAATAATACCACACATCTACAACCATCCGATCTGCGACAAACCTGACAACAATAAGCATGGGGAAAGAATTACATATTTAATAAATAGTGCTGGGAACACTGGCTAGCCATATGCAGAAAACAGAAACTGGATACCTTCCTTACACCTCATACAAAAATTAACTCAAGATGGATTAAAGACTTAAATGTAAAATCTAAAACTATAATAACCATAGAATAAACCCTAGGCAATACCATTCAGGACATAAGCATGGGCAAAGCCTTCATGACTAAAACACCAAAAGCAATTGTGACAAAAGCCAGAGTTGACAAATGGGATTTAATTCAACTAAAGAGCTTCTGCTCAGCAAAAGAAACTACAATAAGAGTGAACAGGCAATCTAAAGAATGGAAGAAACATTTTGCAATCTATCCATCTGACAAAGATCTAATATCTAGAATCTACACAGAACTTAAAACAAATTTACAAGAAAAAAACAACCCCATCAAAAAGTGGGCAAAGCATTTGAACAGACACTTCTCAAAAGATGACATTTATGCAGCCAACAAACAAATGAGAAAAAGCTCATCACTGGTCATTAGAGAACTGCAAATCAAAACCACAATAAGATACCATCTCATGCCAGTTAGAATGGCGATCATTAAAAAGTCTGGAAACAACAGATACTGGCGAGAATGCAGAGAAATAGGAATGCTTTTACATAGTTGGTGGGAGTGTAAATTAGTTCAACCATTGTGGAAGACAGTGTGGCGACTCCTCAAGGATCTTAGAACCATAAATACCATTTGACCCAGCAATCCCATTATTGGGTATATACCCAAAGGATAATAAATCATTCTACTATAAAGACATATGGACACATATGTTAATTGCAGCACTATTTACTATAGCAAAGACTTGGAACCAACCCAAATGCCCATCGATGATAGACAGGTTAAATAAAATGTGGCACATATATACCATGGAATACCATGCAGCCATAAAAAGAATGAATTCGTGTCCTTTGCAGGGATATGGATGACACTAACAAACATCATCCTCAGCAAACTAACACAGGAACAGAAAACCAAACACTGCATGTTCTCACTCGTAAGTGGGAGTTGAACAATGAGAACACATGGACACAGGGAGGGGAACATCACATATTGGAGTCTGTTCAGGGGTGGAAGGAAAGAGGAGGGAGAGCATTAGGACAAATATCTAATGCATGCGGGGCTTAAAACCTGGATGACGGGTTAATAGGTACAGCAAACCACCATGGCACAAGTATACCTATGTAACAAACCTGCACATTCAGCACATGTATCCCAGAACTTAAAGTAAAATAAATAAATAAAATTAAACAATTTTTAAAAATAAAAAAATTATGTCCTGGAGAGAGGATGAAATGAGGAATTGTTCTTGAAAGGCTGTAAAGTTTCTATTATCCAAGATGAATAAAGAGTAGAGATCTGATTTATGAAATAGTACTTATAGTTAAGAATACAGTATTTTGCATTTTAAAATATGTTAAGAGGCTAGATCTCATATTAAGTGATTTTACCAAACAACTTACTAACCAACCATCCAAACAATTAACCAACCAACCAGCCAACCAACCAACCAACCAAACAGAAAATCAACAAAGAACACGAGGACATTTTTGGAGGTGATGGATATGTCTAGTACTTTGGTTGTGGTGGTGGTATCACAGGTATATGCATTTGTTCAAATGATTCAAGGTATGTACATTAAATCCGTGCTTTTGGGGTATATCAATTATACCTCAATAAAACTAAAAAATTACGGTCAGTGTAACAACGGAAAATCCTTAGTACTGAGTAAAATTACTAATATGTTGGAGAAGCATGCATTAGTCTTTGCACTTAAATTATATTGATTTTTTGTTTAATTTTTCTCTACAAACAATTTCATTCAGTTGGTTAAGGAGCACAGGCTGATTTTTTTTATAATTGAAATTCAGAAAGACAGAGTTTAATTGCCTTGATTGAATTTGCATTCACACTGGTGTTTTTAGTTAGTAGGGTGTGCTAAATAAAACAAACAGTCCTCATTACCTTTGGAATTACCAATCAAGCTCCTTTTCTCATTTCTGTAGGTCTTTACTGCCAATTTACTAAGAGCATATTTTCAGTATCTGAATTTTATAGGCTGTGGCACAACTAGATTATGGCTAAAAGCTGACCAGGTGGTTGAGGAGTGGTTAATTGAAGGAATGGGAACCATAATTACAGATTAAGTGAGGCATATTGGAGTTAGGAATAGAAGAGTCTCATCTGCTTAATTCAGTTTTGTATAGAATTTTAGTTTTTATCAAAGTCATACACAGACAGAGTTTGAACAATTTTCTGTTTTAAAAAAAGCAAAACACAACAAAAACAAAATAGTGGGCTTCTACTCTGCTGTTCACCATCTTTGAGTCTTCTCCCCTAGAGACAACCACTTTCGTTTCTTTAGGCTCTTTCCTCTGATACTGACTCCATATTTCCATTGCTTGAATTTCCAATTATAAGAATTTATTTTGACTTCATATTACCAAAAGTGAGGATTTAAGACTGTCTTACCTATCCCCAACATACACATGGTTATATGTCAGTTTGGGGGCAAAACCGTGTTTGGAGATTGCGTTATTATTTGTACGTAAGCAATGTCCCACCACTGAGCTGCAGAGTGTCCTAGGGCTGTATTTATTTTACTGCACCTTTTCCCCTGGTGTTAATCATGCCATGTATTTTATTTGCTTAGTTTTCTGTATGCCAGAGGCTTAATCACGCTCATCTCCCCTACAGAATTATAAATAAGATCTCTCTTATCTGGTCAAATACATCAGGGATTCTATTTGTTTTATTTTATTGTTTCCCTCTGGAGACATCTCTCTTGAAGCCGCTTATTCTTCTTCTCCAATCTGGAGTTTTCTAGAGCCTGCAGAGCTGGGTTACTGAAGCCCCACATCATCACTATCCCGGGAATTCTCATTGTCTCTGTCTCTCCTACATTGAATTCTGTTTGCTGGGCCCCATGCTTCCTCCTTTCTTGGTTGGATCTGTCATTTGGTGGAGCATGTCCTCTAGTAGCTCCCGGAGAGCAGATCCATGAAGTGACTATTTTAGAGACATTGTATATCTGAAAATTTCTTTTCCAGGTATAGAGTTCTGGTTTGGACACGATTTTTCCTTCTGTATTTCGAAGATTCTATTTGTTAACTTCTAGATTCCAGTCCTTCTACTGAGAAGCCCAATGCCATTGTGATTCTTGAACTTCTGTTTCAACTTTTGGCATCTCTGATGTTCCGTGATTCCAGTTCTGTGCCTTGGTGTGGGTCATTTAAAAAATCCCTGGACTGGACATTGTGTGGGCCCCTTCAATGTGGGAAATCATGTTCTTCAATGTTACAAAATTATATTTATATGGTTTATGTGATAGTTCCTTTCCTTCTGCATTCTCCTTTTAGAAATTCTATTGTTTAGATCCTAAACTTACCAGATTCTTCTTGTCCGATATTGTCTTTCTATTTTCCATTTTTTGGGGGAGGTCATGTTCATTCTATTTTCTGGGCCTGGGTGATTTCTCAATCTATTAAATTCAAGTCGTTCTTCTGGTCTCCTCTCAATTCCCTCTTAGTCCTGCACTCTACTGCTCCATTTTTTTTTTTTTTTTTTTTTTTTGAGACAGAGTCCCGCTTAGTCGCCCAGGCTGGAGTGCAGTGGCGCGATCTCGGCTCACTGCAAGCTCCGCCTCCCGGGTTCACGCCATTCTCCTGCCTCAGCCTCCCGAGTAGCTGGGACCACAGGCGCCCACCGCCTCGCCCGGCTAATTTTTTGCATTTTTAGTAGAGACGGGGTTTCACCGTGTTAGCCAGGATGGTCTCCATCTCCTGACCTCGTGATCTGCCCGCCTCGGCCTCCCAAAGTGCTGGGATTACAGGCGTGAGCCACCGCGCCCGGCCTACTGCCCCATTTTAAAAAAGCTCTTTGTTAATCATCTTATTCTTTCTAATTACTCCTTTGATAAAATATTATCCTTTTTTATGGATGCAAAATTATTCTGTAAACCTTTATTGAAGTCCCATAGATGCCTGTACAGTCCTTTTAGGATTTGGGGTAAATCAAGGCAGTAGAGCTTAGTTTCATGCCTGGATCTACAGAGAATATTTGTATTTTAAAGGAAATGCAAGAAAAAAAGGGGGAGTGTGAGTGAGGCCAAGAATTAGGGGGAGCAGGAACTGATAAGGCCAAATATCTCCATGGAATATCAGTGCAGGGCAACACACAGAAAGCCTGTGGAGGATTCATGCTAGAGAGTTTGAGGCAGTCCCATTTTATTCGCAGTCTTACAGTTTCAGTCTCCACCTGGATTGCAACAAATTTTGCTATACATACATACATATGTCATGTTCTCATGGCTGTATGGAGCCCCATCCTCTCCATACCCCTTACCCCCATCCACCAAAACACACACACACAAACGCATACACAAACACACATACAAATACACACACACAACTACATACACTCACAAACATACAAACGCACATGCAGACACACACAAGCACACGCAAACACATACATATGAAGACAAACACAAAAACTCACAAACACAGGCACACACACACTCACAAACATACAAACACACATACAGACACACACAGCATACACAAACACAATACAGTTACACACAAACACAAACACATACAGGTTCATACACACTCATAAACAAACACACACACAGACACATACACAAACACATACATGTGAGGTGCACAGATGTATTAACTGTACCAGGATAAACCTTTTTTTTGTACTAATCATTTTCTCACTGTGCTAACAGTGTCTTCATTGACTTGTGCCCTTCAGCCCTTCTCTGTATAGGGGACTTTGACTAATGAGACTCAGCTCAAACTGGGGAGAATTTTCCGATGCTCCCAGGCGAGATTTCTCTTTCCCTCCTCTGTAGTCTTGTGGCAGTTCACACTTAGAACTTTAGGTGTTAATTTTGTTTCTGTATATTTCCCCTCTCCAACTGCATCATCACCCCTGCCACAACCATAAAAAAATTTGCTGAGCACTTTTCTAAGGATATGTTACCAAACTGACCCGTTTAGTTACCACAACAACTGTATAAAGTAGCTATTACTACCCACCTCACTGCCTAGGCGAAGAAGTGGAGGTGCAGAGGAGACACAGAGGAGACGCGTCCCCAGCCCGTGGTCCTCAGCCAGGGAGAGTTTCAGAACATAAGCCAGGCAGTGGTTGCACATCCCATGCCTTTCTCTGCAGATCTACTGCCCAGCATAGTGTGGGTGAGTTCTCAGGAATGCTCATTCATCAGTGAATTCGTTCATAATACATTCTTAAAAAGTTGGCAAACATTTTGTCTTGGTCACAAGTTGGAGCCCATTTAAAGTAAATGTGTAAAACGTTCTGGAGAAAATGGTTTTGTTGTTGTGCTTGTCATTTGTTTGTTTTATCAAACACTGGGCACAGGCTCTAAAGCTCTGCTCAGCGAAGTGATTTACGGAGGTAATTTGTTCATTGATTTATGTTTAATACCCTGCCAATGCACTATTTTGCTTAATAGTCTCACTTTCCTGCTGACAGCTAGACTTGGATGGGGTGACTAATCCACTACAGGGTGTCAGGTGGGCCTTCCCAACCATGCCGAGAGCGGCTGTGCTGTCACATTAATGAGTAAGTCTCCATACCGACTGTCACCCGCCAGGCAAAGCTGTCATTGTGCAGATGCTGCTGAACACCCAAGCTCTTCCTTGCCAAATCCCCACCAACATTTTCTTTGTAGTACTCCTTTTATAAAATATCACTCCTTTTATACAAAATGAAGACGTGGATGTGACCACTGGATTCTGAATTCTGGGGATCATTGGTGATTTCCCAAGATCAGTGTCACCAACGTCAATTGTTCCAAGTACAACGTTGCCAAATGATGGGAAAACAAGACCTATTGGAATGGGTGGAGGGGAAATGAGATGTGTTAGGAGGCACTAATGATAGACTTCTTCTAGAAGAAATGTCTTGTGAAGAGGAACTGAGATTGCAAGTGATATGAGGGACAAGGGAGGTTTTTGTTTTTTAACATGGGAAGATATTTATAAACCAGTGGACACAAAACAGTAGAGAAAAAGAAAACTGATGTGCTGTTAGAAAAGTTAATAATTCACATAAAACTATGAAACAAATGCAAATGAAACAGAAGAGTGGAGGGAATTATTATTTTAAAAAATGTAATCTGTCTAATATGAAAGAATTTATGTCTAATCATGAAAGAATTTCACTGAAGAGCAAACAGAGGGGACTGAGTGCGGTGGCTTACTCCTGTAATCCCAGCCCTTTGAGACACTGAGAAAGGAGGATGACTTGAGGCCAGGAGTTCAAGACCAGCGTGGGCAACATAGCAAGACCCCTGTCTTGCCAAAAAATTAATATAAATTAACTGGATATGGTCATGCATGCCTGTAGTCCCAGCTACTCAAGAGGCTGAGGTGAGAAGTACACTTGAGCCCAGGAGTTGGAGGCTGCAGTGAGACGTGGATCTTGCCACTGCACTCCAGCCTGGGTGACAGAGTAAGACCCTGTCTCAAAAAAAAAAAAAAAAAAAAAAAAAAGGAATGAATATACCTACCAAAAGTGGGGATATTTCTTTGACTCACTTGGGTACTGGCACCTGGAACTTTTAATAAATCCTCTAATTACTTATCTGTTAGTCTTAAGTGTAGCTTTAATTGCCAAATAGGCACTATGAAATAAACTGACCAAGACTAGTCTTGCTATGCACATTTTTATGGGGTCTGCAGTCATTTCTACATGAATGAGCTTTTGAGAAATATTCCAAAAAAATGACAAGCCAAGTAACTCTTGCCGGTTATCTGATCTGTGAATTACACATCTGCAATATTGTAACATGGTCTGAAGCTCAACTAGGACTGTCTCAGCCCTCTCCAGACCATGACATGGATGGCAGCTGGATTGATATCAATGGAGGGAATTTTATTTCCTCTTTCACTAGTCCAGATACTGCTGTTTCCACTTTGAAGGGGATAATACAATTTGTGTTTACCAGGTTCCAAATGACTGGTGTATCTGTTTTTTTTTAGAAGACGATTGGATATTATGTGGAGTTTTATTCCCCAGAGAAGTATTTCTTCGTTGTTTATGACTTTGAGAAGATCCCTATGCAGAAGTGCAAGGCTCTATGTTACCCCCTGCTCTTTGCTAATTGTTTGCTAAAGGTACATAGAGAGAAGAAGACAGTCTTTCGTGTATCTGTGTTCGCATGTGCAAAAAGTCCCAAAATCTCTCACAGAGCTTGTCTTACTGCTGAAAGTAGAATTCTCTCCCTATCTCCTCATAGATTTAGGATTTCTTTCCAGTCGCAACCAGGACAATATATCACAACTAATACAAGCTGAGATATGGATGTATTTGCAACTTCTGGTATAGTAAAAGGTGATGACTTATATAAAGTCTAGAAAGAGAACAAAATGGTGAGAATATTATCATATGCCTAAGGAATGTCTTACCAGACCAAAGATAAAAAAATGCTGCCAATAAAATGTACCAGGAATTCTGCATGATCTATCCAATGCTGCTAAAGTGAGCAGGTAAAATTAACACCCAGTGATAAATATTGTCTCTTCCAACTGGAATTCTCTATGATTTAATTAAAAACATATCTGTGTTGCCAAATGATGGGATTACAAGGATGAGGCATACTTAGGTAAATTGTAGTCTTTGTCACTCAACTTAGACCTTGGCTATGTACCAGTGTGGACTATTTGCTAGATATTTCATAGTATTTATGCTATCTCCCACCTGCCATTTTGACCAGTGTCATCTTTCTAGATCCTCCTCATACCACCATTAATCTATGATGGGTGTTTCTAGATCCTCCTCATACCACCATTAATCTATGATGGGCGTTTCAGAAATATGAATTCATTATAATATTTTTATTAAAAGTAAATCCAACCAGTGACTAATTTGTGGTCTGCTCGAGAGCTCACAGCAAACTGGAGAAGACACATAAGAAAAGATAATAACTATATAACGAGCTATATAATACAATGGATGATAAAATAAAGGGTGTGTAAAGTCGTAGAAGTCAAGAAAGAAAGTGGTTCAAGAAAAACCACCTGGTCAGCGGCAGCAAATACTTCTGCCAGGTGAAGTGAAATGAAGACATGGATGTGACCACTGGATTCTGAATTCTGGGGATCACTGGTGGTTTCCCAAGGTCAATGTCACCAACATCAATTGATCCAAGTACGATGTTGCCAAGAGATGGGAAAAGAAGACCTGTGGGAATGGTTGGAGCGGGAATGAGATGTAAGTGGTAGGAGGCACTAATGATAAACTTCTAGAAGAAATGTGTTGCGAAGGGGAACTGAGGCTGGAGGTGGTATGAGGGACAAGGGAGGATTTTTTTTTAAATATGGGAAGATAGTTATAAACTGATGGACATAAAACAGTAGAGAAAAGGAAAACTGATTTGCTGTTAGAATGAAGTTAGTAATTCACATAAAACTATGAAACGAATACAACCGAGACAGGAGAGTGGAGGTAAATGATTATTATTGTTTTTAAAATGTGCTATGTCTAATTGTGAAAGAATTTCACAGTCACCAAGTAAATCACTGAAAAATATGAAAGGGTCCAACCAAACTATCCATAAATTAATCATTCATAAATAACTTGTTTTGTTTTCTTATTAGTTCTACTCTGCTTTTTCGTTGCGGTTTTATATTCAGTATTAATATGCAGTAGGAAAATTTTGTTCATTAATCCTACAGTGTACTTTTAATCACCTATCTTTGTTCATTTTTCCAAAGGAATTTCAAGTCCATTCTGTGATGTTATAAAAATATACTATTGAGATTTTAATTTTGAAGAAATTTATAAATAACTTTACAGTGGTCAATCTTCCTATTATCACACTTTATATTTTTATGTTATTTTTATTTCTACTTTTCTTCTTAAAGGCCCTACATATATCTTGTTAAACTAGTCCCTGAGTATTTTGTTGTTTTTATTATCATAGAATGTTTTTATTTTACCAATTGTTACAACTGAGCAGTTGATCACTGGTAGTAGCTCAGAGATTTTAAAGGGAGTTTTCCTTTGACAAGATGGATCCAGACCACTATAATGGAAAGAATGAAATATCTTTAATTTGTATAATTCTAACCTTTACCTAAAAATCAATGTCATTGTGCTGATTCTCAACTCAATGTATCATACTATATGTCCTGAGATTGCATTTAGCCTTATACAATATGTCAGCTTCTTTCACATGGTTTAAATGTCATTTGCTTACTCACTTTTAGCCAAAAGTATGATTCAAGCATCTCCTTACATATTTCTCAAAGTTAATTATTCAAGCACATATTGTATAGGATTTGAACTTAATGGGGTTTGTACACCATGATCACTCACTCCTTTTGTTTAAGGAACACCTTGCTCTTTGCAAATACTCCTATTCACAATTTATTTTTCTGAGGAACATATTCTGATGCACGATGAAAAATAAACAAGACCAGATGTTTCTTTCTTTCTTTACTGTGAGACTAGGTATTTCAACATTGGAATGGTTAAAATAAAATAAATAAAATACAATGCTTGTAAGAACGGGTTGTAAATAAATCTCTAATTGGCTGTCAAGGAGCAAGTAATTGACAAAGACACCTGCTTCTTGGCTCTTTCTGCTTCTTGGCTGTTGTTGGTAGCATCAGTCTCGCCATCTCTGCCCTGGTGTGTCTGTGTTTTATAAAGGCAAGCAGTGGTGCTGGGGCAGTTACATTTCTGTTACCCCATGATAGCCTGAAAAGAATGGAGCCACTGATATATTTATTCTCAAAACACTAGGAGTGACACATAAATGTTTATTTTTAATATTTATTATTTGCAAATGAATAAGGCCCCTTACAATTCAAAGCACTGTCAAATATTAAAATATAAAATGAGAAAGAATTCAGAATTCTGCTGTGGTAGAATTGCAATAACATGGTGTGCTCATGCCTGCTTCTAATGTTTATCAGAGTTCAAGGCCCGCTCATTGGACATTATTGTGTCTATTGGATTCTAGATGAAGTAGAGCAATCAAGGAGCACTGGGCTTGGAATCAGCAGAACTGACTCAGTAGTGTGGCTGTGAGGAAGCCACCTCCCTCTGGATCCTCAGCTGAGAGAAGAAGAGAGGAGAGAGTAGGTCGTGTGGCAGGGATGGGAACTATGGACATTTGGGCCACTTATTTTGAACCGCAAGTAATTGTGCCTTCAGGGCCTGCTTGAGCCCCATCCTATATATTTCACTTCCATAAAGTGCATGCCGGCTTTATGGCCTACTGGGCCAGACACCAGTATGAGAAAAAGGGTGTTGTTGAAGAATTGAGAAAGCCCCTTCTGACTATACTGTACTTTGGGTATTCTGTCTTGATAATGAAATAGGAAAAGAAATTTTTTTTTTTGAGACAGAGTCTCACTCTGTTGCCCAGGCTGGAGTGCAGTGGCACAGTCTTGCTCACTGTAAGCTCCACCCCCCGGGTTCACGCCATTCTCCTGCCTCAACCTCCCAAGTAGCTGGGACTACAGGCGCCCGCCACCACGCCCAGCTAATTTTTTTTGTATTTTTAGTAGAGATGGGGTTTCACCGTGTTAGCCAGGATAGTCTTGATCTCCTGAGCTTGTGATCTGCCCACCTTGGCCTCCCAAAGTGCTTGGAATACAGGTGTGAGCCACCGTGCCAGGCCAAGAAAATTTTTATAAAGCCAGATGGTTTTAAATATTGAGTCCTACATGTTAAATCAATGATTTTCTTTTGTCAAAGCATGAAGTAAAAAAGCTTCTTATATCAGTATTTTAACAATTTAATATTTATATTGGATAATTAGAACAACTTGATTATTAACTTTGAAAACATAGTAAATAGGACCTTAGATAGTCAGTTTTTCAAAATAGCAATGTAGATACTATTGGAATATATTTTAAAGTATGATATACTGGTAAAATCTTAGCCTATTAATATGAATATAAACACTATAGAAATAGCCCTAGAGGTTAAAGGCTGGGTGTGTGGATATCATATTGATCATTCCTAAAAACACCAGCCCTAAGTTTACAGCAACACTTTTTAATCCCTATTATCTTAGCAAAATTTACATTGATTAGAGAAGAAAGAAAATTTTATCAGTCCCTTTGCCATGCTCTCTGAAGAAGGGTAATGTTCCAAAGCAGCAAGATTTTACTTTTCAAAGCATTTTCCTTTATGAGACTTTCTTATTCTGCAGGTTTTGTTCTTTGTATCCAGCAGAATTGAACCACTTACTATGTAATAAGCCCTTACATGCGATAAACCTGTCACCTCACTTACCATGTTTCCATGACTATCATTGTTATCATTTTGCACCAGTAGAAAGTGAAAATTGGTGAGGTTCAGAAACTAAGGCACAAAGAAAGTCAGTGGCAAAGGTGGAATTTGATTTCAAAGCCCAAGCCCCTCTCACTTGCTACCTCTCTCTCTTCTCCCCTCTCAACAGCCCTTAATGAAAAAGCAGAGTAGAACTAGTAAAATATCAAAACAAGTTATTTATGAATTAATGCCATTTCTTAGGCATATAATTATAAGAATATTATCATATGTCTAAGAAATGTCTTACCAGACCAAAGATCAAAAAGTACTGCCAATAAAATGTACCATGAATTCTGAATGATGCGCTCAAATTTGCTAAAGTCAGCAGGTAAGATTAACACCAGCTAATATATATTGTCTCTTCCAACTGAAATTCTCTATGATTTAATTAAAAACACATGCATGTTGCCAAGTGATGGGATTACAAGGATGAGACACACAAAGTAAATGCCAAAGGTCTCCATTTCACAGATGAGAAAGCTAAGGCCCTGTGTGGGTAGGTGACTTACCTAAGGCCATATAACTGGTGCAATAGTGAAAAACCCAGATCCCCGTCTATTTTTCAGCTCTGCCAGGCTGCTTGCTTCTTGTCATGGGTGCAGAAGTCCGTGTGTTTCGCCTGGGCAGGCTGGGAAGAATGCTGCGCTAATCCTTATCACGCCTTCAGAGTAGGTGCTGCTTCTACCCTTGCTGTAATTTAAGACCTAAATATTTTATTATTAACTTAACTTTCATATCCTTTTGGATTTCATGTTTTGCAATGTGGCCTATATTCTGAAAGGCAAAAATGTTTTTAGGGATGCTTGGCTGATTAATATCTTTGTTCTGGTCCTTCGTTAAAATTTATCCTCCTCTCAAGTGACTAAAACATTTAACTCAAAGCAGGGACATAGCTGGACTTTCTGGGGTGACCAGGGACTGCAATCGTGGAGGCGAGAGGAAATGTGGAGATACAGAGCTGGACTCAAGTCTGTGCTGTGACTCTTCTTCTCCTTACTGCTTCTGAGTTTTACCGGCACCTTTAAGTCAGGTGTTACCCCAACTTACCGAAGAATTGAAGTTCAGAAAGCTTCTCAGATTATTTCATTTAGTAGTTTATTTACTCACTTGATTGTATCCATCAATCTAGCCATCCTTCAATAAGCATCTACTTAGCAGTTACTATGTGTTAAGCTGGTATCCAGTCCTTATTTTTCCTTGATAATGAGAAATACTTGGGACCTATGCTACAATCCCCACACTTTGACTGTTCTAAATATGGTCCCTGCAACAGTGTGGATGTCACTTGGGAGTTTGTTAGGGATGAAGACTCCCAGGCTGCCCCCTGGACCTACCAAATAAGAACCCATGTTTTAACAAAACCCCTCTTCCTCCTGGGAATTTGAATTACATCAGCATTGAAGAAGCACAGTCCTGGAGATCCTTGTCACCAGAGAAGCTTGGGACATGCTTTTGGGCATTGTGTTGGAGGGTTTTGATGCCCAGAGAAGCATAAAGTGTTTTCTTTGCCCACAAGATGCTCACCTTAAAGTTTCAAGGACTTTGCTTCTCAAAGTGACCTCCAAGGACTGTTAGTTGAAGACCACTTAAGTTTAAATTCAAGAGTGCCCCAATTCTGTCATTAAGCCCCTGACTCTACATTCAGGCATTCACCCTTCTTTTAGCCTCATTAACCTCTACTTTTGTTTCACATTGTCACCACCTCTCTCTTTTAGCCTCATCAACCTCTACTTTTGTTTCACATTGTCACCACCTCTCATGGGGCCTTTTGTGACACATGTTAAGTTCATTAGTCCATTCTCACATTGCTGTAAAGAAATGTCTGAGATGGGTTAATTTATAAAAAGAGAAATTTAATTGGCTCACATTTCTGCAGGCTGTACAGGAAGGATGATCGTGCTGGCTTCTGCTCAGGTTCTGGGGAGCCTTCAGGAATCAAACAATCATGGTGGAAGGCAAAGGGGGAGCCAGACATCTCACATGTGTTGAAGCAGGAGTAAGAGAGGGAGGGAGGAGGTGCTACACACTTTTAAACAACCAGATCTCATGAGAATTCACTATCATGGCGACAGCTCCAAGAGAATAGTGTTTCTCAAGGGAACCATGTGAAACTACCCTCATGATCCAATCACCTCCCACCAAGCCCCACCTCCAACATTGGTGATTATAATTCAACATGAGATTTGGGTGGGGAGACAGATCCAAACCATATCATTCTAGCCCTGGCCCCTCCCAAATCTCATGTCTTTCTCACATTGAAAAATACAATGATCCCCTCTCAACAATTGGCCAAAGTCTTAACTAATTCCAGAATTAACTCAAAAGCCCAAAGTCCAAAGAGTTATCTGAGACAAAGTAATCCAGATCCCAGAATGGTGGCTCCACTGGCAGCTTGCACCACGCACCTGGAAGAGCCACAGGGACTCAACACCAGCTCATGAGGACAGCTGTGGGGGCTGAACCCCACCAAGTCACAGGGGCGGAGCTGCCCAAGGCTTTGAGAGCCCACCCCTTGTACCAGCATGCCCTGGATGTGGGACATGGAGACAAAGGAGATTATTTTGGAGCTTTAAGGTTTAATGACTTCCCTCCTAGGTTTCAGACTTATGTGGGGCCTGTAGCCCCTTTCTTTTGGCCAATTTCTCCCTTTTGGAATGGGAGTGTTTACCCAATGCCTCCATTGTATCTTGGAAGTAACTAACTTGTTTTTGATTTTACAAGCTCATAGGCGGAAGGGACTTGAGTTGTCTTAGATGAGGCTTTGGACTTTCGAGTTAATGCTGGAGTGAGTTAAGACATTGGGTGACTGTTGAGAAGGGCTGATTTTATTTTTCAATGTGAGAAGGACATGAGATTTGGAAGGGGCTGGGGTGGAATGGTATGGTTTGGATTTGTGTCCCCACCCAAAGCTCATGTTGACTTCTAATCCCCAGTGTTGGAGGTGGAGCTTGGTGGGAAGTGATTGGATCAAGGGGGTAGTTTCTCAGGGTTTAGCACCATCCCCTTGGAACTGTCATTGTGATAGTGAGTTCTCATGAGATCTAATTGTTTAAAAGTGTATAGCAGCTCCCTGCTCTCTCTCTTCCTCCTGCTCTAGCCATGTGAGACATTTTGCTTCCCCTTTGCCTTCTACCATAATTGTTCATTTTCTGAGGCCTCCCCAGAAGCTGAAAAGATGCCAGCATCAGGCTTCCTGTATAGCCTGCAGAGCTGTGAGCCAATTAAACCTATTTTCTTTATAAATTACTCCATCTCAGGTATTTCTTTATAGCAGTGCAAGAATGGACTAATACATTAAGAATATCATAGAGTACATTGAATTAAGCGACAAATGCAGTTTTTGCAACAGCTATTTCTTCCAAAGTTTGGCAGTACATTATCATAGTCTTTAGAGAATACCAACAGGAGAAAATGAATAATGTATATGTAAATTACTATCTATCTCTTTATTTATGAATCTGTCTATGTTAGTTGAGGAGATCCCTGAACTCTACAACAGGCTAAACCAGTTATATAAATAACGTTTTGTAAGGTATACTCTGGATGTGAATTTGTGTGTGTGTGTGTGTTTTGGGAGAAAAAGGTAATATTTATTTAAATAATTTTGGAAAGAGGCATTTTGCTAATTTTATACAAAATACCAAAATACCAATTGCTCTTCTCTGTGAAACTTCACGTAAGCAAGAAAATGAAATGCAAATATTGACAAATGTCTTTTGAGGAAAGCAGTAACTACAGTGAATTAAATATAACCTGTTAAATTAAACAAGTAATTCTGACATACTTTTCTTTGGATAGCTAAGTTTTGATTAATATTCACAGATCCATACTGCTAGGGTACACACATACTTTTTCCAGAATCTGCCCTTTCTTCAATGACTAATACCTTCATTTTAATGATTTTTTTAGTCTAAAGCACGATGCCTCATATCTGAGAGGAAACCAAAGTCCAAACAGGGTAGGTGGCTCAGTCAAGGTCACAGACCTAGCACCTATCAGAGCTGGGATTATGCATTCAGATCTTTTGTGGCTTATCTAAATATTTATTTTTTATTGATCATGTTAGAGATGCTGGCAATGAATTTGAGTTCAAAAGATGCCATTTAGTCATGCTTTCTGTTTTTAGAATATGGAGGTTGTTTTACTCACCTTGAGACACATTTTACCAAAAATGAACCCTGTGCAGAAATCAATTAGAAAAGCATTCTATTGATTGCAAGGTACTGAAATGAAAAGGCTGTGTCTCAGTGTGGGCTCTCTCTCCAGCCACTGCATCCCCGCCTCCGTGGCTTCCTTAGATGTTAGAATTGGGTTATGCAGAAGTTGTTCAGTTTTGCTCAAATGAAACCCTGGGAATTCTTGAAAATGAGCTCATAGGCATGAAAGAATTATTCTTATTTGACATACCCTAATGAACCACATCTGTGATATTCTACAAATGAAAATAATCACTCATTATCTGCTTGTTCTAAATAAATGTTTGTTCGAAGCGGCTCTAGATTGAGACGTTTTCATTGTCAGATGCCCACTTCATGAGGCAGTGTGTGAAACCCAGCCCTCTCAGGGCTATGCATGGAATGTGGGGGCAGTTGGCCTGTAGGACTGTTCCCCCTCACCACACAGGGGGCAACTGGTGGACTCTGGCACTTGGGCTCCCGAGCGAATGCACTTCATTTTCAAAGTAAATTCCCAATGTCAGCTACAATTTCTCAGCCCTTTGGGGTGAGAGAATTTGTCTTGAATCTCCTGACCCATTCCATTATTATGCCCCAGCAACTGTACCGTCTGTGGGAGGCCAAGCTGCCTAAGAAGTTTCCGTGCATCTCCAGGGAACTTGGCAGGCTTGACGTCTTTTTGACCTCACAAAGTTGGCTTCTTCATGCACACCGTCTGTTCGTAGTGGTCTCAGCCCTTTCATGGGGGACTTCCCCGCCTTCTTTACCTTCTGATAACTCTTGAGTTGTTCTCTTCCTTGGTTTTTAATTTCCCCAGCTCTGCAATTGTTGCTCTAATATTCCCTTTCCCCTGGCATCATGTCTTCCTGGATGGAGCATCTTCTCTTTTCTCTTTGAGAGTATTAGGGTGTGTGATTTTTTTGGTTATAGACATTGAGTCATGTCAGTTCCTTTAGAGTTCCTGTTGTTGTTGTTATTGTTGTTTCTCGCAAATTTTCTTTGTCGTGGTCTTGTTCTTACACGTTGGAGAGTTTCTCCAGGTAACCAGTGATGCTTGGCTGTCTGCTTTTATGTGAAAGGGAGTTAGTGGATAGAAATCTGAGAAGCACTGTGCATGGGAGTGCCTTTCTGACCGGGGGCTGCCTGCAGTTGGTCTCAATGGGGACTTCACTGTTTTGTTGGAGAATCCACAGTATCTGTCTCTGAGTCTTTTGTCTCGAGCTGGTCTGTTGTCCCAGGAGAAATTTGCCATTGTCTCCTGCCTGGGGTATAACCTGACTGCTGCAGGCTCTGGGTCAGCATTGGCCGCAGAGATGTCAACTCGCAGTCTCTTGACCTGTGCTGTCCAACACAGCAGCCCCTGGCCATATGTAGCTATTTACAATGGAATTCATTAAAATAATTGAAATAAAAAATTAGTTCCTCAGTTGCATTAGCCATATTTTAAGAGCCACAGGCCAGAGTTAGCTCTTGAATAGTTAGGCAGGTCAGATACAGAACATTTTCATAACTTTTGAAGGTTCATTTGAGGAGTGCTGTTTCAGACTTTTGCTTCACGTTGAGGAAGGCAACCTGCCCTTGGTTGGGCCTAGTGCCTTGAGATTAGAATCTCTCTCATTCAGCCACTCCAGAAAACAAACTGCATTTTTAGGTTGGAGTGCAGGCGGAGGCTCTGTGTCTCCCACCTGTGCTATCAGATGCTTCTCTGTAGGTGGTGACTGTGTTGCTGGATCTTCCTCACTGTGGGACATGACACCACTGTCCCCTGCTCTCCCCTCAGTATGCACTTAATTTACACTTTCTCCATTGTGCTAAATCAGTTACCTCCTGTCCACCTGCTCTCCAGCTCTCAATATTTTGTTGACATCTTTCACTCACGGCTTTCTTCCCTTCTGTTTGCTTTGTCTTTGTGGTTTTATGAGGCTTTGTTCTTTTCTTTCTTTCTTTCTTTCTTTCTTTCTTTCTTTCTTTCTTTCTTTTTTTTTTATCCCATTAGTCTGCTATAGCAGGGCTTAGAAGGAACTAGAGCTTGTGGTATATATATTCTACCCACTATATTTGAACTGGAAGGATTGTCACTTCTTATTATCTGTACCAGAGGCCTTAGGCAAGGAAATAAACTCTAAGGAATCTTTTGCCTCCAGCAAAAGAGGGCATAATTATCACGACTTGCAGCTGAATCTGGTGATGGCCAGGGACGTGCAATAAGTACCACAACTGGTGAGCAGAGCTGAATGAGCCTAAGTCCCTCATTCCTGCCTCCTAGTTTAGGTGACAACTGCTTCATACAGTCATGTGGTTGAACCTGGTTCCAAATGCTCAGATGGAAGGAAGGTTCCCATGGTCGTATGATATCTCCGTCTTGTTAACCTTTCTCCTTTTATTAAAGACATACTTCTCTAAGATACAAACAGTTACTGCGAATCAAATCCTGGTTCTAGTAGCATATCACAAGAACTAACACTACCCTAGTATTCATCCATCCATCCATCCATCCATCCATCCATCCATCCATCCATCCATCCGTTCATCTATCCATTCATCTGTCCATCCATCCATCCATCTATCCAGCCATGCATGCATCCATTATTCTATTCAATAAACATTTATTTAGCAGGTTTAGGTGCCTGACCTTGGTTCACAAAATAACAAAAGCACTCATAACAGTATGTTTATTTTTAAATGACTAATAATATACAAACAAAAAAGTTTATTTTCTCATATATTTTCACCAATTCTCCGCATTTTTTAATGAAATTAATGAATACCATCAAGATAGGGTTTAGAGATAAAAATTAGATTAACCAAAATTCTGAAGTCATGGGCAACTGGATGAATGTCCTTTTTTTTGGTCCTTTTCTGCTGTTTGTGAACCTCGCTCTCTCTGTATGTTCCTTCCTCCCACTGCTGACTGCATTCATTTATACCTTGCTGTTCTCCCAGGCTCATTCTCTCACTGTCTTTCCGTGAAGTGTCTGGACGGGGGTAGGTAACTCTCTCTTTGGCCTGCACAGATTGAATAGTGGCTCCAGAGGACTCACTCTACTAGTGTGTCCAACTCTATGCAGAAGAGCCCTGAGTCTGTAGACAGGTTATATTCCAACAGGTATCAGAGGTAAATGGTCACTCCTTCCATTAACCCTCAATGCTAGGAACCACCTAATTTTCTAGGCTCTTCACTACATTAGCTCATCCTCCTTTACTTTTAATTGCCTCTTTTAGGCCTTGTATCTCCTCTGGTTGCATTCCAAGTCTTGCCTTCTTTTCATGGTCTACCTCACAGCACAATCAGATTATCTATTCTCCACTTCTTTCCCCTGCAAGCCTGCCCTTGCCCCCTCAACCTACTAAACCACTTGCATGCTTCAGAAGTTACCACCGAGTCTGATGGCCTTCTCAGAGCCTGCTTTCTGACCCCTTGCCAGTCTTCAACCTGACTGACCATTCTTTCTTTGGTGCTCATGTCCCCTTTACATTCTATAATTCTAGCTTCTTTCCTTAACTTTCTCTTGCTGCTCCTTTCCAAGGGCTGCTTCTATCTAAGATTCGGATTTTATCAATTTTTTTTTCTTTCCATAGTCTTTACCTGGAGGACTCAACACTACACAGGTGACTCTCAAATCAATTTCCAGTCCTTACTTCCATCCCCAGTCTGGTCCATCCAGGGCATTTGCAGTGATTCGCCTATTATCTCAACATCAATGCCTTTGAGTTTGAGTTCAGGTTCTTTTCAGATGCTTCTCATTCCGATTTCCCGAATCCCCTTATTGTTACCATTTTCTCCACCTGTCCAGTGAAAGTTGTTATTTTTGACTCTCAGCTCACTCAGTGTGTCCCATCATGAAGCCCTCTTACCTTCTTCCATCTTCTCCTTCCTTCCCACTTTCTCTCAGTGCAGGTCGTTTCAACCTCACACTGGTATGACGGCTTTCAAATTAAAAGCTTCTTACCCCACCCTGTGACATATGCTGACATAGCCTAACCTTCCTAAATAGATGCTTTATTAGGTCACTATTCAACTTTACAGTGTTTAAGATCTCCCTACTGTCTATTTAGATCAAGGTCAAATTCCTGTGCTTGGTGCTCAAGGCTTTCCATGACCCAGTGTGGTCTGTCTTTATAGTCCTACATTTCTCTAGAGGACCCTTGCCTCTGCTACACCACCTTCTAAAGTTGTTCTGTGTTGTCCTAAGCCTCTGACTTTACTAATCCTCTTCACCCTTTCTAATGAGAATTTCCACTCCAAACCTTATTCCATATGAACCCCACTTCTCCACAGCCAGTCCATTTCTCAAAGCTCAGCTCAGACAAGTCCCGGTGTGTTCAGGGTGGTATGACTGCAGACCTCAAGACTCAGTTTAATTCTCCTTAAACCTGAAATTCTTCCCAGTGTTCTCCAGCCCACTGTAGCCACTTCCTCCCCTAAATTCAGAATATACATTTCTTCATCCTCCTCTGTATTACTTTTGTTCCTCTTCATTTCTCCTCTGCTCTCTTTGTTGGTATGCACTCTTTGATTCTGAATTTCTATTTGCCAAGGGAACATGTTCTAGATTTTAAATCCTAGGACTAGAAAGAAAAATGTATATATCTGTGCTTGTGCTCAGACAGGTATTTATTGGCAGCTTTGGGCAGCACCAAATGAATTAAGTATATCAAGCGATCAAATAACCAATAACTTTTTCACTTGATCTAAAACACAACTAGAAAAACCTTAGTGGGAACAAATGGTGAAGGTTTAGGGCTGCTAACTTTTAAATTTTACTCTTCTCTTTGGTATGTGACTAAATATAAAAATGACGGCAAGATTAAATCAAGTTTAAGATCAGTAAAGTAAACATGAATCTTGCAGGTTGACCCAAATCTAACAACTGATTTGGCATTTTAATAAAATTTATCGAATTGAATTGCTTTCCCTAAGAAACCAATGTCTAAAAAATTTGTTTTGTCTGAATTTTTTTATACCGATTGTGAACAAATGTTGTGGGTAAATGACTAATGTCCTTTTTTGTTATTCTGTTTGAAGCGCTTTGTTCTTTCTAGGTACCAGCAAAATAGGTGCCTATGGAATTTGATATTAACTTCTGTTTTTAACCTTGTTAGGCTTTCCTGGTTAGGGTAGGAAATGAATCATTAGTAGTATTTGCATAAGCAATGTAAAAAACTTCTTTGGCTTCTTGGAAAACTGAAATATTTAGTTCTTTGGGATTCACACGCTCTTTCCTGCTGGGGAGTCACCCTGGGCCACCTGTAACCCTCCTTTGCGCAATTTTCGTGTTTCCCTAGTTTGATGCATTTCACTGGCAACTCCCGTGGACCGAAGAATGAAGGACATTCTGTTAAAAATCTTATGAATTTTTTTCCTCAAGACTTAAGTGTGAAAGGAGAAAAAAATAACGAAGAGGACTTAGGTGTATTTACAGCTTTTCAAGGACTTCCTTCCTTGCCTACAACCAACTGGCTCTGGGATGCATGATAAAAAAAGACATGACAAGTCAGCAATTTTAAGTCGGTCAAGATAGAGTTCCCTGAAAAGAAAACTAGAAGTGAGTTAGTACAAAGAGACAAAATGAAAACATGCTGGACTTCATGTAAAGGTCAGAAGATCCAGTGCAGCACAGCTGCCCTTGTCTCCTGTTGATAACCCTGTGACATTATGCTGCCCTGGGCCACATCTCTGTCCAGCCCCTCAGCCAAGAATTGCTTTTAGCAAAATGAAGCCCATCAGATTCAGCCTTGAATTGCATATTCCTTTTTGTGAGCATCTATGGGGCTGTGTTTTGCCACATTTCTTTTGCCTAAAGTTGCCATGCTCTGTCTTGCAAAAAGGACTCTTACGGATTTTAGCTTACATTCAGGTAGTGTTGAGTGGTCATAATAAAAATAATAAGTTTGACAACAGGCAGGTTACATAACTCCACTTTTTTTCCTGCCACAATTAATAGCTCGAATACTGCCAGAGAGTGCTGTTCAAAATGAACATTCAAGTTGGAGTCCTTTACTTGCTTTAACTACCAGGATTCTCTGTGTTTGTGCACAGAGTGAAAAAAATCATCGTGAAGAGTCCTAGAGGGAGCATGAATGAGAAGAGGGTGTATTTAGTCTGCTAAATGAACAGGAAGCAGGTGGAGCAGGCACTGAGATTTCTAAAACTTCACCATGAGTGCCATTGGGTGGGGTCAGGTTCTTCACTTAGCGTGCAGTCAGTTTCATGAAGGCCTTTTTCCGTTCTTCCTTATCAACTTGAACCTGCTCCTGTTGGCCCATGCCAACAAGGCACTGAGAACCAAGCTGGTTCATGATCAACTCTTGACTCTGCCGTTAGAGGGCTACTCCACACTAGGGTGCAGTCATTATCTTGATGGATAGGCTGTTGGCATAATGAAGCATTTGTTTTTCAAATTGCACCCAATCTAGAAGTATTTTTCTTTTTCTTGGTCAGAAGAAGCAGGAGGCATCTGGTGGGGACCCACAGATGAGAATCGAAGGATCCTGCAGCTTTGTGCAAAGAGAAGGATTCAGCTAGGACAGGCATCTGACAACGTTTTGAGGTGCAAACATGATTTTATGGAGCAGTGTAGTTGGGCTGAATCTATTTTAAGAGAACTTTGAGCAAGACTGGAGTTTTCTGAAAATGGCAATAAGAGTCCAGATAGGAGGACATGACACTGGTGTAGACCAGAGTGGGATAAGAGCTGTGCAAGATACGAAAGATAATCAGTGGAACCAGACAATGTATGAAGTGGGTTGGGCCAGAAAGAGATAACTAGGGGTTTACTCTAACTCCATAATAAAGAGAAATTGGAAATCAATGCACCATTACTCATAGCATACCGTGTTTGAGGATAGTCAAGATAATTAGAGTAAACTGCAGACTTTACTTATTTTAGGATGTAGATCATCATTTACCAAGAAGCATCTTTTGGTCACCAGTTGAAGAACTTGTACAGATAGCTACTGGCGTATGTAGACTTTTCCCCTGACAGACTTGATCCTGATTTTATAGAGAAGCAATCATAGGAGACTTCATCATCATCTTCTGCCAAACATGTTGATGGTCTGGGTCCATATCCATAAACTTCATCACCTTTCCAAGGAGAATGACTTTTTCTTGTCCTAGCAAAGTCCAGCCCCCGCTACCCAACATGCCTTGGTGTGCCGGATTTCCTTCTTTCTCTACTATTCTGGAAATTTGTGACTAAAATTACTTCCTTTAGCTGTTATATAATCAAATTTTAATTTTTAGTGGGTCATTTACATCAGCATATAAAATGCTATATTTTCTTCCTTTAAAATATCCTTCCCATGACAGAATTATCCCTCCAGCTACTACCCCATTTCACTGCTGTCTTTAGAGCAAAATTCCTAAAAAGAGTTGCCTCTTTCTGTCTTTACTTTAGCACTTCTCATTCTGATTTGAACATATTTCAAGCAAGACTTTGACCCAGGAATCCTGCTGAAATCATTATTGTCAAGGTCACCAACTTCTTCCCTGTCCCCAAGTGTGATGGTCTATTCCATTCCTCAGCAGCATTTGGTAGAGTGCTCAGACCTCACTCTCCACACTCTTGTTTCATGTGGCTTTGCTGGAATTTCTCATTCTCAGTCTCCTTCTTTTATTCCTCTAAAGATCAGCATGGATTTGGAGCTGATCATGACCTTCTAGCTATGTTTACCTGGTAGGTAATTTCACACATATGCAGGGCTTTAAGTCCAACTACACAGAAAGCTCTCCATACCTTTGCTGTTTCATGCACTTCTCACTACCTGACATACATGTGTTCAGGCTTCATTTGTTTATTTATTCCCACTAAAATATAACCTCCAGATATGCAAGGAGTACTGCCAGTTTGGTTATTGTGATATCTTCAGTGCTTAAAATAATGACCAGTCCATAAGAGGAGCTCAACATACATATGTTGAACAAGAAAATAAAGGCATCAATAAATTAACAAATCGTGACTAGGCAGAATCCTCCTGACTTCTCGAGTCGTGATTCATATAACTAAAGAGGACAGAGCAGGTAAGAACTACCCTTTAAAAACATTGCCTTCACTAAATTTACTTATTTAGTTACTGTTATTGAAATAACATTTTACAAATACAAATGTAATACAAGACAATTGCAGACAAATTTGAAGGTATTTGATATGTACCCACCAGGCAGATTAAAGAAAATAACTTTGGGCCGGGCTGGGTGGCTCACCCCTGTAATCCCAGCACTTTGGGAGGCTGAGGCGGGTGGATCATGAGGTCAGGAGATCGAGACCATCCAGGCTAACACAGTAAAACCCCGTCTCTACTAAAAATACAAAAAATTAGCCAGACGTGGTGGTGGGCTTCTGTAGTCTCAGCTGCTCGAGAGGCTGAGGCAGAATGGCATGAACCCAGGAGGCGGAGCTTGCAGTGAGCTGAGATGGCGCCACTGCACTGGAGCCTGGACGAAAGTGCGTGAGACTCCTTTTCAAAATAAATAAATAAATAAATAAATAAATAAATAAATAAATAAATAACAAACTTTGTACCTCTAATTCAATCGTCCCAGCTGTGGACTTAATTGTGTCTCTTAAAAATTTATTTGATGAAGCCATAACAGCTCCCAATATGACTGTTTGGAGATAGGGCCTTCATGGGTCGTTAAGATTAACTAAAGTCATAAAAGTAGGACCCTGATCAAATAGGGTGAATGTTCTTCTAAGAAGAGAGCCTGGATAACTCATTCTCTCTCTCTTGTTGCCATGTGAGGGCACATTGAGAAGTCAGCCACCTGCAAATCAGGAGGAGCGCCCTCAGCAGAACCTGACCTTGCTGGCCCCTTGATTTGACTTTCAGATTTCCAGCCTCCAGAACTGTAAAAAAACCCCTAATTTCTGATGTTAAGCCACACAGTTGATGAAATTTTGCTATGGGAACCCAAGCTGACTAATACAGCTCCCCATGTTTCTTTCTTTGTTGCTTTTTTCTTTGCATTGCTATTCATGAATATCTTCTCATTGTGAACCTTCAATAAAATGTATTGCACACAACATATCCCCCAAAAGAGATAAAATATCTTATGATAAAGAGAAAGTGAACATAATTTAAAAATCTCTTAATTGCCACAGTGTCAAACTATCATTTGCTAATAGCTCAATGCACAGTATCTTTGTTCATGTTGATGAATATAAATCTGTACTGCTAACAGTTTTCTGATAATTTTGAATGTTTTGGCCTGACTTCTTGCCAGACCTGATTAGACCATCATTCTTTTTTAAAAACTTTTATTTTAGGTTCAGGGTACATGTGCAGGCTTGTTATATAGGTAAACGCGTGTCACGGGGGTTTGTCGTACAGATTATTTCATCACCCAGATAATAAGTCTAGTACCCAATAGTTATTTTTCCTGATGCTCTCCCTCCTCCAACCATTTAGCCTCAAGTAGGCCCCAGTGTCTGTTTTTCTCCTCTTTATGTCCATGTGTTCTCATCATTTAGCTCCCACTTACAAGTGAGAACGTAGACCATCATTCTCTGCCTCCTATGGAAGGTTAATGGAGACTTTCCAGAAAACCTGCCCTTCCTCTGTTAGTCACTTGTGATTGTGCTGTAAGTTTTGTGCTAAGTACTTTCTTTACTGGAATCTTTTAATGCCTGCTGTCCATTTTGTGGGGATTGACTTATACTTGACTGTATCCATAATTCTATTTACTATGATAAGCAAATTGGCTGCCTACATAACTGCAATGGTAGCATTTGCTGAGGGTGAGTGAAGGAGCAAGGATCACTTGTTAACCCATCCAGCCGGGAGTCTCATTCTGTTTGCACAATGTCCTTTGTCTATCCACATGTGACTTGTGATCAGTTGATATTGGGCTGAAAAGGGGTACCAGTGGAATACACATATTAAATATAATTCAGGCCAAAATTCTCTTTTTTAAGATACAACTCTATAATATAGAAATAAAAATTTTTCATGGTTTCTTCTTAGAAGAAACCTCAGTCCCATTTTACAAACCCTTTGGGCCGTGCAGCTGCTTTCTAGACCACTTCCAAACAGAAAGTTCTGTGGGTGTACATGTCCTTGGACCCTACCCAGAGAATCCCCAGGGCCTAGAAACTGGACCTTTAAACGTTCCCCAGGCAAGTCGGATATACAGCCAAGATTGAAAAATTAATATTTTCCCAAATGTTGCCTTTAATAGGTTGTCTTTTCCTTGTTCTCGCTCTCTTTTTATAATAATGTCCTGTAGTGGTTACACTTTATTTGGCAGTTTGGCAAGGCAATGACACTCAGTTGTTGGGTTTGGTCAAACACTAATCTAGATGTTGCTAGGAAGGTATTTTGTACAAGTTGCTAGGAAGGTATTTACAAACAAGTTGACTTTCAGTAAAGGAGATAACCCTCCATCATGTGGGTGTGCTTCATCCAAACCACTGAAAGCCTTAAGAGCAAAAACTGAGGTTTCTTGGAGAAGAAGGAATTCTGCCTCAAGACTGACAGAAATCCTGCCTGACCTTTTATCCCATCGGCCTGCCCTACAGATTTTGGACTTGCCAGCCCCATGATTGCATGAATCAATTCCTTAAAAAAGAAATATACATATATATATATATATGTATATATGTATGTGTGTGTATGTGTGCATGTGCACGCATGTGTGTGTATTAGTTTCTTTGGACCTACCACTTATTTTAAGAATAATACAAGCCTGGTGCAATGGCTCATGCCTGTAATCCCAGCACTTTTGGAGGCTGACTTGGGTGAATGGCTTGAGCCCAGGAGTTTGAGACCAGCCTGAGCACCATGGTGAAACCCCATCTCAACACAAAATACAAAAATTAACCAGGCGTGGTAGTGCATGCCTGTCATCCCAGCTACTTGGGAGGCTGATGTGGGAGGATTGTGTGAGCCTGGGAGGTGGAAGTTGCAGACTGCATCATTACAATCCAGCCTGGGCAACAGGGCAAGACTCTGTCTAAAAAAACAACTCAATTAATAAACTTTAGAATAAATATAAATAAGCACAAAGTGTAAGCTAAAACTCAACTGCAATTGAAGAAAGAAAGAGAAAAAGAAAGAAAGAAAGAAAAAGAAAGTAAAGAAAGAAAGAGAAAGAAAACAAAGAAAGAGAAAGAAAGAAAGGCTGTTTCAAAGCTGTATTATTTGTATGTTCAGGGTCCATTTCTAACGGTCAGAAAGATCATTAACATAATAACAAGCTCGGAAACACAGAGTGCAATTATTGACATATTTGTCTCCTTTGCTGATATTTGTCTCCTTTGCTGAACCGTGAGCTTCCTGAAAATCAGCACTTCATGTTACGTATTTTTATGCTATTTTCCAATACAGTATACTATCCAGCACATTGTAGATTCTTAATAAACACTTCTGAATAAATGGCTGAGTAAATGGAAGAATAGGTGGAAGAAAAAATTTAAAACACATTAATTGCAAATAGATATATGAACTGATGAATGTGGAGAAAACTCAAGGTTATGAGTCAGCAAAGGAAATGGTGGAGGTAGTTGTCCCCAGGAAGCAGAGGGACTGACCTGACACGAAGTATTGGAGGAAGCGTGAATTTGTATCGGCTCTGGTATATAGGACTCTGCCACTTTTTTCATCAGGAATCAGCTCCATGTGCAGGGGAGGACTGCTGGATTGGTCCAGCTGCAGCATTTGTTAGGCAGATTCAGCAAAAGGCAAGAAAGAACGAGCTGAGGACATTCCCCCAGTGAGGTCCTGGTGAGACCTTCAATTAGTGAGAGCAAATTAAATAATTAGCTATCATTGTAAAATTAAAATACATAGATGGTGGGAAAAAGAGAGTGAGAGGACAAGAGGAAGAAGTTGTACTTACTGTGATAATTTCAGGTTCTTTTTTAGCATGTGAAGAATTTCCAGGTAATAACAAGATCCAGGATGTGATCAAGGGAACGAATCCCTGCGATAAAATGGAAAAGGAGGTCATGGAAACCAAAAAAGTGGAAAAACTTTGAGGCAAGCATCTTGGATGGGCTTCCCATACGGGCAGTGAAGTTTCTCAGGGAGAGAATTGGACTTACAGAGAAACAAATGACTCTGAGCCAAACCCTCACGGAATCCTCCCAGTGAGTCAGAAAGAGGGGTGATTGGGAAGGTGTGATCATGAGTACTGGAGACTGATGATGTCTAGGACATTTTCAATGTAGTTAAAGAGAAACAGTCATGAGAATGAGGTCGCCTGGTCCCAAGGAATTTTAGGTGAGGAGCCTCAAGCACTGTACAGAGAGTGAGATTCTTTACGTAGAACTGCTGTAATATGAAGTAGTTTGATGATTTGTTGGAATTTGCTCCTGTTATTAAATGCTATGCTGAAAGATTGGATTATTAGGAATTTAAGAGTTTTGTTTTGTGCTATCTTTTGAATGGGTGAAAGGATTCAGATTTGATGTGGACAAGGCTAGCCTAGATAAGCAGGCATCACATTGACTAAAAGGATGGAAATTAGATAACAGTATTAACAGTATAGGGTTTTGGGCACTCAGAATGTGCTAAAACTTAGAATAAAGGAACCAAGGAGAATGAAGGGAAATTGAAAAGAATCATTACTTCTTTTTCTATTGCCTGGGGTTAACAAGTGAGATTTATCATTGGGTATAAAATGCTACATTACTAATCTACATTTTCAGTTTTTGCTGGGCACTTACAGGGAATAAATGCTGTGATAACTTTGGTCAAACAATGAACCAAGTATTCTTCAAACAAAGAGGCTAATTTTATCATTTGTAAAATCTTTCTTTTTCAAAATATTTTATATTGAAATAAATGACTCATAGCTCTATTTAGGAAAGGGATTTGCAATTTTAGTTTTTGTTTCAGTAACTTTTAAAACACCAATTTTTAAGTATATATATTTTTATAGGAGAATAAGACTTCTTATATTCAACCAACCTCTTTGTTGTATGCTTGATGCTTTTGACAGTAATTTTCTGGGATTATAACTTTGCCAATTACAAAATGTTCCAATTGGAAATCTCTAAGTCGGGTGTTGGGTTTATTGCTTAGCTCACCAGGGCTGGGACTGAGCACTAGGAAAAAATAATTCTCATATTAATTGCTTATTAGAGTACACTGAGTTATTTGTATCAGTATTTATGAAGCTATGGATTAATTTGGAAAATGTATTGGGTTCATTGGATTCACAAGATGTTTTAAAAGGCAATTCTTGTTTTTTACCGATTTTGAATTCTTTGGGGGAACAACTGTTTAAATAACCTATAAGTTAGAATGCTGTGTGTTAATGATACTTTCTTACCCTTCCAGCCTACAAGAGTTGATCTTTTCTTAAGAGTTCAGTGTCTTTCTATAAATAATGTGTTAGAAAGTAAAAGAGCAGCAGATTTTACTCTCCCTATTTGAGACTGTAGGGCAAGTTGACATTCAAGGAACTTAAATGTCAGTCTGAAGCTCAGGTGTCCTGGTTCTACTTCCATGCTCTAGCTATGAATCCAGATGGTCTCTCTGAAGCAAAACCTTACAGATGATCATGGAATTTTATATGCATAAGACCTTATGGCAAGGAACTCACTTGGGGAGATCACTCAATTCAGTCTTCAGTTATTCAGTTACTCTGTGTGTGTGTGTGTGTGTGTGTGTGTATGTGTGACTTATGATTATCTTGTAGAGCTACTTCATTCTTTCTTTTAAGATGCTCAATAAAGGAAAACATTTATATGCAATGTTTTTAGTAATTTATCACCATTAAGGTGCTTATATTAAAAATGCAATACCATAAAAAGCCTGAAGGCAAAGACAGAGCATAGCATTAGATAATTGCACATAGGGCAGTAACCATGAATCTGAAGTAAATAAAATAAGCCATTCTCTGCAACATGCAAAAAGCTTCTCTTACCTTGCTCACTAGGCACAATAATGAGAACATTATTTGGAAAAGAACATAGGAGAACTTTAACAACTACACTAAAGTTAACCTACATGTGTGGAATATATGTTCATTGATTTTACAGCTTTTTAGATAATGCTAGGATCATAGATTTTAGTTATCTATATATATAAAACTTATATATATGTGTGTATTATATATACACATATAAAAGTGTATATATTTATATATAAATGTGTATTATATAAATGTATATAATTGTATATGCTATATAAATATTTACTGTCTGGTCCTTTACAATAAAAGATTGCCAATCCCTGCTTTATACTATTAGTTTAATTTAGATCATATGTATATATTTAGTGTATATAGCATATACACACTAAATATATATAACTATATATATGTTATGATCATCTTGTAGAGATAGTTTATTTCAAGATACTCAATTAAGGAAAACATTTATATGCAGTGTTTTCAGTAATTTGTCACAATTAAAGTGCTTATGTTAAAAAGTAATACCTTGTGTGTGTATATATATGTATGTGCGTGTATAAATGCATATATACATGTGTGTGTATGTGTAATTTTGCATGTTGTTTAAATCTTTTTGGGGTGTGTGCATGTATATATACACACATATATATACACACACAGAGCTCAGAAAGATTTAGACAACACAAGACATTATTTTCATTGTTTTGTAGCAGGGTTGGTAGATAGCAGTTCTTGAGTGAAATCCTGACTTGACGTTTCCTGCTTCAATCCTGACTTTACCTCTCCTACTTTATGTTTTTCCACTTCATGTTTTTGTAAATAAAGCCGTATTAGAACACAGCCATGCCTAAAAAAGCAGCCATGGCTGGTTTTGCGCTACAGTGGCGAAGCTGAATCGTCACCACACGGAGTATGCGGCCCATATGCCTGAAATATTTACTACATGGCCCACACATTTGCACCTTCCATTGCCCTCTTTCCCTGGTTGGTTTTCTGTGCATGTGTCTAGGATCATTTTCCTTGTGAAAAAACTCTCTTGGTAAAAACGTTTCTCATTTTCTTGCTTTTGAGAGCATCAATTTGCCTTCATTTTAAAAGGATATTTTTGCTAGGTAGAGAATCCTAGTTTGGCAAGCATATTTTGGCACTTTTAAAGTGTCATTCCATTATCCTCTGCCTTCCATTGTGTTTACTTAGAAGTTATTTATTGTTGCCAATTTGAAGATAATGTGTCTCTCCCTTCCATTCCAGCCATGCTGCCTTAAGAGTAGTAGTCTCTTGGTCTTCTCCTGTCTCCGTCTTCTCCATCCTCCTGTTTCTCCTTCTTCTTCTTCTCCTCCTCCTCCTCCTCCTCTTCCTCCAGCCCCTCCTTTTTCCCTCCCCACCGCCATCCTTCCCCCAACCCCGCTTCCTTTCTTCTTCTTCTTTGTCACTTGCAGTGGCCCAATCTTGGCTCACTGCAACCTCTGCCTCCCAGATTCAAGCGATTCTCTTGCCTCAGTCTTGGAGTAGCTGGGACTATGCACCTACAGGTTTGGATGATTTTTTTTTGTATTTTTAGTAGAGACGGGTTTCACCATGTTGGTCAGGCTGGTTTTCTTCTTCTTCTTTTTTTTTTTTAAGTCGACTTTGCTGTGATTTGTCAAGGTGTGGTTTTATTTGTATTTATTCTGCTTGATGTTCGCAGAGCTCTTTGAATCTGCCTATGGGTTGGCATTTTTTATATGTTTTGAAAAAAATCTTCAACCATTTCTTTCTAGATATTTCCTCTGCCTCATTATCTCTCCCTTCCGTTTCTGGTACTACAATTGCTCTTATGTTAGGTATTTTCATTGTGTTTCACATGTTTCTTGTACTTTTTTGTTGTTATTGTTGCGTTTCCCTCCCTTTTCTTCTCTGTTTCAGTCTAACTAGTATATAGTATATATTATTGACTTATTATTTTCTAATTCACAAATCCTCTTTTCTGTTGTGTCTAGTCTACTATTTATTCTATCCTTCTAGTCCTTAATTTTACTGTATTTTCAGTTCTAAAATATAAATTTGATTCTTCGTATAAAAGTCAATTATTTTGCTAAGTTATTTATTTTTTGTATTTTTTCCTTTTTTCATCATTATAATCATGGCTATTTTATTTTATTTACTTTTTAAAATTGTAATAGCTTGAGGGGTACAAGTGGTATTTGGATACATGGATGAATTGTATAATGGTGAATTCTGGGCTTTTAGTGAGCCATCACCTGAATAGTATACATTGTATCCAATAGATACTTTTTTATCCACTACTTTCTCTCCCACTTTGCCGACTTCTAAGTCTCCAGTGACTGCTATACTATTCTGTATGCCTTTGCATTCCCATAGCTTAGCTCCCACTTATAACTGAGAATATGCAATATTTGGTTTTCCATTTCGGAGTTTCTTCACTTAAGATAATGGCCTCCAGTTGCATCAAAGTTGCTGAAAAAGACATGATTTCATTCTTTTTATGTCTGAATAGTACTCCAATCATGGCTATTTTAAAGTTGATTCTAATAACTACAGTCTGTCATAATGCTTGAGTCTGTTTCCAGTGTTTTGGAATTGGGCATTAACCATGTCTCTTGGCATGCTGGTATTGCTGCACATTGTACATGAAAAGTTACAGAGCCTCTGGACAATGTCATGTTCCCCTAGAGAGGGCTTAATTCATACAGCAGGGAGCTAGACTGGGGACTGATGACTAACAGCCAAAGTCAGGAAATGAGCTGCCCTGAATGAGAGTTGTTGTTTTCCAGTCTTTGTTGACTTGCGCTTCACCTTTGATTCTGGGTGTCACTCTCCAGCAGTCCCATTTGAGAGCCTGGGGTGTTCAGTGAGGTTCTGTCCCCCAGCTGGTTCTGGACTCTGCTGTATATCTCCTTAACATCACGAGACTTCCAAACGCAGCTCTCTTTGAATTCTTGGCCTCATTCTCAAAGCAGTTTAAGATATCTGAAAATGTCTTAAGGGTGAAACTAGTGTAGGATCGGATTCGGTTTCCTGCCCCTCCCTGCCCACAGCCACCCTGTCCTCTCTTGTTTCTACTCTCCATCTCTCCAGTCTCATGAGGTTATGAACATTTCTGCTGCCTTGCTGTCTGTCAGTAGTGACTTCTGCACGGACCCTAGGACTGCATCTTCTACCACTTGTCCTCTTTCCAGGGTTGGAAAGTATTCCAGGAAAAACGTCTGAACTTTCTGTGTGGTTTTTCTATCGTCTGTTGCTTCGTTAGCTCGCAGATCCCTTCCAAGAAATGTACTTTTAATTTTACCTTGGCTTTTAGTAGTCCTTGTCTGGAATAATGTTCTCTCATAAGCTTCTTTGTCATCTTTGCAAGTGGAAGCTCAATTGCTCCTTGAAATACATGTGGGTTTAGTACTTAAAATATATTGGAGGACTTTTTCTTCTCAATAAATGTTAAGCATGACCAACTATTTTAATTGATTTCAAAACTTTTTTTTTCCCCAAGTGATGACACATTGGCTTCATTGATGTCTCTACCATAAGTGGTTTCAAACCATTTTATTTCTTCATATTATAATAACTGTGCAAGAACATTCAGAAAAAAATCACACTATACTTGATCGATGCATATTACATTATTTTGCTTAATGTATAAAATGCGCATTGTATCTATTCTGTAAGAAAAAAAGGTAGATACTGAGAAGAACCTGAAATATTCTAGGTAACTTGGTGATTTACATTTTTAACAATCGTTTTTAAGTTCAGACAAGTGGAAGGTAATGATTAAACTTTAGAATGGCTTAAACTAGGAAACTCTGTTTATAAATTATGAGCGAGATACTCTTTTTTTTTTTTCTAGAATTAACTGAAGCTGCAATTATTACCATTCAGGTGTGTCAATCTTTCCTGTCAGCCTGAATGTGGTTGTGAAGGTCGCTGAGGAGGGAAGGGCAAATGGCTTGATGGGGTGATTGGCAGCTCAGAGGCAATGCTGGCTGAGTTTCCTCTGCATGCAGCATTGCCGATATGTCCTCCTAATGTGACTTATCCATCACCACCTCCTTTGAGCATATTTTGCTTCTATCTGTCTGTGGTCAAGAGTGAGTCTCTGATTTAAAATCTTATACCCTTGCTCATCCTTATCCCATTAAAAATAAAGAGTATACACTCTTGCTCAGTTTCCTAAAGCACATTTGGCTTCCAAGTATCTTATTTTAAAATAAATTTTAATAATTTAATATCTATTTTTAATAGATTTTTAAAATCTTAGTTTTAAGATCAAAGTGTTTTTTTAAGGTCAAAGTGAATATATGTAGCACATTTTCACTAATTAATATCAACTTATATCGAATTTTGCACACTTGTAGAAAATTTTATATTGATGCTTGTGCTATTAAGAATGAGAAAGTTAGCTAAATAACACAACAGTTTAAACAGTACTTCAGAAGGCATGTTTAATCTATTTAATTGGATGAACTGTCCTCACATTCTGAAGAGGGATTCATTTACACACCCTAAATCAGAGCCACAAATCTTCAAAACAAAAATAAAAATTGATTCAGACAGTTTTTCCATCCTTTTTGGAAACTGAATAAATCTCTCAGGTTAATCCAAAAAGGAAATGTCATCCACCGCATCCACTACTGCTTTCCTGGTAGTTTGGTTCTACTTTAAGTCATTAAATCAAGTACAGAAAGGCTGTAATCTTTTAAAAATGACTCTGTTTCAAAGGGCCGGCAGAAACCTGAGAATTTGAAAATACATTATCCTAGAGCTAAACTTTCAAAAAGGTTAGAATGTGAGGAAACTTTTAAATTTGGAAGCCTCAGTATGGCTTCTTAGCATGCAGTTAGGATAAATACCTTAATAGTCTTACATCTATTTTTAATCTAATTTTACTATTACACTGTTATACTGAGAGAAGAGTAAGTATAAAAAACAAAATAAGTTTTTTTCTAATAATAATTAGTATTTTCTTACTAGTAGTTGTCTATAAAGACTGTGTTCTAATTTTCCTTGCTATTTCTTTTTTGTTTGTTTAATTAAGTTTTTAAAGTAAGTTAATTAACTTAGTTAATTAAGTTTTTTATTTCCACAGGTTATTTGGGAACAGGTGGTGTTCGGTTGGTTGGTGGTGATTTGTGAGGTTTTGGTGCATCCATTACCTGTGCAGTATACACTGCACTCAATTTGTGGTCTTTTATCCCTCACCCCTTTTCTACCACTTCCCCCTGAGTCCCAAAAGTCTTTCTTATGTCTTTGCATCCTCATAGCTTAGCTCCCACATATGAGTGAGAACATATGATGCTCGGTTTTCCATTCCTGAGTTACTTCACTTAGAATAATAGTCTCCAGTCTCACCCAGGTTGCTGCAAATGTTATTAACTCATTCCTTTTTATGGCTGAGTAGCATTCCATTATATGTGGAAAGTGTCTTTATCCACTCATTAATTGATGGGCATTTGGGTTGGTTCCAGGTTTTGCAATTGCAAATTGTGCTGCTATAAACATGTGTGTGCAAGTATCTTTTCCAGGTAGTAATGACTTCTTTTCTTCCGGGTAGATACTCAGTAGGCAAATTGCTGGATCAAATGGTAGTTCTACTTTTAGTACTTTAAGGAATCACCACACTGTTTTCCATAGTGATTGTACTAGTTTGCATTCCCACCAGCAGTGTAGAAGTGTTCACTATTCACTGCATCCATGCCAACATTTATTATTTTTTGACTTTTTTTATTATGAGCACTCTTGCAGGAGTAAGGTGGCATTGCATTGTGGTTTTGATTTGCATTTCCCTGATCATTAGTGATGTTGAGCATTTTTTCATGTTTGTGGCCATTTGTGTATCCTCTTTTGAGAATTGTCTATTCATGTCCTTAGCCCACATTTTGATGGGAGTATTTGTTTTTATCTTTCTAATTTGTGCATTGTAGGTTCTCAATATTAGTCCTTTGTCACATGGACAGTTTAAGAAGATTTTCTTCTACTTTGTGAGTTGTCTGTTTACTCTGCTGGCTGTTCCTTTTGCTGTGCAAAAGCTCTTTAGTTAAGTCATATCTATTTATCTTTGTTTTTATTGCATTTGCTTTGGGGTGCTTGGTCATGAAATCCTTGCCTAAGCCAATGTTTAGAAGGGTTTTTCCAATGTTATCTTCTAGAATTTTTATAGTTTCAGGTCTTAGATTTAAGTCCTTAATCCATCTTGAGCTGATTTTTGTGTAAGGTGAGAGATGAGGATCCAGTTTCACTCCCCTACATGTGGCTTGCCAATTATCCCAGCACCATTTGTTGAATAGGGTGTCCTTTCCCCACTTTATGTTTTTGTTTGCTTTGTCAGTGATCAGTTGGCTGCATTTAGCTTTATTTCTGCGTTCTCTATTCTATTCCATTGGTCTATGTGCCTAGTTTTATTCCAGTACTGTGCTGTTTTAGTGACTATGGCCTTATAGTATAGTTTGAAGTTGGATAATGTGATGCCTCCAGGTTTGTTCTTTTTGCTTAGTCTTGCTTTGGCTATGTGGGCTCTTTTTTGGTTCCATATTAATTTTAGGATTTTTTTTTCTAAATCTGTGAATAATGATGGTGGTATTTTGATGAGAATTGCATTGAATTTATAGATTGCTTTTGGCAGTATGGTTATTTTCACAATATTGATTCTACCTATCTGTGAGCATGGCATGCATTTCCATTTGTTTGTGTCATCTATAATTTCTTTCAGCAGTGTTTTGTAGTGTTCCTTATAGAGGTCTTTCACGTCCTTGGTTAGGTATATTCCTATGTTTTTTTTTTTTTTTTTTTTTTTTGGCAACTATTGTAAAAGGGGTTGAGTTCTTGATTTGATTCTCAGCTTGGTCACTGTTGGTGTATAGAAGAGCCACTCAATTGTGTACATTGATTTTGAATCTGGAAACTTTGCTGAATTCATTTATCAGGTCTAGGGGCTTTCTGGAGGAGTCGTTAGGGTTTTCTAGGTAAAAATTATATTATCAGCAAACAATGACAGTTTGGCTCCCTCTTGACCAGTTGGGATGTCCTTTATTTCCTTTTCTTGTCTGACTGCTCTTGCTAGGACTTCTAGTACTGAGAGGTGAAGCCAGCTGGGCTTCTGGGTCAGTTGGCGACTTAGAGAACTTTTCTGTCTAGCTAGAGGATTGTAAACACACTAATCAGCGCTCTCTGTCTAGCTAAAGGTTTGTAAATGCACCAATCAGCACTCTGTAAATACGCACCAATCAGCTCTCTGTGTCTAGCTAAAGGTTTCTAAACGTACCAATCAGCACTCTGTAAAAATACACCAATCAGCGCTCTGTGTCTAGCTAAAGGTTTGTAAATGCACCAATCAACACTGTGAAAAAACGGACCAATGAGCACTCTGTAAAATGGACCAATCAGCAGGATATGGGGGAGGCCAAATAAGGGAATAAAAGCTGGCCACCAGCCACCAGTAGCGGCAACCCGCGGGGGTGCCCTTCGGTGTTGTGGAAGGTTTGCTCTCTCGCGCTTCACAATAAACCTTGCTGCTGCTCACTCTTGGGAACCGCACTACCTTTATGAGCTGTAACACTCACTGCCAGGGTGTGCGGTTTCATTCGTGAAGTCAGCGAGACCATGAACCCACCGGAAGGAAGAAACAACTGCAGATGCCAGCTTTAAGAGCTGTAACACTCACTGCGAGGGTCTGCGGCTTCATTCCTTAAGTCAGCGAGACCATGAACCCACCAGAAGAAAGAAATTCTGGACACATCTGAACATCTGAAGGAACAAACTCCAGACACATCCACTTTAAGAACTGTAACACTCACTGCAAGGGTCTGTGGCTTCATTCTTGAAGTCAGCAAGACCAAGAACCCACTGGAAAGAATAAATTCCGGACACAGTACTATGTTGAAGAGGAGTGGTGAGAGTGGGCATCCTTGTCTTGTTCCATTTTTCGGAGGGAATGCTTTCAACTTTTTCCTATTCAATATAATGTTGGCTGTGGGTTTGTTATAGATGGCTCTTACTACATTGAGGTATATGCCTTGTATGCCAATTTTGCTGAGAGTTTTAATCATAAAGCGATGTTGGATTTTGTCAAATGCTTTTTATGCATCTATTGAGATGATCGGGTGATTTTTGTTTTTGATTGTTTATGTGGTGTGATCAAATTTATTGACTTGTCTATGTTAAACCATCCGTGCATCCATAGCATGAAACCCACTTGATCACAGTGGATTATCTTTTCAATATGTTGTTAGATTTGGCAAGCTAGTATTTTATCAAGGATTTTTAGCATCTGTGTTCATCAGGGATATTGATCTGTAGTTTTCTTTTTTGGTTATGTCTTTCTCTGGTTTTGGTATTAGAGCGATACTAGCTTCATAAAATAAGTTAGGGAGGGTTCCTTCTTTTTCTATCTTGTGGAATAGTGTCAACAGGGGGAAACAATCTTTGTGATCACCTAGTTGATAAGACTAGAGTTTCCAGATAAAAAGTAAATGTGAGTGAAGACATGTTTTGAATTATCAGTATTTCATGAGCCTAGCCAAACAGTCATGGTATGTGAAGAATGTGAGTCTTCAGTCCTATGTACAGCCACCATATTCTGTTTCTTAATTTTTGGTGTTTTTGTTGAGATTAATATCATCACAATTCTCTCCTTTTGTTATCCACACAGGATGTTTTTGCCCAATATATTTCCAAACCCTGAGCTCATTTGCTAGAGGTGCTTATGACATTCTGTCATTCCAGGTCCATGGAGAACAGCAGACACAGATGAAGAACTTCTAATCTCAGGGAGAGGCCTCTCCAGTGGCTAAGAAAGCAGACAAGAATGAATTAGGAGCTGTCTCAGACGGATATCTTTAAGAAGGCAGGAAGCAATCGGGAAGTAATGAAAGGCTTCCAAAAAGAACATCTGGTAATGATGCTTTATTACTTTTTCTCCCTAAGAGTACTACTTGTAAGCTACAGACAATATAAGAAACTTGAATTTATGTTAATTTCCCAATGCTTGCCTTGAGCTCCTGATAAGTAATACATTCGTGAATAGCAGAATACAGTAAATGATAATTCTCATTTTCCAAGAGGATAATCAGCTTTATCCTGTTCTAAAGTGCATATACAACTCGTTTTCATCTCTCCTGGTGTTTCATTGTTGAGTAATGATGTACTACATATCATATACAATACCTTATGTGGGGTTACATGGAAACAGGAAACGGCAATAACACTACTTCAGAGATGACAGGTAACTCCCCAGACAAGACAGGTACAGTGGGTGTGGAATGAATATGTATAGAAATTGGGGTGTATTTGCTGCAGGTAAGAGAAGAAAAACAATAGTTAACGTGGGAAGAAAAGGCTAAAGCAAGAATAAAGAAATGCAGGCTGACTCATAATTGAGTGTGCATGGGATGAAAGCAGGCAGGAGTTTAGAAAAGATTATGTGGGGGAATAGGACTGCCTGTTTAAATGGTCTTCAAAATTCTCTCTCTGAAGACTACCACAGATTCCAAAAAAATCTCATGTGTACCTAGTCTTACGTGTTTCTGTTCTCATCAAATCTTGAAGAACTTTTGCTCACTTTGTAACCACTTAGGACTTCATATTTTCAATGCTTACTTTTGCCTTTTCCAAAACATGTTCGTGAGCCCAAAGAGTAAAAACCCATATCCTACATTTTTTACAGTCATCTGGGGCTTGTGCCTTCCTCTTGCTTCCAGAAGGTAATTCCTCTGACAGGTTGCTGAGGCATGGTAGTGGCATTGAATGTTGTCTTTGTCCTCCTTTGTGCTTGACTCTTAGACAGATGTGGACCAATGATGTTCATGGTCAGCAACACCAGCAGGTGTGAGCTGCCAGGGAGTTTATGGGATGCTACCGTGATGGCCATGACATTTGTTAGGCTCTTTATTAAGTCTAATTTGCACATTCATTGAAACCATCTCATGTGGTTACAACTATCAGACAGAGTGCTTCCCAGGTCTGTATCATTTCCCAGTTATCTAAACTGAATCCATGATGTGTAAATTTATTTCTTAGTCTCATTGTAGAACAAAGAGAGAACACTATGCCAGCCACTCTTTTACTTTGGAAATTGTTATTGATTTGCTTTCTCAGGCTTCTCTTCTCCCATTAAGACTGTCATCAATCACTGTTGACTGCCCACTGGGCACTGACTGCTGAACTGGGCATCACAGGGGAATGCAGGGAGAAGAGTTGTAGGCGCCCAAATAACAGACACTGGACACCAGTTAGTGCTAAGAATGATAATAAACAACACAGTGGTTTTGTGCAAGATGAATGCATAAATGTCAGCACAGAATGGAGGAGCTGCTAGGGTCTGACTGGAGACTTCAGTTTTAGAGTCATGGAGGCCAGGTCTGCTTCGTCCTAGAGAAACAAAAAGTGATAACGTTTCTTCCCTTAAATCTCCCTGTCTAGTGTGTGGGGAGATGAGAACATCTACAAATGCTTATAATACTGTGGGAAGAGGGCTGAGTTAAAAGCACCCCAAGGAGCCTGTGTTAGTTTGCTCAGGCTGCTGTGACAAAGTGCCATAGGCTGGGTGGCTTGGAAAAGAAAAAAATTGTTATCTCACAGTTCTGGAGGTTGGGAGTCCAAGAGCAATGGCTCTGTGAGCAGAATTGGTTCTTCCTGAGGCCTTTTCCTTTGGCTTATAGATGACTGTCTTCTGCCTGGGTGTTCATATTGCTTTTCTCTGTATTTGTCTGCATCCTAATCTCCTTTTTGTTAAGGACAGCCTCCTATCTGGTAGGTTGAAAGAATGACACGTCATTATTACTTTTGATTTGAATTACTTTAATTTTGAATGTTAAATTTTTTTTTATGGCTATGGGTTATCAGTCATCTCTTTTTCTATAAATGTCAATCAGAGTTCTTTGCTGTTGTTCGATTAGCCTTTTCTTATCTTTGTCTTATTGATTTGTATAAGTTTTTAGCAATTTGAGAGTATTAAACCTAGGGTACTAAAAGATATTCCTGATTCCTCTTTATTTTGGGCATGCGAATCTTTAAAATTATGAAATACTAAATTACAGAAAAGACTAGTGAGTGGCAAACAGTTTTCTATATATTTATAATAAAGAAGTTTTAAACTCTTACAATGTCAAATTTATTAATGTAACTTGCACATATTACCTGCTGTTTTTCAAAGCCCCTTTAACTCTAATATCATAATTTATCTGTAATTTTTTTCTAGAATTTTTGTGATGTCAGTTTTTAATGTTACTTTTTATCTGAAATTTACTTCAGTGGAGTGAGGTGAGGTTATGTTTTCCTGTTACTCAAACAGTAAACTACTTGCACTAATACCATTTATCGAATAATTCTTTTTAAATAACTCTTAAAAAACTCGTTTATTGGCCGGGTGCAGTCGCTCATGCCTGTAATCCCAGCATTTTGGGAGGCTGAGGCAGGTAGATCACAAGGCCAGGAGTTCAAGACCAGCCTGCCCAAGATGGTGAAACCCCGTCTGTACTAAAAATACAAAAATTAGCAAGGTGTGGTGGTGAGCGCCTGTAATTCCAGGTACTCGGGGGAGGCTAAGGCAGAGAATTGCTTGAACCTGGGACGTGGAGGTTGCAGTGAGCCAAGATCGCACCACTGTACTCCTGCCTGGGTGACAGAGTGAGACTCGCCTCAAAAAAAAAAAAAAAAAGAAAAAAGAAAAAAACCCAAAACTCCTTTACCATGAACTGAATTTTCATGCATTCTGGGTCAACTCTGTACTCAATTTATTTGTAATAATTTGAATACTTTCCATCCTTCAGCATCAAATTATTTTTTATTTTTTTAGTTCAAACAAGGCCGTCTGGCTCAGGGGAAGTCTATGTGCTTGTGGGGAGAAGGGCATGGAGAATCTGAGATGAGTTGGTGAGACGAATACAATCTGGTCAAAATTAGATAAAATGCAAAATGAAATACAAACTTTGCAGTTTTAGACTTCCAAAGATTCTCAAGAAAGATGTATTTGTAAATATTCTTATAAAACTTTGCTTCTCAGAAGAGAAGTTTACACTCTAACAGGGGCACACCACACACATGCACACACAGAGTGAGATATACAATTTGCTGTTACTTTAGCAAAAATGAACCATGTGCATAGTAGCAGGGGAAACTTGAAATTACAGCATGCATATTGAGGAAATCATTCATGTATTTGCTTTCCATGAAATTTACAGACAGTTTTCTATAATGTCACATTGAGAGGTGAGGTTAAGCTCAGCAGTGTTCCCTGGGTATCACTTGACAATAAACTGTGACATGGAGAGCCAAAAGAAGGTGAGGGAAGTCCTACTTCATGACTTTCTCTTGGCACACAGGAAGACTGCATTTCCCAGCTTCCCTTGCAGCTTGGTCCCACCACTGGGATGAGGATGGTAGTGATGTAGACCACTTCCAAGCCCAGACTTGAAGTTGCCCACATAACTCTCCATGAATTCTCTTCCCCTCAGGCTCATGTTTTAAAAACAATTTTTTAGAGATGGGATCTTGCAGTGTTGCCCAGGCTAGTCTTGATAGGGCTCATGTTGAAGGTGATAACATCACAAGACAGAAAGAACATGGGCTGTTGTGCTCATTCCTGAGAGAAAGTCTCCCAAATGTCATTGGACTGTGCACGTGGGAGAGAAATAAACATGTGATTTTCCTCTTCTCCTGATCTGGAGAAAGTTAGTTTTAGTATTCAACATCAAGCACTCTGACTAATACAACTCATTGGTATCTTTGAAAAAGTCACAATTTAAAATAGACATCCAGGGCAGGGGGATATCCTCAAAATTCATGCATAAGCTATGATAACTGAGAGGTATGAAACGGCCCATGGTCATGTATCATAGTTTACTACAATTTCAGGTATGTAGGGGAAATTCATGATTTGGGGCTGCCACTGTCTGAAGTGAAGATTTGGACCAGGAATCAAAGACAAAGAGAATTTCAGCATCTCATTACGTTAGAAACAATGAAACAGTAATTATTAGGCCAAGTGTGGTGGCTTATACCTGTAATCTCAGCACTTTGGGAGGCCATGGTGAATGAATCACTTGAGCCCAGGAGTTCAAGACTAGCCTGGGTAACAGTGAGACCTCATCTCTACAAAAATTACAAAAAATTTGCTGGGTGTGGTGGTGCATGTCTTTAGTCCCAGGTACACTTGGGAGACTGAGGGAGGATTGCTTGTGCATGGGAGGTTGCAGAGCTGAGATTGTGCCACTGCACTCAAACCTGGGCAACAGAGTGAGACCCTATCTCAAAAAAAAAGAAAAGAAAGAAGAAAGAAAAAGAAAGAAGAAAGGAAGGAAGAAGTAAAGAAAGAAAGTAAAAAGAAAGAAAAAGAAAGAAAAAAAAGAAAAATTAAAGTCAGAACACATTCTGACCCATGTCTGTTCTCTCCTCACCTTCTCCAGGCTACTGAACAAAAAATAATACTAATTTTCAGCCGTGTTTATGTCTTCCACTCAATTTTGAATCTTTTTACATGCATTAAGCATTTCTATCCAGTATTTGAAAATGTTATTGAATGTGTCTGAATGTGTGCGTGTGTGTGTGTGTACATGTGTATGTAAGGGGTTTGGGGGTGGGGCTGGACAGGGTGTGAGGATTGCACTTAAAATGATTTGGAGAAGGCTCCTTCTGTTTTAAGTGGGAAGGTGAGGTTTTTGTACCTACGCTGAGGGTGTGTCCTGGAAGGGGAGTGCTCATGGTATCTCCTTTTCAAGAACGAGAGATGAAACAGAGGGAAGGAAGACAGAGGCAATAGCCTGTTGACCAGGGGAATTCAAGACATGAAATCATGGAACTCACCTATTTAAATCTATGAAACAAAAAGTGAGTAGCAAAAAAAAGGAGTTATGTAGCCATATTCTAGGGATATAGTAGAGGCAAGTCAATTATCAACTGGCCAGTAATATAGTAGAAGAAAATTCTCCTAACCCTGGATAAAAGGAAAAGTCCCTCTGTAACACAGAGCTCTGTAATTTGAACTAAAAATAATAAAGAATTGGTCACCTTCTAAAGTGGATGCTTGCTATGGTCTGAGTGTTTGCATCTCCTCAAATTCATATGTTGACGCCTAGTCCCCAATGTAATATTATTAAGAGGTAGGGCCGTTGAGAGAGAATTCAGTCTAATAATAAGTGGATTAGTACCGTTACAAAAGAGGCTTGAGGGAGTTTGTTCACCCCTCCTGCCTTGTGATGACACACGGCAAAGACACAGTCTGTGGAGAATGAGACTCATCAGACACCCAATCTGCTGGCGCCTTGATTTTGAACTTCCCAGGCACCAGAACTGTGAGTAATAAGTTTCTGTTGTTTATAAACTACCCAGTCTAAAGTATTTTGTTACAGCAACTCATATGGACTAAGATGACACTCAAATACAAAATTCACATTCAAAATAAATCTCATTAAGAAATATCCTAGGAATAAACCAAGTGACTATAAGGACACAATATCATGATCAGTTTCAGAAAAGGAGTTTAGAAAAATGAATTCTGATTTTATAATCCCTCTTAGTTATTCAACAGTTTTGAGCATTCTTACCAAAATATCTGCTTCATCAGATTCGGGGAGACATTAGGTAATTATTTACTGTTGAATTGGTTTTAATTGTCTGTAGTACACATTGTACTTTAATGTCATATTGTATGATATTTAAAGTTCAAAGAAAGAGAAACCCAGATCAAGCAGAATAGAATGTTATCTATTATTTTTAAAAGTTGGTAACCAAATTGGAAATGTACTGGACTCTCCTCTTCCATGCTTTCTTTTAGAGTGTAGAAGGGAGAAGGAGAACAGCTGAAATTTAGAGGTCACAACAACGTTTCTGAAATTGTACATGCTGTCTTCTTTTTACCTCATTTTGTCCTCTCTCCTCTCTAACTTTCAGCCCTGACAACTAACATTGCCATCCCTCAACGGTGACACGGAAGTCCAGGTGGAAAATGTTCGACACCTGTGTTCTGTTGCATAAATTTGCATCAAGAAATATCATTATTTTTATCATGAGACTTAGAATATGTTCCCTTCCCAAAAGCCACAGGACATAGATTAATACAACTCTCTAACTAAAATATGCACAAGAGACAGATGTACATTTCAGCTGCTCAAGGAGCAGAGAAGTGTCTCCCTTACTGTGCATTGTAACAAGATTGATTTGTCAGTAGTGGCCACATTCAGAGAAGGTCAGGCTCTTTGGGGTCATTTCACACCAAAGAAATGAAATAAATACAGATTTTAATTTGGTATGTGAAGTTTGCAAATGATACGATGGACTCATATTGTCAGTACATATGGAAATGTTTTGAGAGAGCACCATTTTTAATTGTGATTTATTATTTGAAGTTCAAAGGACAGTAGAAGGAGTTACTTTGGTAACTTGAATGTTGCTCCTCTTACATGAGAGTCAGATTTCAGTAAGGAAGGGTGCTCATTGTGGATATTTATAAGGTAAAGATGGAAAGAAGGGGCAGTGGAGCCCAGGTGAGGAGGGGAAAGTGTTTGAAGAATCTCACCCGCTCTTGCCTTGTTGGCAGACAATCGTTGAGACAGTCTCTTCTAGTCTTTTCTCATTTCACAGTTCCTTCTGGAGAGACCCCAGAGTGGGAACTGCTTAACTACCATCCTTGTTTGTAGTAGACAAAACAGGATTTGAATAACTTACTGTGCCTATTACTATGTGTAGAAATTAATTGTTATTGTATAATTTGTTGTCCAGTGTCTTTCAAACTTCAATGTGAATATGATCACATCATATGTGAAAATCCACGTACTAGTGCAGTAGGTCTGGGGTGGAGCCTGAAATTCTGCGTAACTAACAAGCTCTTAGGTGATGCTGCTGATCTGAAGACCAGACTTTGAGTAGTAAGGCTGCAGATCATGAATTCTTAGACTGGTAGCTTTGTCTCAGGTGAATTATAACCTCCCCAACCTCTCAAACCATATGTAATTTGTAGACATGCATGTATGTACATGTGTAAGAGAAGTATCTGTTGGCTTTCATCATATTCTCTAGGATGGTCCACTACCAAAAAAAAGTCAAGAATTCCTATTATAGAAGGAACTTAGGAGAGGGAAGAATGAGCTATTGAACTGAAAAAACTGGCCATGCACAATTTTATAACTTATGCTTTGCTATGAGCAGACGTTAGTGATGTCTGGATAAGATAGAAAATGCAAGTAACTGAAGTTTGAAAGGGGAAAACACAGAAACCTTCAGCTGGCTGTTGGGAAGTCTGAAGATGAAGCAGAAGTTTAGGAAAAAGGTATTAAAACACATGGCCACTAGTGAAACAGGGCTTAAGTGCTGGCTAAGCTAGTGTCCGTATGTCTAGCTGCAGAGTAGACACATGCTACACTATCCTTAGGCTGCTCTCTAGAGATCCTGGTTGGCCATGTCCGGAATGGAGCATTTGCCTTTTGAAGATCCATGGCTGATACTCCTGCATGGGCTGTGTTGAGAACCATTCATCTAGACCAGGAGTGTCCAGTCTTCTGGTACTCTGCTCCATACACTGTTCCCTTTTTCTCTTGAATTTTGAACCTCTTTCTTGCTACTGGTTATTTTCTATAAATACTTAAATATATTGATATTTAAGGCCCAAATATCATTTAAGAATCCTTCTTTGTGCCAAGGTCTGCTTTTGAGGATGAAATGATCTCTTTCTTCCACAGTCAAGCCTCTGAGAAGGGCTGTCTACACTTAGCATCTCTGTTTTACTCATGTTCTGTCACTTCTCACCACATCTTACTGGATATTGTCCCTATTACTTCATGACACAATTCAAGGTTCCCATAGATTTCTTGTGCCTAAATCCCAGGCCCCTGTACAGCCCCCATCTTTCTTGATCCCTTAGTAGATTTGGAGGTGCCTAGTCAGTCTTATCTTGAAACCCCTCCGTTGACATCTAGTCTATTACTACTAGCTTTCCTCCCACTTCTTGGGAGTGTCTCCATTACTCTGCTTGCTCAAAAAGCATTTTCTCTTTTCAATCTCAAGCTTTTCTACTGTTTCGGGTACCACTGGTTGCTTTGTATCAGAGAAATCTGTATCTTTATTGTGTTCTCTCTTCTAAGCTCCTGAGATGATAGCTTTTTATTGCTCATTTCTACTTAAATGTCCTGGTGACCTTTCATTATGAATCTGCCCAACATCAAAGGCGTCTCAGCCTTAATTCTCACCCTTTCCCCCCATGAAACTACTTCTTTTCCAATGTTTCTTGAGTGATCATAACAAAAAGCTAGGATTTCTCCTTGATTTCTCTTACACTCTACAAGCAATAACCAAATTCTACTGAATCAAGCTCCTATGTGTTCCTCTGGCAAACTGTATGACCATTGTCATGGCACACGTCAATCTGTGTGTATTTTCTATGTAGTGGTATTAATTTCACAGTTGACTTTAAATAAGCTCCATGTTGAACATTTCTGGTTCTTTATTGTCTACCTCAGTGTCTGGTACATGGTGAGCATCCCGGAAATATGTTTTTATAATCAGTTGATGCTTTTATGTTGTTTCTTATAAACTCTGATATCACTATCTCCAAAGAAAATCAGCAAAATAAAGATGAAGTTAGGAGAATCTCCAAGGACCTGGGTAGATATAAAATTACCAGTCAACATATGTTCCAGGAAGACTGTTTAGTCTTCCTTTTCATTCTGTTGTGAATTAGGCCTTGTTGCAAATAAGTTGCTCATTAAAGGTGTTGCTTACTTTATTGGATCACTTCTCTTTGCAGATACTGAGCCAACCTAACAGGCTCCCTGAGGGAAAGCAGACTGGGCTCACCTGAACATTACAAGTTTGTGGTCAAATAAATGACTAATTAGAGCGTTTGTTCTTTTTTTTTTTTTTTTTTTTTTTTTTTTGAGACAGAGTCTGGCTCTGTCGTCCAGGCTGGAGTGCAGTGGCCGGATCTCAGCTTGCTGCAAGCTCTGCCTCCCGGGTTTATGCCATTGTCCTGCCTCAGCCTCCCGAGTAGCTGGGACTACAGGCGCCTGCCACCTCGCCCGGCTAGTTTTTTGTATTTTTTAGTAGAGATGGGGTTTCACCGTGTTAGCCAGGATGGTCTCGATCTCCTGACCTCGTGATTCGCCCGTCTCAGCCTCCCAAAGTGCTGGGATTACAGGCTTGAGCCACCGCGCCTGGCCAAGCATTTGTTCTTAGTACTCTTATGGAACTGTAGTCAGTAACCCATTGGATGTAGTCATCTTTTCACTGATATCATTGTGATAGTAGATGGATGATTTCTAACTGCCCTGTACCAGGCTATTCTTAAGGAGGCTTGAGGTATAGTTGCTTCAAGAAATATTTAATAAATAGAAAAGCACTGTGCTAGGGACTTTGGGGGATGGGAAGAGGGAGATGTTAAGTGATGGGAAGAGTATTTGAACTCAAGAAACCTACAGCCTGACAGGGGAAGTGGGAGTGTTAACATACATGCAGACATTATTATACAGCATATGACAACTGCCATGAAATACTCACACAGTGTTCTGGCCACTCAGGGTAGGGAAATTATCCATAATGGCAGACTTGAGAAAGTTCCATAGCAAGTGAAATGTTTTGTGGTTCTTGAAGTGGGGCTGGATTTCCATGGACATCCACACTGTGGGGGAAGAGGCCATCACAGGCAATGGCGACAAAATTACAGGTACAGGAAAGTATGGATGTTGCCAGAAAACTGAAAGTTGAATTGGAATTCAGATTCTTGTAGGGAAGGCATGAAAGATATAATGGACAGAAATGAGTGTCTTGCAGTGTAGCCTGAGGAGCCAGCTGTGGGAAATAAGTCTCTTGAAAGCTCATATTTTATCTTAAAATGTCTACTCTATAATGTATCTTTCTTTATTTAAAAATAAAAATGGTATCTTTTATTACCTATCGTGGACTAAAGTTGACACATCAGCAAGATGTCTGGTGTGCATGCTGTGGTGCTGAGCTCCCCAAGGCACGTAGCTGAGCACACAGGGTAAAATTCTTAATTTGAGAAATGCGACATTTTATTTAGTTAACAAATTTATCTTTTATGCTTATAATGTGCTACAAACCTCTGAATTTACAAATATATTAACTTATTTTGAATCTCAAAACAAACATATTAGGTAGACACTACTGTTATCCCCATTTTAAAGAAAAGGAAACTGAGGCTCAGAGATGCTCAAGTGATTGTCCAAGATCACATATGCAGAAGAGAGAGACCTGGGATTCAAGTCTAGGCAGTAGTGCTCCAGGGACTGTACTCTGACCCCTAACTAAAATGTCTCCATCAAAATTATGGGGAGCTTTAAAATATGTTTTGGAAACCAAAATAAGCTGTATGGTTAGCCTAGTGCACATTTGATGAGCTTAAAATTGTCACTGGTATGCAAAAATATTTTCCTAATACTGTTTGTACATATTTGTGTGTGTATGTCCATATGTGGTATGTGCATATGTGTGAATAAATTGAGGTTTTACTTGATTTGAATTTGTCAGTAATTATTATTTGCACTCCACATATGTAATAATAATTTTGAAGGTGAATGTCTTCTGACCAGAATGGTTTGGAGCAAACAGTTGGCTACAAATGCAGGAAGTGTGTCATGTAATCTCTCACCAACAGTGCAGAAGGGATGCTCTCTATACTCAGATTCATGGCATGGAATGTTATCTGTTGAGGTTAATACCTTTTGTTATACACCGACTTGAGATGACCCGCAGGTCACAGTCCCTAAAGGAGAGACAAAGTGTGCTCCAATTCTGATTTTCATGGAGAAAATGGAGTGGGTGGAATGTGATCTTTATAGTCCTGTCTTATTTTGGGCAAAGATCTTGAGAAGTTCAGAAATTCCAGCCCTCAAATTTCTTTAGATATAAAGCCAGACAAAGAAGCTGCTGACAGCATAGTAAAGTTCAATATGATTTCTGACCAGGAAGGTAGACTTCAGAGTTGAGATTGTAAGCCCTCTGAAGCTCCATGTGACCCAACCAGCTTCCTCTTCTTGAGGGGAACTTGGACATTGAAGAACTCTAGCTCCTACATGCAATTCAGAAACAAGCAGGAAGTGTATACATGAAGAACTAACACCTTCAACATACTTTGCTTAAATATTCTATCATGTGAATGGCACCAGACATGCTGTCATGTTTGCCTGTAAATACACTTGAATTTCTGATTCCAAAAATAAGTAGGTAGTGAACATAGAATTCATTTATTCATTTATTCCTTCATTCCACTGGTATTTGTTAAGCACTACCTTGGCACAGGCGCTGTTCTAGGTGCTGAAGTGAGGGAGTGGGGAATAAGCAGACCTAATAAAACTTTGCCTCCAGGACAAGGAGAGGTAATACATAAGCATAACTACAAATTAGAAGTAAAATATAAGGTATTAATCTTCTGTGGTTAAAGATGTGAAGAAAATACCAAAATTGAGATGATAAGGAGTAACGGGTTGGCTGAGAACCACAAGTAGGAGTAACGAGAGTGAACAGGAAAAGCTCTGCAGAGGTGAGATTAAAGTCAAGATTGACAGGATAAGAAGATTTGAAGGTATGGAAGAAGAATCCCAAGCAGAGGGCACAGCATATATAGGGTTCTGAGATGGGAAGGTGCTGGGCTTCTTTGAATAATAGAAAGGAGGCAAAGGGACATCCCAAGGGAAGAAGGTAAAAGAGGAGTCTGGCAGAGTGTCACGGAATTGATTCTTGGATTCTTTTTTACATACCCTACATACCCCTCTTGATGACTTTGTAAATATCATTGATCCCATGGATTTTTGCTATTATATTTACACATTTGAAGATGACTTCCTTAAAAGGCCATGAGGAAAAAAATCTTGGTCACTTTCTAATTAATTTTTACCTATACTTAGATTCTAGCAGGACTTCACTTTTGCCTATATTGTAGAACTGTAACATCCATTTTCTCTCTTCTTTGAAAACTAAGAATTATTGCTTTTAAATAAGTGACAAATATTATTAATGTAACCCCAGACAGTGTCACAAGTTTGAGAGGTGTGACAAGAACAATCCAATTTCTTTTAACTGATATGGAGGAAAATATAGGGTGCAGTTCAATATTAATTATTACCACAAGAAGATAAAAGGCTTGACAAGTAAACCTTGGTATGATGATCATATCGCATAAGAGGATAAGCCCCAGGGATCATCCATGCTCAGACTTGAGCTCCAAGGACATGGGAGATGTTCATCTTGGGACACAGACCTCAGCTGTGAGGTCACAAAAATAGCCCTCTGTATTAGTCTGTTCTCACACAGCTATTAAGAGAAGAGATACCTGAGACTGGGTAATATATAAAGGAAAGAGGTTTAATTGACTCACAGTTCAGCATAGCTGGGGAGGCCTCATAAAACTTACAATCATGGCAGAAGGGGAAGCAAACATGTCCTTCACATAACAGCAGGAAGGAGAAGTGCATAGTGAAGGGGGAGGGGGAAAGCCTTTTATAAAACCACCAGATCTTGTGAGAACTCACTATCATGAGAACAGCTTGGAGAGAGGGACTGCCCCCATGATCTAATAGCCCCTCCATGAGGTCCCCACCCAACATATGGGGATTACAATTTGGATTACAATTCAACATGATATTTGGGTTGGGACACAGAGCCAGACCATATCAACCCTCTTAATATAGAGTTCATAAACCTAAGTGCCTTCGGCATTCCTTAGGTATTTTATAATCAAAATATTTGGTTTGATTGATAGCATTACATTTTAGAGTAGGTTAAGCTCATAAACAAATGGTTTTGGTTCAGAACCTTGGAAAGAGAAAAAGGGACTTAAAAATTTGTTATTTATTTGTGGCAAGAACACTTGAATTCTACTCTTCCTTAAATTTTTAATTGTAAAAGACAGTGTTGTTAATTATAGGCACAATGTTGTACAGTGAATCTCTAGAACTTATTCATCTTGCTGAACTGAAACATTATACCCATGAAGAGCAACTTTCCATTTCCTCCTCCCCCTGCCAGCCCATGGCAATTGCCATTTTACTCTCTGTTTCCATGAGTTTGACTACTTTAGATACCTCACATAAGTGGAACCATACAGTATTTGTTCCTCTGTGACGAGCTTACTGCACCTGGCATAATATCCTCTGGGTTAATCCATGTTGCTTGGTTATAATAGAATTTCTCTTTTTAAAGGTTAGTATTCCATTGCATGTATATGCCATATTTTCCTTATCCACTTATTTGTCAATAGATATTTAAGTTGTTTTCATGAACTGGCTATTATGAATAATGCTGCAGTGAACATGAGAGTGCAGATATCTCTTTTATATTGTAGTCTCTCTTTTTTAAAGAATATATACCCATAAGTGGGATTGCTGGATCACATGGTGATTTTATTGTTAGTTTTTGGAGGAACCTACATACCATTTCCCATAGTAGCTGTGGTCATTTTATATTCCCACCAACAGTCTACAAGAATTCTGATTTCCTCTATCCTCACCAACACTTGTTATATTTTATTTACTCTTTCTAAGTGGCCATTCTAACAATTGTAAGCTGGTAATTGTGGTTCTGATTTGTATTTCCTTGATGATTTGTCATGTTGAGCATCTTTTTATATACCTGTTGGCCATTTGCTTGTCTTCTTTGGAGAAATGTCTCTTTAAATTTTTTTGCCCATTTTTGAATAGGATTATTTGTTTTATTCTATTGAGCTGTAGGAGGTTCACATATATTGGATATTAATCACTTATCAGATATATGGTTTGCAATCTGCAGGTTGCAATCTATCTGATATATGGTTCCCGATCTGCAGGTTGCTTTTGTTCTGTTGATTGTTTCCTTTGCCGTCCAGAGCTTTTTAGTTTAATTTCACTTACCTAATTTTGTTTTGTTTTTCGTGCTTTTGCTATCATATTCAAAGAATCATTGGTCAGACAATGCCATGAAGTTTTTATGCTATGTTTTCTTCTAGGAATTTTATAGTTTTAGATCTTACATTTAAAACTTCAATTTATTTTAAATTGATTTCTGTGCACGGTATAAGATAAGGGTACAATTTGCATGCTATATCCAGTTTCTTAGCACCATTCGTTGAAGAGGCTATCCTTTCTGACTTGGGTATTCTTGATACTGTTGTCAAAGATCAGTTTACCATGTATACATACTTTTGTTCTTGGCTCTCTATTCTGTTTCTTTAGCCTATAGGTCTGTTTTTAATTAGAAACTTTTAATACTAAGAACAACAATCATGATTCTCTCTGTGTGTTTGTATGTGTATTTCAAAATATTAAAAGTATGTCAACTTTTTATGATTATAAAAGTAATATGTATCAATTTTTTTTTTTTTTTTTTTTTTTGAGACGGAGTCTGGCTCTGTCACCCAGGCTGGAGTGCGGTGGCGCGATCTCGGCTCACTGCAAGCTCCGCCTCCCGGGTTCACGCCATTCTCCTGCCTCAGCCTCCGGAGTAGCTGGGACTACAGGCGCCCGCCACCTCGCCCGGCTAGTTTTTGCATTTTTTAGTAGAGACTGGGTTTCACCGTGTTAGCCAGGATGGTCTTGATCTCCTGACCTCATGATCCGCCCATCTCGGCCTCCCAAAGTGCTGGGATTACAGGCTTGAGCCACCGCGCCCGGCCTGTATCAAATGTTAAAAAGTCATAAAGAAAATTAAAATTACCAATAACAACAACCTGGGTTCAATCAATGATATCTGCCTCTGCTAAGACATGCCTACCATAAAATGTCAGGAACTGAAAATACCATATTTTCTGTACTATCTCATTCTGTTACCCAACAACCATGTGAAGAGATTGTTATCCCTACATTTATGGATAGAAAAAATGAAGCTCATGGATTTAAATGTCCTATATTAATCTTAGCATGTTAGAATAGAGGTAACTTTAATTAGTCTTTATATTTTTCACTTCCCATTTTCATAGTTATGTATGCTTTATTCATCTAAAAAAAATACTTTCCACAAGGGGAAAAAAACCAATTTCTGTCATTGTTGGAGGAAACTGGGGAAGATGTACTAATTCATAAATATAATTATTTAAATTTTAATAGGCCAAGGCTTTAAAGACTTAGTTTGCAAAATTATTCTATCAAGTGCTAATTATACCTTAATATTCCATAGTGAAGAATTCATTCTATTTCCTTGTATATCTCTTACTATTGTCGTTATTATTGTCATTATTATTGTTAATACTCTTATGAATAATATCTTAGTGACAATACGATTAGAGAAAATGATCATGGCTAGGGTATACACTCAACATGACTTATGTTAAAATAATTCTAAATTTAAATGTAACAACTTTACAATAAGAAAAATTAGGCTGACAGAAGCAAATGGTTTCGCCAATCCACTTGGTATCGTCATAAAGGATTTCCCTTCAATGACTTTATGTATTTTTATGTCTTTGAGTAACTAGTTTTTTGTCACAGTGTGAAATTGCAGAATATGTACTATTATAAATTGAGTGTATATGAATAGTGTAATTTAGATTTGGGGAACAGTACACTGAATACACTTATATCAAGCATTATGTGGTTAAGAAGCTTGGAAGCATGCTTGTGATTTTTGCACATTAATTTTGTATCCTGAGACTTTGCTGAAGTTGCTTATCAGCTTAAGGAGATTTTGGGCTGAGACAATGGGGTTTTCTAAATATACAATCATGTCATCTGCAAACAGGGACAATTTGACTTCTTCTTTTCCTAACTGAATACCCCTGATTTCTTTCTCTTGCCTAATTGCCCTAGCCAGAACTTCCAACACTATGTTGAATAGGAGTGGTGAGAGAGGGCATCCCTGTCTTGTGCCAGTTTTCAAAGGGAATTTTTCCAGTTTTTGCCCATTCAGTATGATATTGGCTGTGGGTTTGTCATAAATAGCTCTTATGATTTTGAGGTACGTTCCATCAATACCGAATTTATTGAGCGTTTTTAGCATGAAGGGCTGTTGAATTTTGTCAAAAGCCTTTTCTGCATCTATTGAGATAATCATGTGGTTCTTGTCTTTGGTTCTGTTTATATGCTGGATTATGTTTATTGATTTGCGAATGTTGAACCAGCCTTGCATCCCAGGGATGAAGCCCACTTGATCATGGTGGATAAGCTTTTTGATGTGTTGTTGAATCCGGTTTGCCAGTATTTTATTGAGGATTTTTGCATCGATGTTCATCAGGGATATTGGTCTAAAATTCTCTTTTTTTGTTGTGTCTCTGCCAGGCTTTGGTATCAGGATGATGTTGGCCTCATAAAATGAGTTAGGGAGGATTCCCTCTTTTTCTATTGATTGGAATAGTTTCAGAAGGAATGGTACCAACTCCTCCTTATACCTCTGGTAGAATTCAGCTGTGAATCCATCTGGTCCTGGACTTTTTTTGGTTGGTAGGCTATTAATTATTGCCTCAATTTCAGAGCCTACTATTGGTCTATTCAGGGATTCAACTTCTTCCTGGTTTAGTCTTGGAAGAGTGTAAGTGTCCAGGAAATTATCCATTTCTTCTAGGTTTTCCAGTTTATTTGCGTAGAGGTGTTTATAGTATTCTCTGATGGTAGTTTGTATTTCTGTGGGGTCGGTGGTGATATCCCCTTTATCATTTTTAATTGCGTCAATTTGATTCTTCTCTCTTTTCTTCTTTATTAGTCTTGCTAGTGGTCTGTCAATTTTGTTGATCTTTTCAAAAAACCAACTCCTGGATTCATTGATTTTTTGGAGGGTTTTTTGTGTCTCTATCTCCTTCAGTTCTGCTCTGATCTTAGTTATTTATTAAAAAAAAAAAAAAAAAAAAAGAAGCTTGGAAGCAAATGAGTCAACTCACAAGAAATGAACTTTTTAAACACTATTTGGTATATCGAAGATATCTGTGTGAGTTGAGGGAATTGCCAAATATAGCAATCTGTTTACTGACTGTGAATTAACTATTGGTTAACGATAGAGAGATGTGGGACTGATCCAACTGCCACATAAAATGAAGTCTCATGAAACACAAAATATGTTTTTTTAAAAAGGAGAAAGCAGTTTTCTATTCTTTGAAGTGTCAGCTGGTATATGTGTACATCTCAGAAGAGAAGACACACTGCACTTGATGATTTATAATTTTGAGTTGTTCTTTCTTTAAGAACATATTTCTGGAGGAAAAAAACTGTATAGGAGCATTTGTTTATTTACTTATATTTTTCAGTTTTTCTGATTTGTTGAAGAAATGGATGGAACTAAAAATTACCACATGTCCTTTTTCTGGTTCAGTAACTTTTCCTTTGCTGATGAAGACAATGCTATCCTTAGGTTTGTAATTCCGAGCCATTCAATAGGTTCTGCTACTTTATGATACAACTTTTAATATTTGATACTACCTTAACTAAGAGGAGAATTTATAAATATATTTAGTAACAAAGTAACAATTTAAAAGTCAAAAGGTTAAAAAAATTTATATTTTAAAATAAGCTAATTTGGGTAATTTCTCTATTTTTCTAATGATTTAATTTTGCATGTTCTTAGTTTTCTTACTACAAAATAAATTTTTACAGCGACAGTTGGTAAACTGCATAATCATGGGAATTGGCATACTATTGCTTTCACAAAAATATAGATTGATAATTACAGGCAGCTTTTTATAATTTGCTATTTTGCAAATTGACTCTGGGACTCCTCTTCTGTACCTAAAAGACAGACCCTCCAAAATGTGCAAATGAATTGTACTCCAAGAGTTCAAATGTGAGTTTCTTATTTGTACAATGACTTGCTTGTCAAGTCAACATAAACCAGCTCAGCTAGCATATAGTTTGCCAGGAATACTGGAATTTCAGAGTCCTTGGGTAAGGTGGGAGGAATGAGGATGAGCCAGGGAAGTGGGTAAAGCAGAGGAGGTTGTAGCATCAGTCCTCGGCCTGTCCTCCTTGTCAGCAGCACCTAATTTTGCTTGGACCAGCACTGTGCCTACCCCCGATGAGATAGTTGCTTTTCCAGCCTCCTTGGTACCTAGGAGGGACCATAGGCCCCAGGATTTGCCCATGAGCTATGGGAGGGAAACAGAAGGGAGAGGTCTGAAAAGGAGACCCCATGGCTGAGGCTGTCTTCGAGCCATGTTTTGATGCCTTGACTGTGGCAGCTCTGGCAACTGTGAGTGGAGTTGGGCAGCATTTCCCACCGGTACGTGTCTCTAACAGGAGTGAGCTTCTAAAGTAACATGAGCAGTTAACTACTTCTAGGTTCCTTGTTAGAGGAGAAAAAACATACCCCAAATTGTTTTAAGCCACTGAAATTCCAGCATCCTGTTTCTCATGGCTCATGTCGTTCCTATCTAATACCAACCAACCTTTGGGCTGTTTTTGTCTCTCCTTTCTTCACCTTTAATTCCTTTTCTTCTTCCTCTTCCCAATGAGGTGTGTGCATGTGTGTGCATCAGGTTAAGTTGAGGATGTGGGGAAAAAGCAGCAGTAGAAATTGGAAATATTTTGCTCCATGTCCCTTTCTCTTGCCTTAAACAGTAGCTTTTCTTATATTTTGAGAGAAGGGAAAATAAAAGGGACAGAGGAATATTTGGAATTGGGAGGGTCTGCAGGGGTTAAAGGAGTAACATGGGAAAAAGGAAAACCCTGGTATCCCCAGGATGGGACTAGAGGTTGACTGCACGTGACATCTGAGCACAGTCATGGCTACAAAACAGAAACCTTGTACTGGGCCCAAATAGCTAAGTGGGCTGCCTGATATAAAAAAGTATGTAATGGCTGGGCACAGTGGTTCACGCCTGTAATCCCAGCACTTTAGGAGGCCGAGATGGGTGGATCACCTGAGGTCAGGAGTTCGAGACCAGCCTGCCCAACATGGCGAAACCCCATCTCTACTAAAAATACAAAAAAATTTGCCAGCGTGGTAGTGCATACCTGTAATCCCAACTACCTGGGAGGCTGAGGCAGAAGAATCGCTTGAACCTGGGAGGTGGAGGTTGCAGTGAGCTGAGATCATGCCATTGCACTCCAGCCTGTGCAGCAAGAGTGAAAAACTCTGTCTCAAAAAAAAAAAAAAAAAAAAAAAGTGTATCATTTTGAGATAGTGTATTCCAAGGAATTTTAGAGTCTTGAGTAGCAGAAGAAAGGAGCCAGGCCTTTTGCCATTCACTACAAGGGAGAGTTGCATCTCTCCTCCCAGGTTGGAAAAGTTAGCATTCATAAGCAATTGAAATTCGGGCGAACTCAGCATGTTCCTAGACAGGACCTAAGGGACCACCTTGTGCAGCGAACTGTCAGCCGTGTGGCTGTGTTGTCACATTGGACCTGGGTCACTGGAGGGTTTCCATGGTGTGATGGTGTGATGGCCAGATGGCCAACACCTCTCTTGAGGCCAGGCCATTTGAATCACTAGAAGGTGATTAGTGTTTTGGTCTTTGTAGGTTAGTTCTTCATATAACCTAGGAACAGTCAGAAAAACTCTGGGGAAGAAAAAGACATTCAGAATCACATCCCTCCACAGCTACCCTTTAAAGGACATGATTAAAAATAGTCATTAAATACTCTCATTGGAAAAAAAAGTAAGAAACATGGATTATTTTCTTGAATTGGACTTAAAACGTTTCATGGCTAAGTGAATTCTAATTGGCCCCAGAACACCTTAGATCTGCCGTTTCCCAGAAACAGCTTAGTAAACAATGGGAAAATGCAAGACAGTTGTCTTAAAACATCACAGACAAGGAAGCCTGTTTATATTTAAATTTTCCAGTGTCTGATAGTATGAGTTGGGGAAACTCTAATCCTTCAACTCTGTTTGAAATGTGAGGGCAGCAAACAGTGTTGTTTAAATGGAAAAGGACCAATGTGGAGAGTTGAACATTTTCCCTGAAAAGTAGAGGCTGTGACCTCTACTTTTGTGAAGAATAGGATCTTAGAATTATTATTTTTATATCCCTCTAACTCTTGTTAAAAAATGTACAGTATGTCTTCATAAATGCTATCTAAAATCCAAGGACACTAAACTAAGTAGTTTTTCACATACAAATTTGTTGCTTCATTGTAGCTAGGTGAAGAACATGTCAAAAGGAGAATGAGTACTACGTGACTGAGAATTTATTTGAAAAATGAAATGCACCAAACCTGATGATCTATTTTGAATCTATTAAGGGAGTAGTACTAAATGTATCCTACCAGTCAGTCTTCCTTGGATTCAGTCCTGCAGAATTTGCCATCAGCCTTCACCTAACTTTAATTTCTCCTACCTCTTTTTTTCCACATCCATAATTTCCCAGATCTCTTCGACTATTTCTAGTGTTGTCAATGCCAACTCCTGACTCCCTGCAACTTCTCAACGTGGCATTCCACACACTACTCCCCCTTGTCTCTTTTGAAACACATTGGCCTTATATTCAATTCTGGTAAGGCTGGTTGTAGTTATTCAAATGTTTGTTGGTTGACATACTAGTCTAAATATTAATTGAGATGCCATATTTATGACTGACCCCTCCCTGCACTGGTCACACCAAATAACACACATGCATTTTAACAAGAGCTTTTAACACTCTGATACCACAAAGGCAAATGTGGAACATCAACCATCTGGCAGTGTGGGTTGTGATTATCTGTAAGGCTCACAGCGTCATTCAGCTCATTATATATGCATGGTGCATGTATTCACTGAGGGGGAACCTAATAAGACCTTATAGAGCCAATATAAGAGAGCTGACTGCCACGAGAATGGTGAAATATCTCATAATGATAACAGCTTGAAGAACTTGCTTTGCCAAAACTATTTTCAGTTAGAAGTAAATGACAGGAATATTTTAATAAGCTACTTGAGGTAGGGGCTGGGCCCACCATGGAACATGCCAGAGTGACATTGCCTGCAGGTTCTGGCCCTCAGCTTTGTGTGCCATGAGGTTAAGAGGGCATTAGGGGGCAAGTGAACACTGCCCCTGGTGTTGGCTTTCTCTTTCTCCACAAAGTGCATGGCCCCAAATCAACATTCACAATGCTGCTTACCCCTAGCTTTATTAAGGTATACTTTACAAATGAAAATTTTACCTATTTAAAGCATAGACATGGGAAGAATTCCCTTATCCCCCTCTCAGGGCATGTGATGGGAATGTGGATTGCTTTTTCAGTGCCCTGCTGCTCAGACCTCTAGGGGAGCACACAGAAGGGCAGGCTGTGGGCTCCGACCCCATTGCGATGTCTAAGGGTGAATGTTTGCAGCTGAAACCCCAGTGGGCAATGTGCTCTTTTAGTTTAGACATCCATATGCAGCTCGTGTTAGCTCAGTTAGACTCCCTGCCTTAACACAAAGACAGAGGGCTTTCTGTTTCCTGGGGTTCTTGCCTTGTTGTACCAGAAGAATCAGATCACACGTGGGCTTGGAGAATGAGTGTGAAGTTTTATCGAGTGGAAGTAGCTCTCAGCAGATGGGAGCACCAGAAGGGAGATGGTTTTCCCCCGCTCAGCAGCCCGACTCTTCTCCAACCGCCTGGCCAAACTCCATTTGGCCAATTGATGGCCTGCTGCATGCCGGTGTGCTCCTAACACTGGTGTGTTCCTCTTGATATCCAGCTGCCCGTGTGTTCCTCTACTGATGTGCTCCTCTCAACGTCCAGCCACCTGTGTGTCTGCCTGCTAGGGTCTTGGGATTTTTATAGGCACAGGATCAGGCATGGCGGGTCAGAGTGGTCTTGGAAAATGCAACATTTGAGTGAGAAGGCAGGAGTGCGTGTCCTCACCTAGGTCCATGGGCACAGGCCTGAGGGTGGAGCCCTAGCCAGGGACCCACGTTTCTCTACCCAGCACTTCCCTGCCCCCCTTCCATATCATTTCCCCACTCTGAAGAGGTACATCTGACTTCCATTAGAATATGAATGATGACCCTTCTGCTGACAGTGGATGTTGTTTTGGGGAAAACGGCAGTCAGAGTCCTCCCAGAGGTCTGGCTAAGGATTTCTAGCAAAGGGGAGCCATTGTCCAAGGCTCCGATTGCTTGACCGTTTGGAGTTTGATGGCTTCTAGGCATGAGAGAAAAAAACAAGTTATATGAAGTTAAGTATGCATGGGTTAAACAGGTGTATTGTACAAGAAACAGGCCCAGGGACCAGATAGTACATTAGAGGACCTCCTGAAAGTTCAAATGTTCGAGTGAAATTTTGAAAAGCCTCTATATATCTATCAGGGTCATCTGAAAATGTGCCAAGAGCCCCCTTAAACTGCTTTAAGTTCTGTAGGGAAAAGAGAACTTGGACTTTACTGGGCCCAAATTCACTGGGCATTTGTTGGAGGGGCAAGAGTGAGACTGAGGCTTGTTTAGGGTGAGGATTTCTAGGAGGCAGCAAGTGAGAGGCTGAAGCTGAATAAGAACTGGCTTCTCTGCTGGGAGTTCCTCTGGGACTTGTATCTTTAATTCCCTGGGCTTGCCCCTTGCAACCTTCCTGAGACTGCAAACAGGAAGGCTGGATCAATCCTACATTGTCAGCAAAGGTCTGGATTGTCTTGCAAGGTATAGAAAGCCTGCACATATGGGGCCTCAGACCATCTGTCCTCTCATCTCATCTACAGAAAAGTTCCAATTGCTGATGCTATCGAGATGAATGGTCTCTTCCTGAGGCCAAGCCAGTCCTTCCCGTAAATCATAATTCGGCCAAGCCTTTGTGCAGAGGACTAGGAGATGCTTTTTACTCCAGATTCTGAGGGTCAAAGCAGTCCCAATGGTTCAGGATACACTTCAGAGGAGTATAAGCTGGGGGCGGTGAAGAGAACTGCTTGCCTATTCTGAAAGAGGGAATAGAGGCATCCCTTATTCCCTTCCTTCTTTCAGTGAAAATTCAGGGTGTGGTGGAGAGAGAAAATGAGCATCCTCCCTTCACTTTCCAGTTCTTATCCCTGAGCCCCAGTGACCTTTGCAGGTGCTGGCCATAGGTACCAATGCAGTATGTATCCACGAAGCAGGGAAAACCTGAAAATAGGAATTAACTGCCATCACCTATGCCTCCCTTTCTCCTTGCTGTTGACAACCTTTGGGTTCCCTGGGCCTGTTTATGCCATGAAGCATGGCTTCCTTCCATGGGGTGGGGTTCAGTCGGCAGGAATTGGTCCTGCCCATTTACATTGTGCCTGTTGCCTGACTTGGGTCCCTCAGACCTGGTTTTTTTCTTTCTAGGGACTCAGCCTTAAGCTTGGAATCAAATTTGGGACTGAAAATGTGTTTCAGAGGCTGTTTGTATCCCTTTAGTGTCTCAAATAAGCCCTGCCAAATTTGCAGTTCTCAGCCAGCAGGGGCTGCTCCTCTGTTAACTTCCCTATCAGAAACAGAGTAGGGGTGGGGGTCTTCTCACTTAGAAAAGGAAAAAGGAGAAAAATCATTTAAGTGGTAAAAAGGGAGATATTCAGAGGGAAGAACCCCTTGCTTAGTACAACTTGGCATTTCTAACCTTTATGACTTTCCCCCAGTTCAGACCAGGTTGAATTTCTTGGCCAGGGGAGGAAAGATTCCACTGGCACAGCAGGTGAGAAGCAACCATCTGTTAGACCTGTGGGGTCACAGTTACCACTGCAGCTTTCTCCTTCCTACATCGTGGCTGTTGGGCTCTGCCTTTGCTTGCTGTGGGCATGCCCAGGCACCTGAGCTGACAGGGAGGTGCCCTGAGCCATGCGTCTGCAGCTATGGTAGTGGAGTCATAGACCATACCTCTAAGAACAGTTCATCTGATTTGCACCTTTGGCAGCTGATCCAAATGCTTATTTTAGTTAGTAACATTGCCATAGCCTGTAGCAAAACTCTTAACATTATAAAGGAAGAGATAAGAGCCATTTCAAACCATGTGAGGCAGAAAAGAGACAAAGTCTGGGGATTTTAACCATCCTGATTAGGGTGGTTTAAAACTCCATGAAGGGAAACAGAACCTCTTACTCACAGGAAAGAGAGAAGGTGGCAGCGTTTTGGAAAAGAGGCAGACCTGACAGTTTCACATTTGCTCACACTCACCTTCTGAGATCCTGGACGAGCCCCCAGTAAAAAATGATAAAAATGTCCTTGTCCCCCTCACAGGGTATGTGATGGAGGTGTGGCTTGCTTCTTCAGTGCCATGCTGTTCAAACCTCGAGGGGAGCATGCAGACGGGCAGGCTGTGGGGCTCTAACCCCACAGCAGTGTCTAGGGGTGAACGTTTGCAGCTGAAGCCCCAGTGGGTGTGTGTTACGGGGTGCTCTTTTAGTTTAGCCATCCATAGGCAGCTTGTGATAATCAGCTCAATTAGACCCCTGCCTTATCACAAGGTTAGAGGGCTTTCTGTATCCCACAGTTATTGCCTTGGTGTACCAGAAGAATCGGATGAAATGTGGGCTAGGAGAATGAGTGTAAAGTTTTATTGAGTGGAAGTAGCTCTCAGCAGACAGCAGAGCCAGAAGGGAGAAGGTTTTCTCCAGGAGTAAGGCTGCTTGGCGGCCTGACTCTTCTCCAACCACCCAAGCCAAACTCTGCGTCTTTCCACTGGTTGATGGCCTACCAGCATGCTGGTGTGCTCCTACACCAGTACGTTCCTCTCGATGACCAGCTGCCTGTGTGTTCCTCTGCTAATTTGCTCCTCTCAATGTCCAGCCACCTGTGTGTCTGCCTGCTAGGGTCTTGGGATTTTTATAGACACAGGATAGGAGTATGTGGGACAGGGTGATCTTGGGAAATGCAACATTTGGGCATGAAGTCAGGAGCGCCTCTCCTCACCTAGGTCTATGGGCACAGGCCTGTGGGTGGAGCCCTAGCCAGGGACCTGGATTTCTCTAGCCAGCACTTCCCTGTCCCCCTTCCATGTCAGCATGAAACATGATGTTTTGATGTATATTGTGAAAGGATCACCATGATCAAACTAATTAACTTATCTATTACTTAACATAGTTACAAGTTTTTCGTGTGTTGAGATTGCCTAAGAGCAATTATTTTAGCAAATTTCATGACTGCAATACAGTATTGTTACCTATAGTTACAATGCTGTATGGTAGATTTCCAGAGCTTATTCATTTCTTGTACCTAAACCTTTTTACTCTTTGGCCAACATCTGCTCATTTCCTCAATGCCCCTGTCCCCTGGAAACCACCATTCTGCTCTTTGCTTTTGTGAGTTGGACTTTTTTAGATTACATATGTAAGTGAGATCATGTGGTACTTGCCTTTCTGTACCTGGCTTATTTCATTTAGAATAATGTCCTCCAATTTCTTCCATGTTGTTGCAAATGGCAGGATTTTCTTTTTTGAGGCTGAATAGTATTCCATTATATGTATATACCATATTTTCTTAATTCATTCATTCGCTGATGGACCCTTAGGTTGTTTCTATAACTTGGCTATTGTGAATGGTGCTATAATGAACATAGGAGTGCAGACATCTCTTTGACATATTGATTTCATTTCCCTTGGATGCATACCAGAAGTGGGATTACTGGATCATATGTTAGCTCTATTTTTAATTTTTTGAGGAAGCTGCATAATATTTCCCATAATGGTTATACCAATTTACATTCCCGCCAACAGTGTGCAAGTGTCCTCTTTCTTTATATCTTTGCTGATGCTTGTTACATTTTGTCATTTTGATAATAGCCATTTTGGCAAGTGTCAGCTAATGTCTCAGTATGGTTTTAATTTGCATTTTCCTGATGATTAGCACCTTTTCATATACTCATTGGCCATTTGTATATCTTTGGGAAAATGTTGGGAAAATGTTTATGCAGATCTTTAGCCCATTTTAAAAATCAGGTTATTTATTTATTTGCTATTTATTTTGGCTGTTGAGTTCCTTACATATTTTGAATATTAACAATTTATGAGATAAATGGTTTGTTAATATTTCCTCCCACTTCATAGGTTGCCTTTTCATTCTCTTGATTGTTTCCTTTGCTGTGCAGAAGTTTTTCAGTTTGATGCAGTCTAACTTGTATATTTTTGCTTTTGTTGCCTGTACTTTTGCTGTAATATCCAAAAAAAATCCATTGCCCTAATAAATGTCAAGAAGCCTTTTCCGTATGTTTTATGGTTTCATTCACAACACTTTTGTTTGTCTTTAAAATATTAGCTTGAAGAGGATAAAATTACTCATTTGTGTAGCGCACTTAGTTCCCAACGTAGCTCTGCCAATAAGAAAAACTGAATATGTGACATGAGGGGTTTTGGAATACAGGTGATACTTCATATTTCCTCCCAACTTGAAATCCAAATGTGAGATAAAGAACATGGAGCTATTGAATTTTCCTTCATGCCTAATTTAAACCAATATTACGTGATAATAATAAGTGGAGAACATTTTTCTGACTCTAATGAAATCATTTATTTAGTCATTAGGCCAATTTAGATTTTGACCTTTGAGAAGATAGGTTATGTTATATAGCAAAATCTCAAATTTCAAAGTGATAAATAATGTATTCACTTGTTCTCTTTCTTCTCCATATTTTTCTTCTTGTTTGAAATAACAAATTGAAACATTTATTTCTTGGGAAAATTTAGGTTATTTAGGAACAAGAATTTGGGAGTATATATGAAGTATTTTGTTTTAATTTAAAGATTTGCATTTAAGATAGTGTATACTTATCTCTGGCTATGTATACCATTTAGTTCTGCTTATTGCTAGTATAAAGAAAGAATTAATAATCTGAATAGGCCTGTAAAAGTAATGAGATTAAATTTGAATTCAACATATAATATCAAAATATATTTAAACAATACCACCAATTCTTCATAAAATCTTCCAAAAAGTTGAAGTGGCTGAAAAATTTCCCAGCTTATTTCATGAGACCAAAATTACCTTGACATCAGAACCAAAGTCATCATATGAAAAGAAAACCACAGACCAATATTTCTTACAAATGTAGATGTTAAAATCTTCAACAAAATGAAATTCAACAAGCTGAATCCAGCAAAACATTTAAAAAATGCATTATGACCAAACAAAATTAATGCCAGGAATGTAAGTTTGGTTTAATATCTGAAAATCAATTAATATAATACATTATATCAATAGAATTAAAAATAAAACATGGTGATCTCAATAGACACAGAAAAAGTGTTAGAAACATCAACACTTCTCCATAATAAAACCACTCAACTAGCTAGAAACAGAAGAAAATTTCTTCAATATGATAAAGAGCATCTATGATATTTCACAGCTAACGTCATACTTAATGGTGAAAGACTGAAAAATATCACCTATAATCATGAACAAGGTAAGGATCTCTGCTCTCATTACTTCTAGTCAACATTATAGTGGAAGTTCAAGCCACAGCAATTAGGCAAAAAGTAAAAAAGAAAGAAAAATAAATAAAAGGTACTTGGAATTAAAGGAAGAACTAAAACTATCTACTTAGAGATTACGTGGTCTTGCATATAGAAAATCCTAAGGAATCCACTAAATGTTATTATAACTAATGAATGAGTCTTGCAAGATTGCAAGACACAAGATAAATATGTAAAATCAATCACATTTTTATTCACTAACAATAAAAAATTCAAAAATTAAGAAAATCTCACAATAGCAACAACAATAATAAAATACTTTAAAACAAGCATGAAAAAAGGGAGTATAAGACTTGTACTCTGAAAACTACAAAGCATTGTTGAATGAAAATTTTAAAATCCTATGTAAATAAAAATATAGCTCATATATATGGATTGGGTAATGATACATCTCAAACTGATCTACAGATTCAACACAATTCCTAGCTGAATTTCAGGTTTCTTCTTCGCAAAAATCAGAAGATTGATGTGTAAAATTTATTTGAAAATTCAAGAAGCCCAGAATAGCCTAAACAATCTTGAAATTTGAGAACAAATGAGAAAGCCTCAAGCTTCTTGATTTCAAAACTTACTGCAAAGCTACAGTAATCAGGACAGTGTGCTACTTGTATAAAATTGACATACTGACATATAGGACAGTTGAATAGAATTGAGAGTCCATAAACAAATCTGTGATTTAATTTTCTGTTTTTACAAGAGTACCAATACCTTTGAATGTGGAAAGAATAGTCTTTTCAACAAATGCTACTGGAACAACTGAATATTCATATGCAAAATAATGAGGTTGGACAGCAACTGTATATTACATAGAAAGATTAACTGAAATTGGGTCATAAACCTAAATATAAGAGCTAGAACCAGAAACAGAAAACTCTAAAACATGGGAGTAAATCTTCTTGTATCTAGGAGAGATAAATAACTATTATTACTGTTCAATAATAAAAGACAAATAACTGAATTTAAAAATGGGCAAAGCACCTGAACAGACATTTCTCCAAATTAGATATTACAAATGACCCTTAAAAGTGTAAAAATAAACTCAATATTATTAGCAACCTGGGAAATGCAAATCAACTCTATGTGATATCACTATGTACCTACCAGAATCTCTATAATTAATGGAAAGCTATAATAGCAAGAGTGGGATGTTTCTATCATAAGCTGCTGATAGAAAGGTAAAATAGTGCAGCTGCATTAGAAAACAGTCTGACGTTTCCTCAAGAGATTAAATGTGGAGTTGCCTATGTGGTAACTAGTGTGGTGATATACCCAGTAATTTCATTACTAGATACATATCCAAGAAAAATAAAAACATATGGCCATGTAAAAATGTATAAACAAATGTTCATAGACAAATTATTCATAAAAGACTTAAAAGTAGAAACAAATACCCACCAACTGGTGTATGGATAAACAAAATGTAGTATATCTATACCATGGAATATTTTTCAGCAAGAAAAAAGATTGAGCTACTGATGCTTGCTACAACATGGATGAACCTTGAAATCATTATGCTTGGTAAAAGAAGCCAGTCATAAAAGCCCACATATTGTATTATTACATTTCTATAAAATGTCCATAATAGGCAATACATAAAGACATAAAATAGATTAGTGGTTGCCTAAGGCTGAAAAGTGTTGAGGAGAAATGGGGAGTGACTGCTAATGGGTACAGAATTGTTTGGAGGGGTGACAAAAGTGTTATAAAATTGATTATAGTGATGGTCATACAATATTGTGAATGTATTAAGAATCACTGAGTTGAACACTTAAAATGGTAGACTGTATGGTATACAAATTATATCTCAATAAATCTGTTATATATAATCAATTGGCAGAACTTAAGACAGGTGTGCATGTGATCATTTTGAAAGGCAAATCACTTGTCAAAAATGTCATATATCTGCTGTGTAGCTGGCCATGAGAGAGATCATATTACTAAATTAAAAGCAACTGCTGTTCACAATAGTAATTGTTCAGTCATAGGAGAGGTGCAGTTTATGTCTATCTGCTATACTGTGTCATATGCACGCTTTTGGGAATTGGTCAAAGATTTTGGTTAAGGTATAGTGCATCATAATTTTTCTATTAAAACAATTGGAAGTAAGTTCAGGATTAGCACTTTTGTACAGAGCTTCTTATTATCAGGTATACATTATTGCCACTAACAGGTGATGCTTGTAAATTGTCCTTAATTCCTCCCAATGGTTAGTTCCATGTTGTCAATCACCTCTGCAGACCTTACTGATTACTTCTACATATCTCTCATATGTATCAATTTCTTCCTACCCCTGTTACTCTTGTCTTTGGCTAAGCCACCAGCATGTCTAACCAAGACTATTGTAATGGCTTCGTAACCCTTCATTTATTCTTGCTGCTTCGAACACTTTTTTTTTTTTTCTCTCTCTCTCTGTTTTTTTTTTTTTTTTTTTTTTAGACAGAGTCTTGCTCTGTCACCTAGGCTGGAGTGCAGTCGCGCAATGTCAGCTCACTACCACTGCAGTCTCCACCTGCTGGGTTTAAGCGATTCTCCTGTCTCAGCCTCCCAAGTAGCTGGGGTTACAGGTGCCCACCACCACGCCTGGCTAATTTTTATATTTTTAGTAGAGATGGGGTTTCACCATGTTGGCCAGGCTAGTCTCAACCTCCTGACCTCAGGTGATCTGCCTGTCTTGGCCTCCCAAAGTGCTGGGATTACAGGTGTGAACCACCATGCTCGGCCCAAAGACATTTCTCATTTGTATTCATTATGGTCAGCAACAGTACTCTTTGTATCAGACACTCAGGTACTCAGATTGACAGTTTCCATCTGAACATGTGCTTGTATGATCACAGGAACAAGGAAAGAAGAGCATATTACACTTCGCACTGGCTCCAGAAATTTCTATCCAACAGTAAATTATGTTATTTTCATTCATATTCTATTTGTTAAATCAAATAATATAATCAACTTTAATAGATTGAGGCATATAATCACCTCAAGGATTACATTAGCAGATACTACTGTGTATCATATTTTCTCTCTCTTTGTCTCCCTCTTTCTTGATCCCACCTTTCCCCCAAACATTGAAATAACTGCTTCTTCACCTGGTTGATCAAATATGGCTTTCTCAGGAAAGTGTTTCTTTCCTTCACAGGTTGGGGTAGTTTTGCACCTGTTCAAAGTCCTCTCATCACTCTAATCATTACTTGGTTTATGCCTGTTGCTGCTTCAGTGCTATAAGATTCATGAGGGCAGAGTCTGTGTCTGTTGCATTTGCCACCATGCCCCTTGTGTCAAGCCCAGGACCTGGCCCTTAGAAAGTTTAATTAAATAGTCACTGAACAGATGAATGAATGGCTGCAGAGGTCAGAGGAACCATTGCATGTAACTTAAGCAGTAAACTTAATCAGCAACTGGCAGTTATATTACCATTAGGAGATGGAAATAACTACCGTATTTTGTAAAAAAAATATACTGGGGTCTGTCAGGGGGTGGAGGGGGGAGGGAGAGCATTAGGAAAAATAGCTAAGGCATGCTGGGCTTAATGCCTAGGTGATGGGTTGATAGGTGCAGCAAACCACCATGGCACATGTTTACTTATGTAACAAACCTGTACATCCTGCACATGTATCCCAGAATTAAAAACACATTTTTTCTTAAATTTCATTATATTTTTAATTTTAGGTTAAGAAGATACATGGGTATATTTTGTGATGCCAAGGTTTGGGCTTCTAATGAAATGATTCCTTCCCATCAGTCTGTTGCTGATGACAATGTAACAAAGTCTGCATTTTAATACCACTATGAGTACACACCAGTTAATTAACTTCTTTGAAAATCTACATTTATCCATAAAATGGAAATACCATCTATGTTAGTTAGCTTAGGGTTGTTTTGAGGATCAAGGACATGTGGCTAAATTTAATTTTAAGAAGAGCAACTCAAAATCATATGACTTCAAAGTTTCTTGATTATCAATTTTCCCTTTTCTCTTCATGTATCCTTCTCTGGATCTATTTTTCTGTCTTCCCTTCCTCTTCCTCTCCATAATCTTTATAGCTAATAGTTAAGGTGCTTGCTCTGTTTAAAGCAGTATGCTAACCACAGTCCTTTATCTAGTTTAATCTCATGAGCTAACTACTATTACTACTCCCATTTTTAACCTCCGATAAATAAACAGTGGTTTTACTTGATAATCCTTTATTTTTCTGGAGTTTAGCTGCCATTGTAAATTATTAATGAGAATGCACTTATGTGATTTTTTTCCTCTGTGTAGCAACGATAATTTTTTTTAAATACTCTGAGATTATAGTCCTGCACATATGAGTTCTATTTGTCATCACTGTAACCATTTATAGAGACAGTACTGGCTGGATTGTTACCTTGTCACATAATAGCTGTCTTGGTTTAGTTGGGTCTTGGAAAATTTAAGTTACTTTCTAAGTATCATTTTCTATTTTTTAAAAATAGAAATCAATACAGCTGCCTTTAAATTTGTTTTGTAAAGATTAAATCACACTGAAAATGCCCAGCATTGGGCATGCACATAGTAGGACTTCCACAAATTATATTTACTTTCCTATTTATTATATTAGTACATGCTAAGGAGATTGCTATTTTCATCAATGTCTTATTTATTGAAAATCACACAAGCAAAAAGATCATTATGTTTTGGGCTGGATTTATAGTTTCGTAACCCCTATGCCAAATTTTGACATCTTATAGTATTTGGCAGGGATAAGTATGAAGTTGCTTGATTAATAAATGCAAACAAACTGTATGCTAACAATTCTTATGACATTTCTAATATTAATTTACCAATAATTTTATTAAGGAGCATTTATTAAAGATTTTTATTTATTAAAGATTTTACTTAAGTCACATAAACTTGAAAAAGCATTTGACTAGTTCTTTTTTCTGATAAAGTATTTTATTTAGACACTTTAATTTTTCTTTAAGCCAATTAATTAGAGCTCTTTTATATATTTTTAATAGTAAAACATTATGTATACAACATATAAATACATAGATGTATTAGGCATATTGATAGAAGAACATCTTATAGATTCCTAAGAACTCCTCTTTCATTTTTTCCTTTCTTAGACTTGCAAACTTTTGATAACCTATTTCATTACCCTGGCAGTTGTCAGCTAAATAGCCTTAAATCTGCATATAAGGAAATAACTCTTAGATGAAAAATCAGACTGGAAAATTGACATCTCAAGGTAGAGAGAGAAAAAGTCTCCTTGTGCTAAAAGGAGATTAAAGATGGATGCCAAATTAAACATAAAACTATAGAAATCACTGGATTGTATAAGGAAACCAGTTTTATTTAGATAAGGATTACCTGTCTTTTACCTGGAACTCTGAGCTCTGGGCAGAACCCACACTGAATCCTGGGTCTCCAAAAAGGGAGAAGTATTATGAGACTAGACCATGTGATGCTTTTATACTGCACTTAAAAGTTTTTTTTAAAACAAAGACACTTCTAAGTGTCTATATTCTTCCTTAAAAACGTAAGAATAGCTTCTGCTGCAATCATTATTCTAGTAAAAAAATCAGGTAATACGATACAAAAGCAATCAGTTTAAGAGTTGAGAGGAACTTATCTGTTTATGTTCTTGGGGTTCCATAAAAAAAACCCAGATGTTTCTCCCCCAAAGGGAGACTGCAATCTTCTCTAGAACCCCAGGCTATCAAGTAACCCCAGGGAGGAATCCCAGGCTATTATAAACTATTTTAGTTTCCTCATGCAGCAGAGGGTGCAAGAGAAAGAAGAGACAGCAGACGTAAATGAAGAAAACAGAATTCAGTCAACTTAGAAGAAAAAACTTTTGCTCAAAAAAAAACCAAACAGGACAAGGTCTTAGGAGAGAAAAAACAAAAACATGAAAGCCTTTAAAATACACACACATACATACACACACACAGCTTGGATGTTAGCTTTTAATGAAGCTGACTTTTAACCATAGAGCTCCTTAAAAAAATTGTTTTAAATTTCATTACCATATTTCAAGTGGGACAAATTGCTGCTATTTTAGAAGTAGCATGTATCAAACCAGAAAGGGCTTGATTTAGGAACCAAACCCCGGCTGTCGTGGTGAAAAAAGAAGGCAGAACGTTAGCTATGGAACGGCAGCATGGGGTGACAGCCATTGCTCTTGCAATTTGTCCTGGCTTACAAAAAGGTTGCCTTGTTATGTAAATAAAACCCTTTAGTAGTAAAAATAAAAAATCTTTCCTTGTTTTTGTTTTTGTTTTCGTTTGTTAGCCGTGTTTCTTCCCCCACCACACCACCTTTTTTGTATGTGGGTATTTGGGCATTTAGCCACTTCAGAGGCCTTATTCTCCATAATTTGGAACTTTCCTTTGGATTTGATCAAGTCGGATAGAGTTGGTCAAACCCAATGGAAAAAGACTGAAGCAACAACAAAAACAAACAAATAAACAACAACCAAAAAACAGTTAAGCAAAACAAACAAATGATCACACAACTTATGTGATTACTGAGTACTCTAATAGTAAGGAGAAATTAAGACCAGCTGGTTGTTAATATTAACTTTAGCCGAGACAAACCCTAATTCAGTTACTTACCTAGGATTGGGCCTCAGGCTGAAGACTGCTTGCTACATCCTAGAAGCAGGAAAAACTCAAACTCTTCTTCCCTGTTGGCAGCAAGCTCAAACTCCAGAAAGGAGTTAACTGTCTTCCATCATCAGAGAAGCAGGAAAACTTGCCTTCTTTGTATTGGAAGCAAGTAAACTCCAAGAAAAAGGAGTTGTACAGCAAAGTAAACTTTAGATCTCAACCAAATTTTAGGAGATCAGGGAATCTTTGGAGGGGGTGCTTCCAGGCCACAACAAATTTTCCTGTTGGTTTGAGCCATAAAGATACCTCAAGCTGGTGCCAAGCTATGAGAGATTTGTCAAAGGTCAGGGGCATCTCCACTCAGAATCCCTCTGTGGTTATCGAAATGTGAACCCCAAATATCTGAGACTGGTCTCAGTTAACTTAGAAAGCTTATTTTGCCAAGGATGCACACCTGTAACACAGCCTCATGAGGTCCTGGCAACATATGCCCAAGGTGGTTGGGGTACAGTTTAGTTTTATATGTTTTAGGGAGACATGAGACATCAATCAATATATGTAATATGTATCTTGGTTCTGTCCAGAAAGGCAGGACAACTCAAAGCAGAAAGGGGTTTTCCTGGTTACAGGTGAGAGACAAACAGTTGCATTCTTTTGAGTTTCTGATTAACTTTTCCAAAGGAGACAATCAGATATGCATTTATCTCAGTGAGCAGAGGGATGATGACTGAATAGAATGGGAGATGGGTCTTTTTTAAGCAGTTCCCAGCTTGACTTTTTCCTTTAGCTGAGTGATTTTGGGGCCCCAAGATTTATTTTCCTTTCACAAATCCCACTGGTAAAATTAAGTGCATGGACAAGCCCAGAATACTGTATTGCTGTAATTGTGGTGTACAATCTACCCATAAGTCTAGCATTAAATCCAAAAGACAAATTTATCAAAAACAATAATAGCTACAGCAATCTGGGGAGAGAGAGATTATATAAAAACATGTAAATTGAGACAATTAAAAGTCAAAATATGGGGGGATGGAGTTAAAGTGCAGAACTTTTTCCATTTTCCTTTGTTTCTAGTCTTTGTAATTTAAGATAAGTTGTCTTCTCTTTAAAATAACTTGTTATATTTATAAGATTTTTTTTGTAAGCCTCTTGGTAACCACAACACAAAAACCTATAATAGATTCACTAAAAATAAAAAGCAAAAAATTAAAACATAGTGCCAGAGAAAGCCACTTAACCACAAAAGAAGACAGTTAGAACGAAAGGAAGAGAGGAGTTACAAAAAAAAAAAAAAAGAGAAAGCTAGTGACAAAATGGCAGTAGTAAGTCCTTATTTATCAATAATACTGAATACAAATAGATTCAATTCTCTAATTATAAGGCATAGAGTGACTGAATGGATGAAGAAACAGGACTCAACTATTTGCTGCCTAAAAGAAACCCACTTCATCTACAAAGATGCATATAGACTGAAAGTGAAGGGGTAAAAAAAGATATTCCCTGCAACTGGAAACCAAAAAAGAGCAGGCATAGTTATATTTATATCAGATCAAAGAGACTACCAACCTAAGACTGTAAAAGGAGACAAAGCAGGTCACTATATAATGAAAAAGGGATCAATTCAGCAAGAGGATATAACAATTATAAATATTTAGGCACCCAACACTGGAGCTCCCATTATATAAAGAAAACATTACTATATCTAAAGGGAGAGATACACTGCAATAAATAACTTATTCAATAATTTGCATTTTTGCTTAGTGAAAGGCAACTGAGGCATTAAATTTTTCATCTTTGTTCAATACAAGAGTTTAAGACCTTACGTTTTTCTCTGAAAAGTAAAATCCAAAAGAAATAATATAATACAAACAATCCATTTCATTGCATCAAAAAGAAAGAGTTGGAGTAAAATACAGCATAGGCAGAATTAACAGCAAGTGTCAGACCAGGAGAGTGTGTTTATGATGTGTTACAGATGGAATTAACCTGAACACTATGAAGATCCAACAAGGAGGAGGAGAACAAACACCTAACAGAAAAATGGATAATGGTTATAAACAAGAAAGATAAAGATGACAGATGTTAAACATATCATGAAATGTCCAATCAACATATCACGAGATGTCTAACTTTACTACTAATAAGAAAATAAGCATTTCTAAGTAAATAGGACAACAGGAAGTCCTGAGTTTGGGCTCCAGGAAGAAGTGTTCAAGGATGAAGACTGTAACTGCCACACCACTGGCCACCTCCAGGGGCCATGGTGGAGTTTGCTCCTCTCCCATTCTCTTCTTAGAAATCAGACAGCTTAGTGTTAGAATTGTGTCTCCGGAGCATGTGAGAGTGTAGTCCCAAGAGTTAGGCAGGTGATAGCTTGAATTTCCACTCTGCTATTTACCAGCCTTGTGACTTTGGGAGTCAGGGCCATTTCACTGGCTTAACCTCTGTCTTCCCATCTTGCAGCAATTTTCAAAATAACGATACCCTAGCTCAAAAAGCAACCCTTGGCAAATCATGTGTCTATGTGACATGGAACATCATTGCAATACGCCATGTAGATGAAAATGTGGCTGATGAACTTGTCATCTGTTCTCGATAACTTTGATTTTCTTTTTATTTTATTTCATTATCTATTTTATTTTAAGTTCTGGAATACATGTGCTGAACATGCAAGTTTGTTACATAAGTATACATGTGCCGTGGTGGTTTACTGCACCTGTCAACCCGTCATCTAGGTTTTAAGCCCTGCATGTATTAGGTATTTGTCCTAATGCTCTCCCTTCTATTGTCCCCTACCCCCTGACAGGCCCCTGTGTGTGATGTTCCCTTCCCTGTGTCCATGTGTTCTCATTGTTTACCTCCCACACATGAGTGAGAACATGCAGTGTTTGGTTCTCTGTTCCTTTGTTAGTTTGCTAAGAATGATGGCTTCCAGCTTCATCCATGTGCCTGCAGAGAACATGAACTCATTATTTTTTATGGCTGCATAGTATTCCATGGCGTATATGTGCCACATTTTCTTTATCTAGTCTATAATTGATGGGTATTTGGGTTGGTTCCAAGTCTTTGCTATTGTAAACAGTGCTGCAATAAACATACCTGTGCATGTGTCTTTATAGTAGAAAGATTTTTTTTTTTTTGAGACGGAGTCTCTCCCTGTCACCCAGGCTGAAGTGCAGTGGCGTGATCTCGGCTCACTGCAAGCTCTGCCTCTCGGGTTCACGGCATTCTCCTGCCTCAGCCTCCCGAATAGCTGGGACTACAGGCACCTGCCACCATGCCCAGCTAATTTTTTTTTGTATTTTTAGTAGAGACGGGGTTTCACCATGTTAGCCAGGATGGTCTCAATCTCCTGACCTTGTGATTCACCCACCTCAGCCTCCCAAAGTGCTGGGATTACAGGCATGAGCCACTGCGCCCGGCCAGTAGAATGATTTTCGAAATTAAAATTGGTTTCTGAAAAACTCAAGAAGGCTGTAGATTCAGTTCTCTTGACTTACATAAAAATTGGAATGTTGCAAATGGCCTTTAGAATCCATTTGTTCATGGAACAAGTATTGTTGCCTGCTTAGGGCAGTGGGCTGAATACTGTGGGGAATTCATAGTTGAGTCTGGGCTGTATTTGGCCAACTCTAGACAAAACATATAGCATGGACACACAGCACAAGGCATTCATTGCAAGTGCCAATTGAGAGCTGCTCAAAATCTGCACATCATCCAAACTCCTGATACCTGAAGACTCCTGTTTTCCAAACCACAAAAACAGCTAATTTTATTATCCATGCTACTACCATATATTATGATTAAATTTTTTTGTCTCTTGAATTAAAATGTAAACTAAATTTCCAATGTATTTTTATACAATTTCTCAAGGTAAAATTAACAACATTTGGGCTGAAAGGATTTACCTTTTTATTTTTAATGAAGGAGTGGGTTTATAGAGTTGAAAAAATTCAAGTTTTTTTCTTTTTTATCAAGATGCTCTTATTGTCCTCACAGATGGAAGACAACTATAAATTTACAGTATGTGTGGGCTTACTGAGTCTAAAAATGTTGTGCCATTATTTATATCTTACTGTAAGAAAGACCTTGTCTGGGAAAGAGAAAAACAGGCTTAGGCTGTCAAACTTGGTTGATGTAATTATTACCTTAAAAAAAAAAAAGAGTAAGGTTTTCTTCTAACTAAAACATAAATATGAGTTTATTATTCCACATTTTCAGTATCTTGGAGTCCCTGAGCGTGGTTTATGGTGTGTGGAAAAAGTTGGCATTTAGTTATCTTATTGTCACCAAGCATGCCAGGTACTCATTTCTCTGAACTCAAGGCCCAGGCATGGAGGTAATAAAAAGCACAACCAAGCTTGTCTTGTTATACTTTCTGGGAGACAAATCCCCCTGGTCCTTGGATGTGAAAATGATTTGTACACTGCACAGTTATTTTCAATGCATTAGGTTTTTTTTTCTCTTGTTTCCAAGCAGAGGGCAGAAGAAAATGGAAAACAAAGACAAACAAACCAAAGGAGGAGGATGAAGTAGAAGCCATTCATTCTTTCTATGAACATTGGTGAGTGCCTACATGTGCCAGAGCTGATGGAAAGCACCCGGCATGCAAAGATCAATCAATATGACACAGTCCTTAACCTTAAGAGGCTCAGAGTCTGAAGGAATCTGTACGGTTTTGGCCAATGACAAAGAATGGTTGATGTTAGCTGAGTCATTTTGTCTATGTGGCTGCTTAGTGCCTCTCCCATGATGGATGCTGTCATGGGATATGAAGATGATCATACTTTGTGTCTACCCACTTGTATGTCCTTCTACATGCCTCTACCTAGACTTCCTTGTGCCCACCATCCAATCTTCTATGTTCTGTGTTTCTGATCAGTTGGTCAGGCCATCCATCACTGCCCATACATCTATACCCTCTGGTCACTTTTTTCTCTACACACAGTGGATGGCTAGGTGTATTGCTCAAAGCCGTGCCCATTAGAAAACTTTTCCTTTCCACTGTCTTTCAAGGCCACACTTGAGAGAGGCTGCAGCAAGCTGCCACCTACTCTTGGCTTATACCTTCATACAGAGCCCATCCGCTCATACTGAGCTGATCCGCCCATGATACCAGCTAGGGTTGTCATTCTCCTGCTGCTGCTTCTATGGCATCCTTAGCAAATCCACATGCATGAGATAAGTACCTGGTCTTCTGGGGAAAATATTAGTGTGTTTTGGGCTGTACATGAGATAGTTTTACCACGTTAGTCTAAAGCATGATGCTGTTATTTTCTTTATTTGAAAATTAGTTATGGTTTGGAGAGATTTGTATGAGTGATAATTTGGCAAGGGGTGGACTATGGTGGATTTGAAGGTGTTGCTGTGGCTTGACTAAAAATATTTCCCAGAATTCTCCTCCCAGTACATTCCCAGTTATCATGGGCCACAAGAGGCCTTGTTGTTTGAGATTTGGAGGTTGGGAGTGAAGCAGGAGTCATTTTGTTATTTATGTTGAGAAGGGGCAGTGCCTTGTGTAACACAGACATGCTTTGTAGCACACACGTGTGCATGAATACATCCATGTGTACACGTGCACACATGTGTGTGCACACACACACGCAAACACACACACACAGATGTTGCTGCTTATCTGCCAGCTCAGCTCATTGCTGTGAGAAAAGCAGCCAGGGCTGCTGCTGCTTTTTGTGTTCATCCTTGCTGGGCTCATCTGCTTTTTGACTGAAACGTTCATTTCCTCTTGCTGCCGTTACAAATTACTACAAATAACATAATTTGTTAATTTACAGTTCTGGATATCAGAAGTTCAACACAGGCCTCCTGGGCTCAAATCAAGCCTCTAGCCTGGCTGCATTCCCTTATGGAGGCTCTCAGGCTGAATCAATTTCCTTCTTTCTGGCTTCTCAAAGCTGCCTGCATCTCTTGGTGTGTGATGCCTGCCTCCACTCTCAAAGACGTCAGTGATATCACATCTCTCCCTGGTCAGGACTGGGAAAGCTTCTCCATTTATAAGGACCCTGTGATTACACTATGCCCATGATAAAGTGACTGGTTTACTCTCATTACTTGCTTTCCAGGCTCACCAGGACTATTTTATAGTTTAGACTAATCTATTCCATCTTCATGAGAGATGAAATATCTCAATTTCTATGAAGGTTATTAATGAAAGTACACCTCCAAAATTCTGAGAGATGTTTTTTTCTCATAGTGGGCTAGAGCTAGGAAAATTGGTGCTAAAGCTTATGAAGGTGAAATCTAGTACCATAATGGTCCCATTTTTATGTCTGCCTGAATGAGAATAGCTGTTTTGAATGAAAAGTTATGACAAAAGAAAAGCTATTGGTTCAAATCTCTGAGTACTTCAGGATTTTTGCAATATATTAAAAACAATTACCTAATGTAGCAAAATAAGAAAAAAAGCATTTGTATTTAGTAAAACATTCATTCTCATAAGAAGCACTCACATTAAAATGTAAGGAGAATAAAAGATTTAGTTAGAATAGTTTTGAAATTTCTGGCTGTCTCTTTTTCTGACGGGCTCTTCATGGCAGACAATAAAACAATTTGGACTGGAAAGACTTGGATAAGATGACTTCCTTATCAACCCTTTCAACTTTCCATTATTTTAAAGTTTATTACCTTAAAATACCAATAACTCTTCCACAATTGCCCAGATGAAAGCCAACCCTACTGATACGTTCAATCCTGCAGGTGGTGGTGTGAATCTGAAATGTTCTGTGGCAAGGAGGAAGCTCTACAAAGTTTTACCAGCAGCACTTACTGCTACATGATCATAGGAGGGTGTGAAATCGGGAAAGGAGAATAGATGCATTATAATATTTTGGTTTCTATGAACTTCAAAAAAAAAGTCCCTCTTTTGGAATTTGGCTTGTACCTGGTCTTAATGGATCCCCATATTTTGGGGTACATCAGGTTGCTAATAAGTCTCTTCTTCCAGCAGATATTTTGCACCCTTCCATAATCTACCACCTGTCACACAGTGCTTATCATGTACCAAGAATGGGTATGAGTGTTTTATGTGGAATAAGTCATTTAAATAATCCCCAAGCACTAACACCATTTTGCACATGAAGCACATGTCTTAACAATTTGTTGATCAAAACTGCTGCAAAGAAGACACATAGAGTTCTCATGTTAATGGGTTTGATTTCCCTTCTTTGTGGACAGCAGGCAGAGGAGTCTTCCATGTTTGTTTTGTGGACATTTCTTACACATTCGGTGAGTTAGCTGCCTCGGGAGAGATGTCCCATGTTGGTCTAAGTGTTGTTTACATTATATGAAAAAAATGGCCCAGAAATGTAAATAGTTTTGCTTAGGCAGGCCATTTCAGAAATTGTGTTGCTTATTTATTGGCTTACCAATATTAATCTTTAAGTAAGAGATTCTGCTCTTCAATGAAGGAGGCATTTCAAAAATTGAGTTAGTGGTTGTGGTAGTAATATTAGACTGATGAGGGTAACCATTACATTTCCAGGCAAAAAAAAAAAAGGGATTATCGGGAAATAAAAACCAAGAGGAGAATATTGATCTTCTAATGACTCCACCGAAACGGAGTCATAGGCAGGTTGTCATGTCTGATTTTCTGCCCAATGCTTTCCTTCCTTCTAATTCTAACTGAGGAGGAAGAACAATTCTGACTGCCTGTGAATGCACTCAAGATCTACTGTGGTGGGAGTTGGGGGAGAAGAGGCTGCTTATGTGTTAAGGCAAACCTTGGGGAGTAAATCTATATCCTGTGCTTGTTCCAGGCCCAATTTCTTTAAAGATTATGAGAATAAACTGCTGGTTCTTAGAAGGGAATGGAAGAAGGCAGTGGGGAAAGTCTTGGTTCCCAATTAATGGGATGAGTAAGACATTGCAAATCAGAACTCAGTTAAGAAGTGAGAGTTGAAACAAGGAAACCAAACTCTTGGATTTTTAAAACTGTCCCTCATTAAGCATGGAGTCAACGTTGAATCTAAAAAGTGTAGTATAAAGAAGTTTGAATGCATAATCATGCTTCCTGAGCCACTGTCAACCCTTCTCTCTCTGGAGTGGGCTGGGGCACACTTTTTGCAGGTGATGCAGGCATCTCTACACAGTTCTCCAGTGAAGTCAAGAAATAGCACACATTTTATTCATGTTAATCAATGCATATCTGGCACAATAAAGAGGAGAATTGGGCCCTTTTTAATTAGAGGAAAAGCAGGAAGATTTTAATTGAGAATACAGGAGCCAAGAATATATCACCTTTTCTACTTAAGAGCTGTAATTGCTCATTTCTTAGACCACCTGCTGCTTGTAGAGTACCAGTCTACTTAATTTAACACAAAGTAATTTAGGATGCTGTTTCTGTTGCTAACTAGAGACAGAAACTACCTTCATAATTAAGCTTGCTTTACTTCCTAAGAATCCCTTTTTAATAAATCTAGTTTGGGGGGCAATACACTTCCCTCTTCTTGCCTTCATCCTACTCACATTATATTCTTTACCTTGATATCTTTTTTAACTTGGTATATTCCTTCATATTCCCTGAATATAAGTAGGACATGGACTGATTAGGTTTCCCTGTGATACATATAATTATATGAACCATCTATACACTTGTTTATTCCACAGAACTTGAATGCCCATTATGGGCCAGGAATGAGGATATATTGGGACAGAAAAGTCCTTAAGCAGGTCTTAGTGGTGGAAAGAGAAAGAAACCACCCATCAGAGCTCGGGATTTGGATGCTGCAATGAAGGTCATGGCCAGTGCATTGAAGCTCCCTCAGTATGGGGAGGTGGGAAAAGGCTTCCTCAAGAGGCTGCTTTAGTGTAGCCTTGGGGGAAATTGGGATTCATTGGGCAGAGTAGCTGGGGAAGAGTCCTTCAGTGGAAGGAAGTAGGAATGTCCTGAGCTAAGACAGGAGGGCAGGAGAGGGCACACCTCTTCCAGGAGACTCTAGATAGTTTTGTGTCATAGGGCAACCTGTAACTGTCAAGGATGGGAACAGTAATTCGGGACAGGTCAGGAAGGATCCTTATCAGTAGCTGCATGGATGCACTCATTGTATGGAAACAATGAAATCTCATAGAAGGAATTTATATAGGTTTTGTTTTGATAAAATCGCATTGGCACCAACGTGGAAGATGAACTAAATGAAAGGTGGGGTCGAGGCTACAGGAAGTTAGGGGACCAGCAAAGACCCCCAGGCAAGGTCTTAGTTGCTCAAAGAGAGGAGCCATGCAGAAGATAAGCCTGTCCTGACCCTGGTGAATCCTCAGGGCAGCAGAGAGACAATGGCTTGGAGAGGAAGAGTTAGCAGTTGGGAGGGAATTGGCTGAGGGGTGACGAGAGAGAAGGGAGTGGTCCCAGGACTCTCAGGTATTGGCCTGAGTTGTGCCAAGATAATTCCTTATAGGAGGAGGGTTAGGAGAGGTGTACATTCTGTTTGGTTAAAAAGATTTGGGATGAGTAGAAAGTTTCAAAGGCCCAGGCCTTTAAGCAAAGTTCCAGGCGGCGAACAAAAGCCCGGGGCCTGGCGATTTTCATGTGTAAGGCTATTCCGTGATGGGGAAGAGGGGAAGCTGCTGAGGCAGGCTGCATGCTGAGCTGGGCAACAGGAGAGGTCACTTCTGAAGAGTTCTGAAGCAGTGTTTTCAGATCAAAGATTTTTAAAATTGGGGTTAAATAAAATAAAGCATTCAAAAATAACGTGTTCCAAACAACAGAGGCGTGCTCGTACACTGAGTGCCATTGCGGACGAGCTTCTGAGAAAAACCTGAACAGAGAATGTGCCAGTACTGTGACGAGGCAGGGCACCTCCATGGCCAAGTTCATGTGAGTAGAGCCCACTGAGGACAGCAAACTCTGCTGCAGACACGCTGGGATCGTAGGTTTTTGCTCTCTTTGCTTGGCTTTGCTTAACTACAGTTGACCCTTGAACAACACAGGTTTGAACTATGTGGATTCACTTATGTGGTTTTTTTAACCAAATGCAGACTGAAAATACAGTGTTCCCTGGATGTGAAACCCATATATACAGAGAACTGACCTTTCTTATATTGGGTTCTGCAGGGCCGATGGCAGGACTTGAGTATTTACAGTTTTGGGTATAGGCAGGAGTCCTTTAACGAAGCCCCATGTTTGCTGAGGGACAACTGTAATTATAATTTCAGAAAATGAGTATCTATGAAGTGTCTGTGCTGCTCTTTGTTATATTTTAGTGTAGCAATCCTATTTTGCTGTTATAACTCATGCACTAAACAAGCAATTGTAACTGATGCCAATGCTGGGAGGCAGGTGGAGTATGGAAGGCTGAGCTGCTAAAACAAAGAGAAAAGCACTGGTTTTGGAGTCAGACCAAGCTTAGATTTCTACTGTAGTATAGGGCTATTGTGTGACCTTGGTTTCATTACTTAGCCTCTTTGAGACTGTTTCCCTGTGTACAAAATAGGGATAATAGTAGTACTGTATAGGATACTGTATGAAAAATAGTCTGTGGAGTGCCTGTATTTTGTTAATGCTTTTCTGCAGCAAGGAGCAACCTGCACTATTGCTGTCGGTCTGTTCCCTTCCTAGTTTTTCTACAGTCAACAGCCAGAATCATTTCACTCCACCCATGCGGCCCTCAGTGACTTTCATTTGCATGTGATAGTGAGATCCCACACTAGGGTTTAAAAAGACCTGCTGCATCAGTATTTCCTTGTGTGTTTTATTTCTGAGGATAAGGAACTCTACTGCTATAGGGTCCTCGCTCAGGATGGAGTTCTAGGTGATGTTGCTGCTTCTTACCTGGTCCAGATAGCCCACCGAGATCTTACTTAAAAACTTGTAAAAATGTGTGTCTTTATAATATTGACAACATAATTAGCAGATTATTGAATTCACACTTAAGCAGGCAATTATAACTAACTCAAAATATTAAGACATGCAACTGCAAAGATGACTGTTTCCTGTGGCTGCTGTCACAAAGCACCACAAACTTGGTGGCTTAAAATGACAGAGATTTCTTCTCTTACAGTTCTAGAGGCAAGAAGTCTGAAATTAGCATCAGTGGTTCAAAACCAAGGTGTTGGCCGGGCTGCGCTTGCTCTGCAATCTCTAGGGAAGAATCTCCTGCTGGCCTCCATTAGCTTCCAGTGGCTGCCAGCATTCCTTCGCTTATGGTCACGTCACTCCAGTCTCTCTTCTGTGGTCACATGGCTTCTTCTTCTTCTACATGGGTATAAATTTTCCATCTGCCTCCCTCTTACAAGGATATATAGGATTGCATTGAAAGTCCCTTGGATAATTCAGTACAGTCTCCCCATCCCAAGATCCTTAACTTAATTACACCTGCAGAATCCCTTATTGCTGTATGAGGTGACATTCACAGGGTTCTGGGATGAAGAGGTTTATATCTTTTGGGAGACTTTTCTGGCCTACCATATGACCTCTGATCACATCTGTTATGAGCACTCATGACCTCTTCACGTGCAGCTCGGGGTCATCTGCTCAGACCTCCCTCTTCTCTCCCTTGCCTGGTTGGTTGGTTGTGTTTCTAACAATTTTCTCTGTATGTTTCCTCCATTCTGTCAGTCAGAGTTGTATTGTAACTATACTTACAGAGAACAGGTCACAGATGCAGTCGCTGAATTCAGGCTTTACATGAAGCTCCACCAGCAGTTTCTCTTGCTCTGCTTGTTTCTCTTAGTAATTCTATAGACCCTGCAATTGCTCTTTCCCTTGTGCACTTCTAAAAGCCTCCTTCCCAGGTCCGTGCCTGTTCCTGGGGGTCCCTATAGACACCACCAAGTCCTTATAGACTTTGGCAACGGGCGACTGATTCAGTGATGGACTCGCTACAGTTTCTGGATGGATGTGACTATCCGAAGAACAAGTTTGGAAGTCGTTTTGTTCTCACCATCCATCCTTAGCAGATCAGGGATATGAAAGGATGTGGATCCACACATTGTGAAAATCAAGAAAAAAATCGACAGGCACTCCCGTCTCTTTGTTCCTGAGCTAAAATCATACATTCTTTCATAGCCAAGTTTGTCTCCACAAACCTTATGCTTTAAAAGAATTGGTTTCCCAGCATAGTAAACTCTGTTCGTAGTAAACTTGTTCATATTTATACACTTGTGAGAATATTGATGTAACATTTGTATTTCCACTTTCTTTCACCACACGACAAGGATTGCTGTGTGGCTACAAATCTCCATTCTGTTGTGAGCATTTTACAGTAATTTGCAAATGAGCATGTGAGTTTTACTCATGCCAACACTATCAGTTTGCAAATGTTTTTTAATATTTAAAGGAAAGCCTCCTTGCTGAGGTCCAATATCTCCTAATCCTAAATCCAGAAACAGTGATGAACCCAGCTCTGTGTTTCTTTCCTTCCTTCCTTCCTTCCTTCCTTCCTTCCTTCCTTCCTTCCTTCCTTCCTTCCTTCCTTCCTTCCTTCCTTCCTTCCTTCCTTCCTTCCTTCCTCCCTTCCCTTCTTCCTCCCTTCCCTTCCCTTCCTTCCCTCCCTCCCTTCCCTCCTCCCTCCCTCCTTCCCTCTCTCCCTCCCTTCCTCCCTCCCTCCCTCCCTCCCTCCCTGCCTTCCTTCCTCTCTCCCTCCCTGCCTTCCTTCCTTCCTTTCTTTCTTCCTTTCTTCCTTCCTTTTTTTTGACAGAGACTCGCTCTGTCACCCAAGCTGGAGTACAGTGGAATGATCTCAGCTCACTGCAACCTCCACCTCCTGGGTTCAAGCAATTCTCCTGCCTCAGCCTCCTGAATAGCTGAGATTACAGGCACACACCATCACGCCTGGCTGATTTTTGTATTTTTAGTAGAGACGGGGTTTCACTATCTTGGTGAGGCTAGTCTCAAACTCCTGACCTCAAGTGATCCACCCCACTTGGCCTCCCAAAGTGCTGGGATTACAGGCATGAGCCATCATGTCTGGCCAACATGCACCTTTTCTATTGCTTGTCTTGCTCCATTCCTGCTACTCTTGGGACCCTCTACCGGCCCCTCTCTTGTTTCAGGCCAACATGTTTCTGGGGAAGGGGCATTGAGTTCTTTCACACTTCAGGGTGGTTGACAGCAAAGCTGGGGACCTCTGACAAAAGAGTTGCTTTCATTTGCACTCATGAGGTGGGTCTGGAACACTCAAGAAAACCTGTGACTCCAAACGCTACCAGCTGGAGCTGGGGGACTTCCTTCCAGAGAGCATTGATGGCTCTGAAGGGCCATGGGCAGACCAGTGAGAGAGACTTACCAGAGATTTTTTGCTTTTGGAAATGAACCTGATCTTAAGGAAAAGGCAACTGCCCCCAAATGAAAAATATGAAAAAGGATACCAAGTTAATAGAAGCAAGTTAATAGATTCCTGGCTCAATGCTATGGTGCCGTATGTGTACAGCTTCATCTTTTCAAAAAGAAGCTGTTTCTGATTTAACCCACTACATGGAGTTCTAGGTAGGGCTAATAAATTGCTCCAGAAATTAGGTATGGTTTCCATGATTTGCTCAAATGTCTCAAAAATTAGGACATTACCACCGATTTTTGGATTTCATTGGGTCCACAGTTTGGTCCGTAAATTCTATATACTTTTCCAGTCTTCAGTAGTTATATACATTTTTGGATTATTTTTACAATGAAAGAAGTGAATAACACTTTGAAGAATTTGTTTTTGTTCAGTGCAGATTTCTTAGATATTGACAAGAAGAAAAAAACTGTCAGAGAAAAATCCAAATTCTTACCAATAGTTCCCTCCCTTCAGAGAGAGGCAGAGCGTGATAGAGAAGGACAGTCAGTCAGTATTTGAAGGACAGTATCAGTGCAAATAAATCAACCTCCCATCTAGACTCTGACTTTTCTGAAATATAGAGATGGAGCTAAAATCAGATAGTGTTTTTGTATGGCATGCTTAAGTATTGGGACACTTATGACTGTTTTGTTGAGTTTTCTCAATATATTTTAATAATCTTTAAATTATAAAAATCATATTCACTGTAGAAAAAGTGAAAACGTCAGATGACTATTTTAAAAACCCTCAAATCACTCATAATTTTGCCACTTAATGCCAACCACAGTGTATATAGAGATTGTTAAACCTTCAGCTCTGACTGTGTTTAGAGTTTTGTGTCCTGTTTTATCATCCCCTTGGTATATACCACATTTTCAATAAACTGGACAGTGTGACACAATCACCTGATCTATACGTGTCATGATATGTTTGACCTGGCACATGGTCAAACCTTTCTCCTGTGGCCGTCAACATTGTGGCTGATTTTCATAGCTATTTTGCCCTGTTATTTTTCTGAGATTTCTTTCACTAGCACTTAGGGAGGTAGGTCTTTGATTTTCAAGAACATGCACTGACATGTCATTATTTATCCCCAAGAGAGTTCCATGTCCTAAGGGGAAAAAAAATGTCCTGAGAATTTCAAACTTACAATAAGTAAAGAAAAAGAAAAAAAATTGCAGCTATCATACCTTCTTAAAAATAAAATTTTATGTAGTCCCAGCTACTTGGGGGGCTGAGGCAGGAGAATGGGGTGAACCCAGGGGGCGGAGCTTGCAGTGAGCTGAGATCGCACCACTGCACTCCAGCCTGGGCTACAGAGCTAGACTCTGTCTCTAAATAAATAAATAAATAAATAGATAAATAAATAAATAAATAAAATAAAATAAAATATTGGATCAAAAGGTATTATTAACAACACTCAAAAGCATTCTGGGCACACATTTTTAAATAAAATTTTACAATTTTTCCTTAGATACTATTAATATGAATTAAAAAAAAATACCTCTGAAACTTTCAATTTAATCATAGACTCCAACAGAGTTGTGAGTTAATTTTACTTCCAGCCACATGGGAAAGGAAGAACATCCCCTTAAGTGTCTTTTGGAGCTTCACAGAGATAACTCAAAAAGTATTTGACCATTTTGCAAAACAGAGGTGTCAATTTACAGTTTATAATCAGGACACATATTGTGTAAGACAGAGTTTCAGGCTTTAGAGTTATTGGTCGTGCTTCATAGGATGCAACAAAAATGTTTGAGGTCTTCATGTCCCAGATTCACAAGACACTGAAGGACAATTGTCACATGTGCAACAGAACAACATTCCACATTTTATCATAAGCCTTCACATTGGGCAAGAGAATGAGAACTCAAATTTTCAGACATGTTTTCAATTTTTCTTAGTTTATTGAACCAGAATATGTCAGAGAACAATATTAGCTTTTTTCAAGCTGTAGGAAAAAGGGAATTTTTTTTGCCTTCTTATTTTTCTGAGATTATTTTCACTAGCACTTAGCCTTCAATTTTTTAAGGAGATGCACTGATATGTCATTATTTATCCCCAAGAGAGTGTCATGTCCTGAGGGGGAATAAAAGTCCTAAGATATTCAACCTTACAATATGTAAAGAAAAAGAAAATAATTTGCTGTTGTCATACTTTCTTAAAAATAAAATTTTTGGTCTACTGACATATCACTTTGAATGTGCTTGATCTTGGAAGCTAAGCAGGGTCAGACCTGGTTAGGACTTGGTATGGGAGACCACATGGGAATACCAGATGCTGTAGGGTTGATATAAAATCTAAAATTTTAAAATAAAAAATAAAAATAATATTTCTGATCAAAGGGTATGGAATCTGTTTAAAGCCTTTGCTTAAAAGGCCAAATTATCTTCTAGAATAATTACATCAACTTACATTTCCTTCAGCAGTGTGTGTGTTTCCATTTCATTGCATCTTGGCTTTTATAAAAATCTTTTAAACATCTGGATTTGTTTTTAGCACATTCGTGCTGCATATTTCTGCAAATGCATCAGTTCTATCTAGGCTGATATAAAGAAGCAGAGAAACACATTTTAGTTGAAATCCTAAGTTCTTTTTGACTTTGAAAGACATTGGATAGTGGCTTCCAGCTTCTATTTGGCTTAGGTCACTATGAGAGTTGGTTTCTATTGAGCAAAAACAAGACGTGAAAGTTAGTAGAATTATTGTAGAAAAAAATAATCTAATATGACAACTTTGTATTATAAATTGGGCAGGAAAAAAGCCCCAAGGACATTACTCTTGCAGTTGATACCCTTGGTAACAGGAGCCCTGCAGAACTCTCTGGAGCCCCCTCGGCCATCGTCACCAAGCGTATATTGGCCAGAATGTGCCACATCATTCACGTCTGGCACAATTGTGAAAGCGTTTGATTGATTTGCTGATTTGCTCTCCCCTAGTGATGAGGGCAGGTTCTACACCTCTGCCATCACTGGACAAGGTGCCCGGGATAGCCATCAAGTTGTCCAGCTGTTCCTGACAGCTCCTGCCATCCTGCCAAGACTAATATTTGACAATATCCAAATGGGGTGTGGAAAAGTAAACTAGGCTTCCAGCAGGGCATTGTAAATCTCCAACTCTTTGGCCCCCGAGAGCGACTTTACTGCTCATAGAAGTCAACAGGAAAAATACATGTTTTGAAGGAGAGCCAAGCAATTCATTTAAATAAATTTAAATGAAAAATAACAACATAATTCAGGAGAATTGAATGCCACTCTCTCCCTATTGTATGGCACCTTTGCCCTAGCTATTTTATCTTCAAGGGAAAATTAAACAATCTGCACCAAGACTTCATCGTTGTAAAAAGAGGGAGCATTTTTGCAGGAAATGTGCTCATTGGAAAAGTTACATACATGTCTGCTTGTGTTAGATTATTATTCCCAAGTCTATCAGAAATAAAAGAGGTATTAGAGTAATAGGGGAAAAAAAACCCCTTTTACAAAAAGAATATTTGCGTGTTAGCAGACACTGCACTATAATGGTTATTTATGTGAAGTAATTTTAAGGAGTGAACACTTGAAGTATTGTTTGTACTCAATTTTAGTGCCTTGAGACACATACCCAAAAACAATAAAATGGATACTTAACAGTTATAATAATGATGTCAACAATGAATCTGGCTCCTGTTGATATCCGCAAAGCCAAAGGTAATGAAGAAAACAAATGAAAGGTTACATTATTATTCCTGTTAGTTTCATCAACTTTGGAATTTCAGTTGCTAGAAACTCCTCTAGAAATAGCATAGGTTAGAACTTTGCCGCCATGTTTTCTCTGTTCTGGACAATGAGGAAGGCGTATTTCAACTTACAGATGCACGTGGAGCCTGCAGTTGTGTCCACCCTTAAGCTCCTTGAGGCCAGTGGGTGCAACCTTACAGCCAGAATAGTCCCCAAGGTGTTCCTCCAATGAATAAAATTCCTTTCCTTAAGTATGTCAGAAGGGACACAGAAATGTGAATGCCCCAGTATGTTCACTTCCTCCAGACCACAATACTGTATGTCTCAAGAGGAAATGAATGTGCACCTTTCTAAAGACTTCCAACTTTTTTCCTTTGGACATTCCACTGCTTTTGTTTGCCAGAAAAAAAAAAAAAAAATGTCACTAAGCTTCCATGACTATTTAGTAAGAACCAATTTATTTTTACCCTGATCTTTTTTCTGCCTGGAAAACAGGTTTATATACTGTTCATGTTTCCATCTCTCTTTCCTAAGTACACATATTCATGCAGGTGTCCAAAGCCAATCTGTCAATCTTTCAACTACATATGTCCTCTAACACTGACAGGTCAAGTAATTATCTTTAGAAAAATGGTGTTTAAGGCTAATGCTGATGTTATAAAAACTTCCCCTGGAATGTCTTTTGGTTATTTCTTTAGACATTGCACTGTACATTTAATGAAGAATACTTCAAGAAATAACCTCATGTGCATTTTAATTCTCAAAAAGTGTCCATATCCAATTAGAATATTCCATAATCCCACTAGAACTTGCAAAATCAGAATAAAAATTTTTGAAATAAAGACCAGCGTAATTTGTACTATCTTTGTGGTAGGCAAGCTAGCCTACTGGCATTGACAATTTATGAGTCTCAACAATGTCCTTAAATGAGGCCAGGTTTACAAAGTTCAATTCTATTTTTAAGCCAAAGAGGAAAATAAGATTTTAAAGGGAAGAACAAATCTCCCTTAAGCATTGATAGTAACTTTTAATGTCTTGCTAATCAAAATTTATGGCTGAGTCCCAACTGCCTTAAGGTAGAAAAAAAGTTCAAACAATGAAGGAGAGAAGATTCAAAGCTGGTCCTTGTTTCTGAGTCTGAAAATTGCAGAAGTCAGTATCCCTGGATATTATTGTTTCAGGTTTTGCTGACTGAGGATGCAGATGATCCCCTTGGAAAAGGAAGCTTAAGGATTTCTGGAGTCCTCCTCAAAGGTTTTACTAACATTCTCCAAGTAGCAACTTTCACAGAGCGGATTTATAGCAGAGTGTGAGAAGGCTACTTCAGAACATGAATGGGTCTTGAGTTTCATCACAAAATGTTTTGGAATTGATTAGAGAGAGTTTCCATGCCTCATTCAAAACTCAAGAGGTAAAAAAGTTAGAAATATATTAGTATTGTATTAGGTAGCATTTAAAACAACACAAAACAAGGATGAGCTGATCTCATTGAGACAATTCTTCGCTACTGCAAATGTCAGAAAGAAATGGCAGGTCATTTATGATGGCCAGGAGGCAGTCTTAGAACTTCTAAAATGCCCCCCCACATGTGGGAAAGTTGATCCAGTCATGTGTAAGATACATCACATGATTTCCTTCTAGCTAACATCTTCGATGAAACTTTGCTGAGACATCTGTGTTACATGATGGATATAGCCATGTGGTCTATACACAATGGAATACCATTCAGCCTTAAAAACAGGAAATTCTGTCATTTGTGACAACATGGATGAACCTGCAGGACTTTATGCTAAGTGGAATAACTCAGGCACAGAAAGACAAATAACGCATGATCCCACTCATATGTGGAATCTAAAAAAGTGGGTAGAATGGTCGTAGCAAGAGGCTAAGGGAAGGAGTGGATGAAATAAGGGGATATGTTGATCAAAGGGTACAAAATTTCAGTTAGACCAGAGGAATAAACTTTAGCATTCTATTGCACAGAATGGTGACTAAAATAAATAATAATGGACTGTATATTTCAAAGTTGCTGAAAGAATGAATTTTTGTTTCATCACAGAAAATAAGATGTGAGGTGATATTTTGCTAATTAGTTTGACTTAATCATTCTATAATGTAAACACATATCAAAACCTCACTTTGTACCCCATAAATATGTAATATATACACTAAGTACTTGTGAATTAACAAAAAATGAAATGGCAAGTCATTTGTGGTGGTTAGAGGAGAAGTGTAGCATCCTCCTTATTAAGACACAAGAGTTATCGTGGAGCCCAGTGACGACGGATGGCTCCAAAAGGGCCTGGGCAACAGGTTACTTTTTCTCTATAAAAACTTTTATGTTTAAATAACACTTGTGAGTAGACTAAGTAGCACACACTTTCCCCACATTCTAGTCTTTGCTGTAGCTGAATGAAGAGTGGAGAGTGTGAGTGACAGCTGAGGAAGACAGATTTGTGTCCTGAGATAGCATTGTGATAGTGATTACTTGTCAGCTAGGCTAGGTTTCAGTGCCTAATTGTTTGGTTAAACACTATATCAGTGTATTTTAATGTACAAATCTTGTAATTTTTTATGATTATGAATAATATATACCTGTTGTTGAAAACTGGGAAAACACAGAGAAATATATCAAAAATTACTCAGTGAAACCCAGTTTGGTCAGGATCAAGTTTTAGTTCATCCTATGCATTTTTAAATTTTGGAGAACACAACAAATGTACTGATTGTAAAAAGAGTTAACAAAGTACACAGAGTGTTGATGAGTGGAACCATGAAGGGTAGTTAGTGCTAGATGATAACTCCTTTCAACCTCTGTAAAAACTTATTTGTTCAACTTGGTAAAATGTTTTTGATTATGTCTGTGCTTTTTGTCTTCATTGTAATTTTTTCAGTTTCTTCTGTGGAAATGACTTACAATTCTTAGCTAGAATAAGCCTTCTGTGTCTCCTATCTCTGCTGCTTGCTCCATCATTTTATAAATTTTCTTCTTCTCTTTCTTTTCTTTTTTGATTTTTAGAAGGAATCTCACTCTTATTGGCCAGGCTGGAGTGGAATAGCACAATCTCGGCTCACTACAACCAACTGCTGAGTTTGAGTGATTCTCTCACCTCAGCCTCCTGAATAGCTGGGATTACAGGTGCCTGCCACCACGCCCAGCTAATTTTTGTATTTTTTACTAGAGACAGGATTTCACCATGTTGTCCAGGCTGATCTTGAATTCCTGGCCTCAGGTGATCCACCCGCCTCGGCCTCCTAATGTGCTGGGATTACAGGCATGAGCCTTCTTCTTCTCTTTCTATGCACGTAGAACATATCAATTGACTCCACTGTCACTGATTTAATATTCTGTGTGGAATTTTTCTTCTCATTGCTTCTGAATCAAATATTGAGCATTGTACTGTTCCTCTGAATCAACTACTGACTATTCAATTCATCTGCAGTCTTTTCTTCTATCACTTTTTGGTTGCCTTGTCATCTCAGCCTGTTTTCCCCTAATGGCTTTGGCCTCCTTTTGGCAGAGGACATATCACCTTGGATTTTAGCAACTATACCTAACACATTTCTAAATTATCTTCTGTTTATAGTGCTTTTTTTTTTTTTCAGAGACATGCTTTTCTTTGACTTTTCATGATGCCTTCATTTTTTTCTTTTCTTTTTTTGTAGTATCTATCTCTTTTTCACATTTTGTGCAGTTTTCTAGGTTTCATTTTCTTTTCTTGATTCTGCCTGACTTTCTTACATTCCAAAATTGAAACAGCTGAATCCCATTATAATCTCCAGCATTTAGTGCCACCATTGTTCTTTCTGCTCTTGTTCCTACCTACACTGTAGAATGAAATTCCTAAGATGCAATGTGCTTCTTCCTGTCTGTCTTGCTCCACTTTCTCCCTAACTATTTCTAGAGTGCTGCTGCCTCCAGATGTATGTAGGCAATGATGGAGATCAGAAGTAAGGCTGCTTCTAGAAGTAGCAGCCAAGATGAAAAGGGACAACTGAACATTTTTCTGAGTGGTAAAGAGCTTGTATTTCTGAACTCCAAAGCACAGATGGCCCAAAGTGCTTTTTATTATCAAATTAAAAATGATAAATACACATTTTAAAATTCATCTATAATTGCAGTAAAAAGCTAAATGAATTTTTAACAAAAAGGAACACACATTCTAGTAAAAATTTTCTTGAAATATGGAGAAACTCAGAATTATTGACATAAGACATGAATAGTAAAATGCTCCAAGTTATTCATTGCTTTGCTTTTATAGATAAGAATGATTAGTTTTTATATTGTGCTGTAACGAATTATCACACTGTTTTAAATAATCCAAATTTATTACTTTTTAGTTGTTTTAAGCTAGAAGTCTGACAACTTGTGTCCATCACTGGGTTAAAATCAAGAAGTCAACAAAGTTGTATTTCTTTTTGGAGGCTCTAGGGGAGAATTTATTTTCTTGCCTTTTCCAGCTTATAGAGGAAATGTGTATTCCTTGGCTCATGGCCTCTTCTTCCATCTCCAAAGCTGGCAATGACAAGTTTGACTCACATCACATCTCTCTGATCTTTCCTCAGTCATCACTTCTTTCATTACAGTTGGGAAAATCTCCACCTGTGATTACATTAGGTCCACCTAGATAATTAAGGATCATTTCTCTGTCTCAAGGTTCCCAATCTTAATCGAATCTGCAAAGTCTCTTTTGCCATCTAGGGTAAAGTATCCACAAATTCTGGGGATTAGAGTGGAGGCCTCTTTGGGTGGGGGGTAAGGGAGCTTATTCTTCTTCCTATTGTAAAGAATAAAGTTGGAAAGTATTTATCAACACAAGAATATAAAGAACAGCAAAGTGGAAGTGTACAAGATTTTCTATCAGTATTTCTATCAATGACGATTGTTCTGTCTTGTCACCATAAGAGTGTTTGTTTGCAGGAAACTGCTGCTTTAACTCCAGTGATTCCTACAGACTTTTAACCTTGAGTTGTTCGGTTTTTTACTTGTTTGTTGTTGGAAATTCTAGTTAATAATTATAATCCTGTGTCAGAAAGTTGAATCTTGCAATATTTACCCAATTGAATATTTCACTGACCTTACTAGTAAGTGGAACAAACTGGAATAAAACCTGTTCATATCCTACTGGATTTAGGAAAAACCATCCTTTTCTTCTTTGTACTCTTCAGGTAAAAATGAGTGGTGAATATAGTATTTTTGGAAGACTGTCCAGATTTTGACTTTTCCCTCAATAATCACCATAGTTTCTAATAGTCATGCTTGTTTACCCAGAGGGAGAAGTAATCTATTTTTTTATTTGCTTTTCAATACTACTATTTGTTCGTGTAATTAGTGGATATTCATCCAAATTCTGGGGAGTGGTTGACTATACATCCTAGTTACATTATGGGCAGGCTTTTGTCTCTTTAGATCTTAGTAGAAAATTAATGTGATTTTTCAGAAACATTTATAGAAAACTAGTCAGACACCATTTAAATCCAGTATTTGAACAATTTAGGCATTTAATTTTATTTAATTCCATACTTCTTAAATTCCTACTATGTGTCAGATGTAGTCAAGAGAATTAGATGTCAATTTCTGAGCCAGCGAGTTGCCTTTCCCAGAAGGATCTTTTGCTGTGAAACATTGCTGTTAATGGTGTAATGACTGGGTTTTTCTGAGGCCATTTCTCCACTGAGCGCCCCACCCCCTAAGTAAGGGTGTGATTCTGTCACCTGAAGAGCCAAGCAGGGGAGGCCTTTCTAAACATAGAAACCTGTGGTGGAGAACATGTCACTAGAGCACCCATGCTGCAGCCGCAACTCCTTGGCATCAGGATCAGTCATTTCTCTTCAGGACTGGGGACAAATGCATCTTCAAAACTGCAGAGCCCACAACCAGCATGGCATCATCATACGTGTCCATGTGAAGAGACCACCAAACAGGCTTTGCATGAGCAATAAAGCTTTTTAATCACCTGGGTGCAGGCAGGCTGAGTCCGAAAAGAGAGTCAGCGAAGTGAGACGGGGTGGGGCCATTTTATAGGATTTGGGTGGGTAGTGGAAAATTACTGTTAAAGGGGGTTTTTCTCTTACAGGCAGGGGCGGGGGTCAGAAGGTGCTCAGTGGGGGAGCTTCTGAGCCAGGAGAAGGAATTTCACAAGGTTAATCTCTCAGTTAAGGTGGGGCAGGGACAAATCACAATGGTGGAATGTCATCAGTGAAGGCAGGAACTGGCCATTTTCACTTCTTTTGTGATTCTTCACTTGCTTCAGGCCATCTGGATGTATTCGTGCAGGTCACAAGGGATATGATAGCTTAGCTTGGGCTCAGAGGCCTGACATTCCTGTCTTCTTATATCAATAAGAAAAATAACATTAAATAATACTGAAGTGTTGAGGTAGTGAAAATTTTTTGGGGGGTGGTATGGAGAGATAATGGGCGATGTTTCTCAGGGCTGTTTTGAGTGGGATTAGGGGTGGCGTGGGAACCTAGAGTGGGAGAGATTAAGCTGAAGGAAGATTTTGTGGAAAGGGGTGATATTGTGGGGTTGTTAGAAGGAGCATTTGTCATATAGAGTGATTGGTGATGGCCTGGATATGGTTTTGGATGAATTGAGAAACTAAACGGAAGACACAAGGTCCAATAAGAGAAGGAGAAAAACAGGTATTAAAGGATTAAGAGTTGGGAGGACCCAGGACACCTAATTAAAGAGTGCCCAAGGGGGTTCAGCACAATTACTTGCTTGGTTGGCAAGTTTTTAGGCTCTATCCTTGAGTTTTTTTAAATGTTGTCATATACCAGGCCAGATAGATTTAGGTAAAAACAACACTCTTCATTTAAAAATATACAGAGTCCCCCCTCCCTTTTTTTTTTTTTTTTAGCAGTGAGTAAGTTGAGGCCTCAGCAATTTTGAAGGAAAGAGAAATGCAAAGCCAGCAATTTTTTTGTTAAAGAAGGATTAGAAATGCTAGGAGAGAGTGAGTGAGATTGATAGTGTGGTAGAGATAGTCGGGGAGAGGTAGAGGGTGGCATAAGAATGAGAATGAGAATAAGAGTGAATATAAAAGTAAAGAATAGAACTTCACCAGGGGAAAGTATCGGAGGGTGCCCTGCCAGCGAAGATCATCTATCCACTCCAAGAGGGAGTCAAGTGTGGCAGTTTGGGGATAGCACCAGGAGACATCAGCTGTGATGGTTTGCAGAAACAGTGTAAACTGGCAGTGTAAACAAGAGTAGGGCATTTATGAGTGGTTGAAAATGGTGAATAGGAGTATGGCTAGACAGAAGATAGTAGGGATGACAAGTTTTTGGGGCTCAGTTGAAGTAGTAGGGGTGACTGTGTAAAGCCCTGTTGCAAAAGTAGGGTAAGGATTAGTAGACTTAACAGAATGAAGGGATGTATTAGGCTCATGAGGGTTATTACCATTCTTCAGAAATGCGAGTGAGTTTAAAGGAAGTAGGGGAGAGGACTTGTGACTTCCAGGAGGAAGAGGAGAGATTAGGCTGGCTGTCTGATGGACACAGCTTTATTCTGGAACAGTGAACCCAGTGGGGAGGACCCTGCAGGCAGACAGCAGTTGGGGTACTATAGATGACTAAGTAGGGTCTGGTCCAATGAGATTGTAGAGTTCGAGGGGTCAGATTCTTAACAAGAACTGATTGTCCAGCTAGGGTATCTTCATATGGATGGGAATCTGGAGTAGGCAAGAGAAGATTAGCAGCTTGGCGAATTTCTTGTCTAGCTTGCTGGAGGACTGGAAGATAATTGCCTAGAGGGCTGGTGTCTGGGATGAGACTGGGGCTGAGCAAGAAAGTGTGTCCATATAAAAGTTCAAATGGATTGTACCCTATAGCATCTTGAGGACAGGCTCTAATTTTGAGAAGGACAAGAGGTGAAAGTACTGTCCAGTCCTTTTTAAGTTGGAGGCTGAGCTTGGTGAGGTGTGTCTTTAAAAGACCATTAGTCCATTCTACCTTTCCTGAAGATTGAAGACAGTAAGGGGTATGAAGGTTCCACTGAATACCAAGAGCCTGAGAAACTGCCTGGGTGATTTGATTAATAAAGGCTGGTCCGTTTTCAGACTGTATAGAGGTGGGAAGGCCAAACCGAAGAATTATGTCTGACAGAACGGAAGAAATGACCATGGTGACCTTCTCAGACCCTGTGGGAAAGGTCTCTACTCATCCAGTGAAAGTGTTTACCCAGACCAAGAGGTATTTTAGTTTCCTGACTCAGGGCATATGAGTAAAGTTAATTTGCCAGTCCTGGGCAGGGGCAAATTTTTAAACTTGATGTGTAGGGAAGGGAGGGGGCCTGAGAAATTCCAGAAGAGTAGTAGAATAGCAGATGGAACACTGAGAAGTGATTTTTTGAGGATAGATTTTTACTATGGAAAGGAAAAGAGAGGTTTTAAGAGGCGGGCAAGCGACTTATAACTTATATGGAAGATGTTATGAAATGACGATAGAATAGAATGGGCCTGGGAGGTTGGAAGGAGATATTTTCCTTGGTACAAGAACCATTTGTCTTGTGTGGGAAGAGATTGATAGGTGGAAGTTTCAGTGGGAGAGTAGGTGGGAGTGACCAATGAGAAGGAGAAAAACTGGCCATGAGGGACAGAAGTTGGAACGCTAGCTGCTTCTTTAGCTACCTTATCAGCATAAGCGTTGCCCTGAGTGATGGGATCTGATGCCTTGTAATGGCCCTTGCAGTGAATGGCTCCAGCTTCCTTTGGAAGAAAAGTGGCCTTGAGAAGAGTTTTTATTAAAGAGGCATTAATGATGGAGGACCCATGTATAGTGAGAAAACCTCTTTCCACCCATATAACAGCATGGTGGTGCAGGATATGGAAGGCATATTTAGAGTCACTATACATATTGACGCCTAGTCCTTTTGTAAGAGTGAGGGCCTGAGTTAAGGCAATGAGTTCGACTTGCTGAGAGATAGTGAGAGGGGGTCAGAGTGGTAGCCTCGATGATAGATGTGGAAGATACTACAGCATAGCCTGCCTTTGCTGGTGAGTGGCGATTAGGCCTGGTGGAACTGCCATCAATAAACCAAGTGTGATCAGGGTGAGGACAGGAAAGAAGGAAATATGGGGAAATCGAGTGAATGCCAGGTGGATTAGAGAGATACAGTCATGGGGGTCAGGTGTGGTATCAAGAATAATGTGGGAGGCCAGATTGAAGTCCAGGCTAGAAACAATGGTAATTGTGGGAGACTCAACAAAGAGTGAGTATAGCTGAAGGAGGTGGGGAGCCGAAAGTATGTGCATCAGGTGTGAGGAAGAAAATAGATTTTGGAAGTTATGCGAATTGTAGAGAGTGAGTTGAGCATAGTTTGTGATTTTTAGGGCCTCTAAAAGTATTAGGGCAGTGGCAGCTGCTGCACGGAGACATAATGGCCAGCTAAAACAGTAAGGTCAAGTTGTTTGGACAAAAAGGCTACAGGGTGTGGTCCCGGTCCTTGTGTAGAATTCTGACTGCACAGCCCTGCACTTCTGCTCTGTGTAATGAAAAGGGTTAAGATGAGTCAGGGAGAGCTAGTGTGGTAGCAGTCTCTAAAGCTGTCTTCAAGGAACAGAAAGAGGAGTGGGGAAAGGATTTAGGATCTATGGGGTCAGCTAGGTTTTCTTGGTTTTTTTTTTTTGTTTGTTTTTTTTGGGGGGGTGGGGGATGGAGTCTCGCTCTGTCACCCAGGCTGGAGTGCAGTGGTGCGATCTCGGCTCACTGCAAGCTCCACCTCCTGGGTTCACACCCTTCTCCTGCCTCAGCCTCCCGAGTAGCTGGGATGACAGGCACCCAACACCATGCCCAGCTAATTTTTTTGTATTTTTAGTAGAGACGGGGTTTCACTGTGTTAACCAGGGTGGTCTCAATCTCCTGACCTCATGATCCACCTGCCTCGGCCTCCCAAAGTGCTGGGATTACAGGTATGAGCCACTGTGCCCGGTCTTAGGTTTTCTTTTGTGAGTTTATGTAATGGTTTTGTTAGGATGACAAAACCAGGTATTTAAAGATGGAAGTACCTAACCATGCCTAGGAAGGAAAGGAGTTGTTGCTTTGTAGAAGAAGTTAGGGTTTGGGAGATTAGCCGGGCATGATCAGCAGGGAGAGCACTTGTGTTTTTATGAAGAATGATGCCAAGATAGGTAATGGATGAGGAAGAAATTTGGGTTTTGGAGGGGGATACGAGATATCCTTTTGAGAACAGATGTTGGAGGAGCAGGAGAGTGTCCTGTTGGGAAGATTTGTAGGAGGGGCTATGAAGTAGAAGGTCATCAAAATATTTAATAAGGTGAGAAGCAGATGGATGGAAAGAAAGCATATTATGAGAAAGGGCTTGACTAAAGTAATGGGGGTTGTCCATGAAGGCTTGCAGCAGTACAGCCCAGGTAAATTGCTGAGACTAGCGGGTGTCAGGGTCAGTCCAGGTAAAAGCAAAGAGAGGCTGGGACCAGGAGTGCAGGGGAATAGTGAAAAAAGCATCTTTAAGATCAAGAATGGAATAGTGAGTTGTGGAGGAAGGTATCGAGGGCAAAAGAGTGTACGGGTTGGGCACCACAGGGTGGATAGGCAGAACAATTTGGTTGATAAGGTGCGGATCCTGAACTAACTGGTAAGACTTGTCCGGTTTTTGGACAGGTAAAATGGGGGAATTGTAAGGAGAGTTTATAGGTTTTAGAAACCCATGCTGTAGCAGGAGAGTGATAATCTCCTTAAAGCCTATTGTGAGATGGGATACTGGCGTTGAGTGGGGTAAGGCTGGTTAGGTTTTAATGGGATAGTAATGGGTGTGTGATCAGTTGCCAGGGAGGGAGTAGAGGTGTCCCATACTTATGGGTTAAGGTGGGGGGATATGAGAGGAAGACGCGAAGGAGGCTTTGAACTGGGGAAAATGGTGGCAATGAGGTGTGGCTATAGCCTAGGAATAGTCAGGGAAGCAGATAATTTAGTTAAAATGTCTCAATAAGGGAGCTGGGCAGGTGGGGATAACTAAAAAGGAGTGCATAAAAGAATGTTGTCCAAGTTGGCATCCGAGTTGGGGAATTTTAAGAGGTTTAGAAGCCTGGCTGTCAATACCTACAACAAGTGTGCAGGCAAGGGAAACAGGCCCTTGTAAAGAAGCCTCCATATTGATTAAGAAGGGGATGGACTTACCCTCCACTATAAGAGTTACCGAAAGCATCTGTGATGGTCTAGGAAGCTTCTGAGACAATCAGGCAGCATCAGTCTTCAGTTGCTAAGACGAGAATATCTTTTGAGGACTCAGTCAGACAGCCTTGGGTCAGAGTTCCAGGGGTTCTGGGAGAGGCTGCCGGGTGAGTTGAACAGTCCAATTTCCAGTGGGGTCCCGCATAGATGGGACATAGCTTAGGAGGAATCCTAGGCTGTGGGCATTCCTTGGCCCAGTGGCCAGATTTCTGTCACTTGAAGCAAGATCCTGAGAGAGGAGGTTTTGAAGGAATGTCTAACCACTGTGGCTTAGGTGTTTTGAGGTTCTTGTGTGTTGGGATGTGGCTGGGGTTTTTCTCACAGCAGAGGCAAGTAATTGCAACTCTTCTCTATTATTGTACACCTGGAAGGTGAGGTTAATTAAATCCTGTTGTGGGGTTTGAGGGCCAGAATCTAATTTTTGGAGCTTTATTTAATGTCAGGAGCGGATTGGGTAATAAAATGCATATTGAAAATAAGATGGCCTTCTGACCCTTCAGGGTCTAGGGCTGTAAAGTGTCTCAGGGTTGCTGCCAAATGAGCCGTGAACTGGACTGGGTTTTTATATTTGATGAAAAAGAGCCTAAATGCTAAGTGATTTGGGAGAGGTCGGATAAAGGAAAAGGAGCATTAACCTTGACTATACCTTTAGCTCCAGCCACCTCTTTAAGAGGAAATTGTTGGAAAAGTTGGGGAGGGCTAGTCGCAAAACAAAACTGTAAGCTGGACTGGGTGTGAGGAGGGGAGGTGATAGAAAGATTATAGGGTGGGGGAGTGGAGGCTGAGGAAGAATTGGAGACTGATTCAGCCTCATGGAGAGCGACCTGAGGAGGAGCAGTCTGGGGAGGAGGGGAGAGGTCAGATGGGTTGGTACAAAAGGAAGATTGAAAAGACTCAGCGACACTTGGGGTTGGGACTGAGGGGGCAGGCGGGAGGGAAAGAAGGAGGATTTGGGATGAGTCACATTGGGAACAGAGACTAGGGAAGGACTGATGTGTAAAAGAATGCCTGGACGTCAGGCATCTCAGACCATTTGCCCATTTTATGACAAGAGTTATGTAGATCTTATAGGATGGAGAACTTGAAAGTGCCATTTTTTTGCTATTTGGAACCATTGTCTAGTTTGTACTGGGGTCAAGCAGTATTGCAGAAGAAAATAAGGCATTTAGGTTTTAGGTCAGGTGTAAGTTGAAGAGGTTTTAAGTTCTTGAGAACACAGGCTAAGGGGGAAGAGGGAGGAATGGAGGGTGGAAGGTTGCCCATAGTGAAGGAAGCAAGCCCAGAGAAGTGAGGGTAGAGACACAGAGGGGGGCGTGGGGGGTGCTTGCCCCCCAGGAAAGTGGTATTTGCCACTAAGGGTGGAGGATCAAGGCAGGCGTCCCCGTGGTGATCAGACACCTCTGAAATGTGGGTGAATAATCAAGCAGGCATCCCCACAGTGATTAAACACCAAGGGAAGACTGTCTTCCTGAGTCCGTGACTGGCGCCGAAGTTTTGGGTTCATGGAAAAAAGGAGTCTCCTCTGTCTCTACCAGAAAAAGAAAGGAACTGAAATTAAGAGAAGGGAGAGATTGAAGGATGGCACCAAGACTGAAAGGAGAAAGAGGTTGAGGGATAGTGAGAGAGGTTGGAGAAGAGAGTATAAAGAGGCCACTTACCCGATTTAAAATTCGTGAGATGTTCCTTGGGTTGGTTGGTCTGAGGACCCAAGGTCGCAGGTGGATCTTTCTCACAGAGCAAAGAGCAGGAGGAGAGGGGATTGATCTCCCAAGGGAGGTCTCCTGATCTGAGTCACGGCACCAAATGTCACGTATGTCCGTGTGAAGAGACCACCAAACAGGCTTTGCGTGAGCAATAAAGCTTTTTAATTACCTGGGTGCAGGTGGGGTGAGTCTGAAAAGTCAGTGAAGGGAGATAGGGGTAGGGCCGTTTCATAGGATTTGGGTGGGTAGTGGAAAATTACAGTCAAAGGGGGTTGTTCTCTGGCAGGCAGGGATGGGGGTCACAAGGTGCTCAGTGGGGGAGCTTCTGAACCAGGAGAAGGAATTTCACAAGGTTAATTGCTCAGTTACGGTGGGGCAGGAACAAATCACAATGGTGAAATGTCATCAGTGAAGGCAGGAACTGGCCATTTTCACTTATTTTGTGATTCTTCCCTTGCTTCAGACCATCTGGATGTATTCGTGCAGGTCACAAGGGATATGATGGCTTAGCTTGGGCTCAGAGGCCTGAGACAGCATTAATTATGAGGAAATTCAGATGAAGGATTTGTCCTTACACAGAGAACAAAAGAGAGGAAAGAGTCAGACCCACTAGGTTCAGCCAATTTCTTGCATCTTAGAAGTCTCATTGAAATATAATTATCCAGTTAATGATGGAAGGAAGAGGGTTTAACTTGTACATTTCAAAAATCCTACATTTTGAAGTATGGTACTAATATGTTTTATATTTATAATTTATCAATTTGCCAATTTACCAATTTTTTGTCTGGAAAAGTGTACTCGATATGCAAAAATGATATATGATATGTAAAGAAATTATATAGTAAATGGATGTATGTAAAATGAGTAATACAAATGAAAAGAGCTAATAATAAAATAATATATACAATGTATCCTCATTTAAAATATGTTAAGTGCATAAATACACACAAAAGAAACTTAGAACCATCTTCCCAATTGTAAAAGCGGTAGTAGCTGAAAGGGAAGCTACAGTTGATTTTCATTGCTTTAGTCCTCAATTGTATTTGTGACTTGCATTAAACAATATTATCATAATAACCCTTTTAAAGAAGAAGCTAAAACCAAAACAGATAGTATAAGTTTCAGAACATCTTAGAGGCACTTAAGAACTGTCTTGCTGTCTTGCCCTATAATTTTTTTTTTTTTTTGTCACCCAGGCTGGAGTGCAGTGGTGCAATCTCAGCTCACTGCAACTTCTGTCTCCCAGGTTCAAGCGATTCTCCCATCTCAGCCTCCTGAGTACCTGGGACTACAGGCGCATTCCACCAGGCCTGGCTAATTTTTGTATTTTTAGTATAGATGGGGTTTCACCATGTTGTCCAGGCTGACCTCGAACTCCTGAGTTCAAATGATCTGCCTGCCTCAGCCTCCCAAAGTGCTGGGAACACAGGTGTGAGCCACTGTGCTTGGCTAGTGGAAACTTTTTAAAAAGTTCTTTATTTGTTCATAATTGGCGTTGTTCTGAGAAACACACTTTGATACTAGCTAGTGTTTCTAATAAGAAAGGATGAAGCATAAAGGATACAAAACTGGAATTTTTTATATATTTTAATAATTTGCCAAAGTAAGTTCAGATTGGATTCCATGGCATGTTAAACATCCAAAGCTGGAGAGTTTAGTCCTACGAGGTGAATTTTCTAACCAATACTGGACTGGTACAGCACTCCACTTTGTGGGAGGAACATGGTGGAAGTCCTTTGGAGGAGGCGGTGAGACTCACATGCAAGTGGACCTCATCTTGGGTGGCAGTAACATCAGAAGTGTTGATATGGCCAAGTAAGCAGATTTTATATCTCATGTCTCTTTTTCCTTTGGATAGCCGATGTAGCAAAATACTAGCAGACTTCCAGGATTTTATTTTCTAGTGATTCCATGATAGATAAATAGAAATACCATGCCACAACAGAGCCCTAGAGTAAAACCTCTCTATCCCCTTCTCCACGAGACCCAGAAAAGTCCCATGGAAAGACTTGAGTCCTGATTTTGAGCATCTCCAGAAGCAGGATCCACAATAAACTGTAACTTCAGTCAAGGTCAAGTTTAGAAAAATTCTTCCCTCAGCAAAAGCACCCAGGAGAGGCCCATGCACGTGGTATCACTCCCACGTTTCTGTGCCAGTGATAGTACCCTGATGGTATCAAGTGTTTGGGAGGCTCTGGCATTGTGGGGCTCACAACACATGCAGAGATGACCGGATAAACAGCATCTTTATTTCTATATATTCAAAGACATGTTTATAACTTTCAAGTAACTTGGTGGAGCTTAGATTCAGATAGGCTAATGATTAGGGGTTGATTCCTTAAAGTAGCTCCATTGTTTTTAGCATTCGTGGGAAAATCTCAAGATATTCCGCTGTTGTAAGGCTGGCCTTCGTGATCAGGTACTTGGCAGGGATGGCAGAGATCACCACGGGCTGAGCCAGCTCCTTGACCATGAGATTCAGCATCATGCCGTTCACCAACAAGCACATTTTCAGCTGCTTTTCATAGCTCAGCTTCTCCTAGCATCAGCCACAGGACAATTATAATATTTTAAAATGCAGTTCAACATCAATGGAGTTTGGAAGAAGCCCTTGTGAAAACATATTATGGAAGTATTGATGGGAATTCTTGATAAATCGCTCCTGTGGTCAAATTCCTATTTTTCGTCCTGGAGATGTGTAAGCACGTCCATTTCTCACTGTAGCAAGGATTTTTAATGTAGGATCCTTGTTTTTGTTCAAGTTATGTTCAAGTTTTGTTGAACACAAATTCAATGTTTCAGTATTACGGGAAGGGTACATGACTTTAGAGAATGAGAACTAAGGTCACAATTCTAGACGTTACCTTGGTGAATCAAATATGAATTATTTCCTAAGAGTATTCCTTCTTCCTGAAAATGTTCTACATTCTGAAAGGGTAGGTATACATCTCAATAGACAGACCGGGTTTGTGAAGTTTTCAGTGATCTTTGAATATCTCAAGCTTCATGTTGGTGTGTTCTACAAACTCTTTTATGTTCTCTCAATATCCAAGGCAGTCTTTTGAGGCTGCTGCTTTAATTTCTAGCACATGTATTAACCATTTCAATGCCAGTGGCTTTTCTTCCCTTGAGACACAGTTCATGCCAGTCTAGATGCCTCAAAGGGTCACCAGTGAATTTCTTGATCATGCATTGAACCCCCAATGCAATTCTGCAGCAGTTAATTAAAAATACCCTTGTTTTCAAAATAGAGGTATCATTCAGGTTAGACTGGATTATGCTATGGTGACACATGACACCACACTCTCAGTGGTGTGACATAGGAACATTATTGCTTGGACAAAGTCCGCTGTGGGTCTGGGTTCCTGCAGGGTGCCTGCCCCCTTGGGCTGTGGCTTAGGCTTTCAGGCCACTTGTTTGGATCCTGGACATCTCTGTGTGAACATGTGCACCCGCCATCATCAAAGGAGGAGAAGAGAGAAATGGAGAGACAGCATCAGCAAGGACAGCTCCATCCTGGAGGAGCATGTGGTATGGTCCTTTGCTCTTCTGTAGCCAGAAAAATGGCTGCCATTCACTTTGAGGGTAGAGAGTTTACTCCTGGAAGTAGAGAAGAAAGGATGTGAGTCAGCGTGTAAATATCTCTTGCTCTGAGAAATAGAATACTTCTCTGAGAGACACACAGCTATGGTTCCAGCTGTATTTTCAGTGCTCACAGACTGCACTTTCAATGTCTATGTAAATCTCCCTTTGAGCAGACTTTTCAGTGGCAGATACTTTTCCTAAAGAATCAGTAACATTCGATTAAGGATCTTATATTTCTCAGCATATATGTTTTAGTAAACAGGCTCATAATATGAATTTTAAAAATATATTACCCACACCAAATAAACATTTCATACCATCTACACTGAGCCTGTATTTGAAAGTATGCTAAACATCATTTTGTTTACTGTATTTTAGGTTTTATGTGTTTCTTTGTAGACTCTAGCCATATTATTATATGTAATATACATTTTTTCTGATTATGAACTAGCCATTGCTCATTACTAACCTGAAATTAAGACAGATGTGAAAAATAAGGCAAAAAGCACCCCCAGTTCCATATTTCAGAAGCAGCTCCAATTATTATTCTGAGATGTTACTGTATAAACAGAATAATATACAATAGTGACCCACCAGAAGTGTATTCCCACATAAACTCACAGGATGCCTGCCAGGAGCCCTAAAACCAACTTCCTTTCAGAATCCCTGAAGAAATATGTTACAAATAGATTCCTGGGCCACTGGCCAGGTTTAATAAATTCAGGTTTTCAATTGTGCAACTCAAGAATTTATAATTTTAACAAGCTCCCTAGGGGTTTCTTATAAAACCAACTCAGTTCAATTTGAAACATAGTTTTCTGGGAGCCATGGGTATATAGCACGATTGTTGATTCTTTATCATTGACTCCTCTTCTTCCTTCACATGTAATGTTGAACACCAGCAAGTTCCGTAGCTTCCACCAACATCATATGTGTCAAATCTGACCAATGACACCACCTACCTACCCTGCCGCCTTCCTGAGCAAAGCAGTCATCGTGTCTTGATGAAACAACAGAAACAGCTTAGTAGGTGTTCTCACTGGTTCCTGTGCTGCCTGGAATCGTGTTGCTAAGGTGTCGATCTGGTCACATCATTGTACTTTCTGCTACCACCCACTGGCTTCCCACTGCAGTGCCAGTCAAATATAAATGCATTTCCTAGGCTCATCCCACCCTGCACTGGGGGTTCCCAAACAGGCCAAGTGGAGGCTTGGCAGTGTCTGGAAGCGTTTTTTGTCACCACACCTAGAAGGAGCGGTGTTGCTGGCATTGAGTGCAGGGAGGCCAAGGGCGCTGCTCAGCACCCTGCAGGGCAAGGGACAACCCCACCACAAGGGAGGATCTGCCCACATATCCACAGTGCAGGAGGTGGGAAGCCCTGCCCTAACCACCCAACGTTTCTCCCCACTTTGCCCTGTTGATCATTACGCCATTCCCCTCCAGTTTCCCATCTGCAGAACCTGTCACACTCATTTCCACATCAGGCACTTCCTAGTTGCATGGAGGGGAGCCAGGCTGGAGAGTCCCACCCAGCATCAGATTTCCTGCTAGCACAAAATAAGCTGTGAGTGTGCAGAGCCACTGAGATCAGGGCTGTTTGTCCCTGCAGCACACCCTGTCCTAACCGGCTTGACTTCATTTCATACACAAATCTCCCCACGTTACCAGTGGAGGATGTCCAGCTTCTTGGCATCTTGAAGAAAGAATTGGACAAAATGCACAAACAAAGCAAGGAAAGAATGAAGCAACAAAATCAGAGATTTATTGAAAATGAAAGTATACTCCACAGGGTGGGAGCGGTTGTAGCACATGGGCTCAAGAGCCCAGTTACAGAATTTTCTGGGGTTTAAATACCCTCTAGAGGTTTCCATTGGTTACTTTCATTGGTTTACATTGGTGTACGCCCTATGTAATGAAGAGGATGAAGTAAAGTTACAAAGTCGTTTACTCTGTGTATGCCCTATGTGAATGGGGAGGGTATTTCCTGTCATCGCTGAAGTGTTTCCATTTGATTTAATTCTAGGAAATCAGTATGAATTGGCCTTATGTTCTCTCCCCCCAGACCTTGTTCTCCTGCCTTACCCACGTCAGTGAATGGCTTTTATCAATGTGGATTTCTAATGGCGGAACCATTTTCCACTTAGGCTATACCATGATTTATTTAATCTTTCTTCGTTGTGAAACAAATTCATTTTAGTTAAATGTAAATTTCAAGTTAAAAAAAAATCACTTTTTTCCACCTGAATGCTTTCTGTGAGGTCAAGATATATTTCCTTTGTCTCCCAAGCCTGACAGAGAGTTTTGAAAAGCTGCTCTTCTGAGATTTAATACAAAAACCCATGCTCTTCTTCCCCACACATTTCCTTCTTTCGTAATGTTTTAACAGGTGGTAAGGAATTACTCTTCTGCTGTCTGTAGTCACCTTTCTTAACATTTCTGATGCAAATTTGTAAGAAGATGTTGACACCTGCTTCGGTGGGTGGTTGAGATGAAAGGTCCTGGCGTGGCCAGAGGGGCCCCCATGTGGAGCAGAGGTTGGCTTAACCACATGGTGGTGGTCACTGTGGTCCGGTGGGGGCACAAACTAGACTTTCCGGTGCTGGGCGATTGGTGGAAATTGGGGAAGCCAGGCTTCTCCACCGAGATTTGTTATGGTGTGGAGAGAGAGATGAAACTGCATTCAGACAAAAACAGAGGGTAAGAAGAAAACTCTATTTTGAAATTTTGAATTAGGGAGATTTCAATTTAGTTACGGAAGCCTCTTAGAGTAATTCCATCGCTGAACTTAAAGATCAATGCTGGTATTTACTTTGTGAAGATTTGAGTGTTTTTGCTATCCTCCCAGGAGTGAGGAAGGCATCTGGATCCTGGATGGCAAAAATGCCACCGTCTTTTCCAACAGCACTGCTATCTTTTGTGATTGGAACACACCAGCAGGGAATGCTTTGGCAGTGAAATCCTAAGGAGCACCCCATATCCAAATCCCTTATCCCTGGCCTACTCACGTGACCATGAGTCATCTGTAATACTGTCCAAGGTTAGATAGTTTTGTAGAAGCACAAAATTAAATTAAAATCCTTAGTAAAATAGGCATGCTATGCTAGCTGTATATTAAAGCATGTCTGGGACATCATGGTTAGCTGGGTACATTGCAGCATGCTCTCCAGTGAAGCAGCTAAACCTAGCTGGCAGTGTTGCTTTTAGAGGAGGAAACTGGAGAAATCTAGAAGTTTCAATCATGTCAAGCTTAAAAGTTTGGCAAAAACAAAAGTATAATTTGCAGCTCTTCTGACTCCTTAGAGAAACCTAGAAGGGATACATTTTCAGATCTCCACCCCACCCCCCAAGAAGGATTGCAAAAATTGTTCTGGGCATCTAACTCTGTCATATCTATTGCCTTGTACAATCACTTTGATCGTTTTGGTTTGGTGACTTGATGGAAAGAGAGTAAACGAATCATGGTGTGGGATTTTAGAGTATTCCATTGCCTCATGTTTCATGATCCTGGCAGTGGTTTGACTTTGTAACAGTAAGAATCCTAGTGAGGTATGAAGAGAGAAAGCCTAGGAACACATGGATTTCCATATTGGCATCAACAGAGACATGTCAGCAGAAGGGTTGTGGCAGGGGCTGGAGACTCACTGGAGTTTTTCTTGACCCAGCATTTAAAAATGTTCTTATTTTAGAGCCTTTGCTCACAGGCCATTAGAAACTTGCTGTGGGACATTTTCTAGAATGACATTCGCAACATGACATTGGGGTTACTGATGTAAAGAAACTTAATTGCTTAGATCAAAATGTACTTTGATTTTTTTTTTTTTTTGGTGGTTTTAAATGTTCAGAAGGAAAAGGATTGGATAATTTAGGAAGACATTTTGTAAAATAAAGTAACTTTTGGCAGATAGGCTGGAAAAGGCAAACAAGAAAAACAGGTAATGGTGTCATTTCAGGAACAAAGGTAACAAATGTTCATTTATAGAGAGCTCATAAAATCTAAAATATCATAGATAACCTCTCCATATGTGTTATTTTTTATTTGGGTCTTTTCTTTGCTTGCAGAAGAAGAGCTCACATTTTTCATTTTAGGTCCTTGCAGGGTATTTGCACATTGACTTGTCTTATTAGCTTCTCGAAAGATCCCTGCAGCACTTCATATGGATGCAGCAACCAACATGCAGACAGGTGGAGGAGCACACTGGTGAAAGGGATGCAGGATCTCTCTCGAGTCTCTTTTATGAGGACACTCAATACCCTAATTGTTGAGGACTTGGCATTCAGGTCGCCGCTTACGGCAGTCTGATGAAAAGCAACTGGTTGTGGATACCGTACGCTGGGTGATTAAGGAAGGAAGGCAGACAGGGCGCCAGACATTTGCATTTAACCACCATGACCATCGACAGGTTGTGCAGCTTTGGTAAAAATCATGAATCATCTCTTCTCCTTTATTTTCTTCATTGTGGTCATCCTTATCTTTGTCATGCTGCTCCTTTCTTTCTTTCTTTCTTTCTTTCTTTCTTTCTTTCTTTCTTTCTTTCTTTCTTTCTTTCTTCTTTCTTTCTTTCTTTCTTTTTTTTGTCAACTTTTACTCTTTTTGCACAGACTGGAGTGCAATGGCACGGTCTCAGCTCACTGCAACCTCCGCCTCCCAGGTTCAAGTGATTCTCTTGCCTCAGCCTCCTGAGTAGCTGAGATTACAGGTGTGCACCACCACACCCAGCTAATTTTTGTACTTTTAGTAGACAGGGTTTCATCATGTTGGCTACGTTGGTCTTGAACTCCTGACCTCAGGTCATCCTCCCGCCTCAGCCTCTCAAAGTGCTGGGATTACAGGTATGAGCCAGTGCATCTGGCTTTCCTTTTCTTTTTCTAAGTGAACAAATACAAAAAAAAAAAAAAAAAAAGGTCATGTACTCATGACTAAAATTGCCACCTTTTCACATCTGTATCATGGATTAATTTGGAAAGAGAAGGAGACAGCACAGGCAGTTGAAGTTGGCCTTCCTCCGCTGCAGCCTGCTACCTAGGCTTGCCCTTTCTTAGCCACAGTTGTCTTCTCAGAACTATCATGTGACCCTTTCACATGAAAACGTGGTCACATGATACGCTTAAAAATCAGTTTTCCTACTCAAGCATCATTTGATGGAATCAAAGCCCTCACCTTACACAAACCAGTCCAGTCCCTACAGGAATGAGCTCGCCCACAAACACACCCACCCTTCTTCCTACTACTTGGGAGGAGATGAGGGCAAGTAGAAACCTGGAAATGAGCCCCCTTCCTATCTGCAGGAACAGACTTTTTCAATGACGTGAGACTAAAATAGTTCTGCAGACTTAGTTCTTTGAAAATTCATTTTGTGGACTGCTGTGAAATCTGAATGTGCAAACACATACACTCTCCAATTAGGCCTAACACAACTCGGGCTGAAGTTTCAAGTTACTCAAGATATGCCTCTGAGCAAATCAGCACAATTTTGTGTTACCTCCCATGGTCAGGCTGAATTCAAGGAAATTGCATTTTATAACACCCTGTGGTCACTGAAAATTGCTTACCATTAGCCTTACTTACCAATAAATCACTAGAATCCCGGAAGGTAATCTTAGAGACATGTGGGTGGGCGAAGGTGACAGAGGTTGAATGAAGAACCAGCATTTTCTCGAGAGGTTCTTTAATGCAGATTTATTCTAAGGATTCTAAAGTGACCCAATTTTTAAGAAGACATCTCAAGCCTTTTACTACCTAACTTACAAGAAAGTCATGGCTTCTGCAGCCAGAGAAATGAAGTGATATCACACTTTAAATTTTTCTATGTAAAGATCACGACACCCATGCAAATGGAACGAAAGGGACATTTTCATCCCTTCCACCTCCATGAGGAAGGGAGAGCATGGAGAGGACTTAGCCAAGAGCACAATTAATAAATGATGAAGCTGAGACAAACACCTACATTTCCCTGACCTAGCGGTTTTCCTCTCAGATCATTTCCCCTTTGATGATTATGTATCTGAGAACGTAGAGAAAAATAGAGTTTACCAAGTTTTCTGGAAGGTTCAGTTGAATGAATGCCACTATCTTACTATTTCCAGGAGGGATGACAGAGCCACATAGTCAATCTGGTATTGACTTTTCTAGCTTGTAACTCCTACATAGATAATAATGGGCAAAGTACTTCATTTGCTGATCTTTGGTGTGTCCTCAAAAAGTTAACCATAGAGGCTGTACAGGGAAGTAGCAATGCTCAAAGCTCGGATGTTCAGGGATGCAGCACTGAGGTTCCCTTTTCACAGAGGTGGGTGTCTGATGAAGCCTGTTCTAAACTTTGTTTAGCTATAACCATTCTGGGAATGCTAGGTGGACCAGCCATGTGAGGCTTCAGCCATCCTCCACTGTGAAATTGAGGAGACTCAAACTAAATTCTAAAGACAAGCCCTGCCTTGCTGGCAGGACTAGCTCTGAGGTCCTGCGCATGCGGAAGGTGTGTGATCTTCCATCCAGACTCCATATTCAGGGCTAGGCTCAGCTGAAATCATATAACACCTTTTGTTTGACCACGTACAAAAGAGTGTTTTTAATATCTCTCCGTTCGATCGTCATCCAAGCCTCTATTGAGAAAAAATACAGTATTCCAAGAAAATTAGCCTAATGACCCAGATGCTCACAGATAAATCCTGGTATCAAGGCAGATGGGCAGAGAGGGGATAACACTATTGGGTCAGGCTGTACATTCCTTCTAAGCACAGACACACATTCACACACCCCACACACATATCCACAATTAACACACATATCCACACACACAACACACATATTTACACTCATACATGCACTCACACACATAGAAACACCCACCTACCGACACACAACCCCCCCCCACACACACACACCACATAGACACCACACACATGCATACATAGCGCCAGAGCCCCCATCCTGTCCTAAGGTCTTCATAAGAACCAGCCCTGGCCTGGTGCAGTGGCTCACGCCTGTAATCCCAGCCGTGAGATTGGGAGGCCGAGGCGGGTGGATGACAAGGTCAGGAGTTCAAGACCAGCCTGGCCAAGATGGTAAAACCCCGTCTCTACTAAAAAATACAAAAAGTATGCCTGTAATCCCAGTTACTCTGCAGGCTGAGGCAGGAGAATTACTTGAACCTGGGAGGCAGAGATTGCAGTGAGCCAAGATCGCTGCAGTCTAGCCTGGGTGACAGAGCAAGACTCTATCTCAAAAAACAAAAACAAAAACAAAAACCCCAGCCCTATGCCCCCTGCAGTGCCCACTGGAGGATGCTGAGGTACTTGTGAAGGGCACCGATCATGTTCTGTGCCAACCATTCAGATAATCTCTTTCCAAACTCAGTACCACAGGCAGTTGTAAATCCTCAGGGCCCCCAGTAGTCTGGGTCCTTACTGTTGATATTTTAAATGTCTACAAATGTTACCCACTCTGAGGCGAGGTCTGTGTTTCCAGCTGTCACAGAGGACAGTCTTAGCTTTATTTCAACCCTAACTCTATTCTTCCTTGGTTTCTCCTCTTCTTTTCCCTAACTGCAAATTCATAACCCTTTGCCGTAGGTTTTGGTGTTTTGGTTGGGATCCTCCAAATTATTTCTCAAATAAACACATGAATATAGGAGTTAAATACTTAAAATACGAATCTTTGGGTGGATACCAGGTGGATTTTTTTTAATCACAATATGTATAGCAAATCTTTAATTTGGAAATCTCATGAAATTAAATGATTAGGAATGTCAAGATAAAAATCATGTTAAAATTCATTTTACACACCTGCTGTATTTCATTTACCATAACATTTTAATTATTTTTATTGTGTTAAAATTGATTTGAGTAAAAAATACCAATTTAAAAAGAACTTCCTTCTCTCCATCCTTTAAAAAATTTAAACCGGGATACATTTAAACTGAATTTTCACGAAGATAAAATGAAATGAAGCACTTTCACAAATAACTGAATTCATTTTGAGTACAGATATCTAAGGTGAGAAAAACTCATAAATCACTGGTTGTCTAACCCTAGTGTATGGGTTGTAATGAAGAAACAAGGAAAAGAAAGTTAATCATTCTGTCTAAAATCTTCACTTGTTCATCAGAAGGGGAAAATGATGGCTGTAGCTAAATGACCCATTCTGGGTGTTTTAACTAAAATGAGGCCAAATGATTCTGCCTGCTTCCTGTCTGTCTGCTTGCTCACCACACACACACACACACACAAACACACACACACACACTTACACTTATTTTTCAATAGAAATGAAAGCTTTTGTATCTGTGCTCTCAATTTAGTTGACAACACTGAGACAGGCAATGGGCCAGGCATACCACTCAGCTAACTGGTGTCCATCTCAGGCCTCCCTTGCCCCAGGCCCTCAATCCTGGGCATCCTGAGATCAGCTGTATTCTAGCTGCACTCTGTAGCCCCTCCTCCCAAGATCCAAACCCACATCTCTATTGATCTTCAATTTGTGTGATTTATAAATTCATAAAATCAGTCCTTCATACAGTAGAACTCCGCTCTCTTACTCCAGAGCTGTTGTTCCTCTTAGCCTCCCTCAGTGAGAAATAGCAATGCTATTCTGTAGGCCTCCTGATGCTGAGATCCTGTTGTGTGTTAAAATGCCTCTCCCCAGCTGCTGTGTGCTAGTTATGGCCAGGAGTGTTCCTTTATTTTTTACCCACCACATAGCACAATGCCCACTACATAGTACATACTCACTAAATGGTTTGTTGAATGAATGAGATTTATGAACACTTATTGAAAAAAGTTGAACACTGGCACCCAGTATTTCTGAAGACAATAACAGTGATAATGAAGTAATCATGCCTGCAAGCAATTTGGTTCTCAATGTGTTAAGAATGGAAAGCATAGATTTATATTTGGAGTTTATTTCAAAGGTATTGTGCAGGTTTTCAGAGTATGGTCATGGATCATCAGCAAGGCTTTCTATATTGATCAGAATTCTTAAGAATGACAAAAGCAATGGTCTACCTTGTAAGACCGTAAGACTGTCGCGAGATGGTACATTCCTATCTTGCTTTGTTGAGGCAGCCTCCTAGAAAATGGAAAGTGTTAAAATATATACCATATATTTTCTACTCTTGTGCTTTGCCACTGATTAGAAACCGTTTATTTTTGTGTCAATATGATTTTTAGGGCTGGATTGGTAAAAAACAAATGAATAAAAAATGTATCAGTCCAGTATTTTTTTGCTGGGCAAGAGGTTCATTCTTGGAACTTCCCCCAGTTCATCTGAATTTTCGTTTGGGTTAAAAAATTCAATCTGGGAGAAATATGTCAGCATCTACTTGCCGTGCTGCAACTCAGGCCAGAATCACTTTCTAGAGAAATTTTACAAGATTCACAGAGAAATTTGCTAGGGAGAAACAAACTACATTGTTAATATTATTTCTTGGGAGCTTCATCATTCAGAAAAAAAAAGTTTTAAAAGAAATGAGCACAGACAAAATGTCTTAATATTCATGTAAAATCTTACATTCATATATAAATTATATAATAATATGCTATATAACATATCTTATATGCAATATAACATATTATAGAATATATAGTACATATATAATATATAGTACATATTAGTTATATATGTATAATAGATACATATAGTATATGTACACTATGTCTTTACAGGTACTACATATGCATATCCTATTCATAACAAGTATATACATATATAGGATAATTAGACATATAGAGTATGATACATATTATTCATGTATTATGTATAATTAATATATTATCTAGGTTATGTTAATTTAATATCATTTATAGAGTATAAACTCAAAACCAACAAAATAAGTTTCCTTTTCCCCTCATGTTCTCAACATCCATTGCCAGTGCAGGAATAGGGTTTCTAGGATGAATTCTGTTGAATAAGAAATTCCGTAAGGGATGCATGCACAAGTATCCTGTTCTTTAAAATTCCCCCAATCAGAGAATGCTACAGCTGGAATATCTAATTCAGGTCTTTTGCATTTGAAGGATGAGGAAATCAAAATCTAGAAAGGCAGTATTCAGTCAAAAACTGCTCAGGGAGGCAAGAAGCCAGGTGGACCCCCACCCGGCTCTGTCCTCAGTGGCTCCCACCGCCCCTCCCTTCACCCTCTTCTCCTGATGGTGCCAGGGTTTCTGGATTACTGACTTGGCACCCCCCAGGGGAGGTTTCAGGCACAAACCCTGCGACAGTGATCCCAGGCTCCCTCCAGGCTCACTCTCAGCGCTTCCCTCTCCGCAGGCTGCTCGCAGGCGCTTTAGCAGTTGTGATTACGGGGCCCATTTCCAGCATCACGAGGGCAGTCCCTGTGTCCAGGGACGCACACGTGAACCCCGGATTGCTCAGAGATTTCTAAGCACATGCAAGTTGTTGGCTTCTTGTAGAGCCCCTGGGTTCTGGAGAAGATTCTTTGTGAGTTGAATCGGATGCGGTTAGCTATACGAGTTTGAATATTAAATTTTGACAAGTTTTGGGGAAAGCCTTCTTCCATTTGAGTCCTAACGTGAAAACTGATCGCCTGTAGAGCTGGTGGCAGTTCTTAGTGGGGATGTCGTAGAGTGAAGTAATCAAGGGTTTTCCCAGGAGATAAGGCACCGAGACATAAACATTTCCAATAAAGCTAGTCTTGTTGTCTGTAGCATCCACCACGGGTGCGCGGTGGGAGGAGGCAGGTGTGGTTCCCACGCTCTGGAGACCAGGCTCCCCGTTCTCCTGTTGCACAGACCTTGCGCTTCAGAGCTGAGCTCCTCTATAGCCAGGTGCTGCGAGCCTGGCTTGCTTCCCTTCTTCTGTGCCTTTACATGTTTTCCAGTTTAATTTTATCTTGGATGGGCTTGTGGCCACTCAGCACGTTTAGCGAGTTTTGTTTGAGGGTGCCTTTGTTTGTGTCTCCAGAGTTCTGGGTGAGGACTTGCTGCCAAAACATATGAAGCCTCCATTTGTTTTTATCCTCTGCTTTGTGTTGGGGGGTTGGTGATGGAGGCTACATCCCTTGCCACCAGAAATCCTGTACTGTTTGAGAGCAGAGAGTGAAACAACTTTGTGGGTGTGTGGATAACCAATCAGAGGGTAGGGCAGGTGTGAACCAGGCAGGTGAGAGCTCCCTGGAGACCCTCTTGGTTTTCAGTCACATGGCTCCTAGAGACAGGCCTGGAGCGTGATGTCGCCAGCCAGCAGGCAGATTTTGATGAGGCATAGACAGTGGTAACTTGGATTCCCACAGATGCCCTAGTGTGAGCCAAAGGGAGCCTGTGTAGCCAGGTACACCCCTTCCAGTGAGCAGGGCTCTGCTACCTCCAAGACTAGCCCCTCCCAGGATCTGACGCTTCCGCAGCCTTGTCTACTGTGACGTTCATCTCCTTTCAGAGAGCAATGTTCCATCTCCAAGAAGTTTTTCCTGACTTACTTCACCCTATGCACTGCCCACTTCTTCCACCTCCTCACCGCTCTTTGATATAAATGTCTCGTGCTCCACTTCAGGATGTATTTTTTCCTAGTGGTTTCCTTCAAATTCAGGATATCCTTCCTCCCAGACTGTGTGCTCTTTGGGGTCAAAAAATACATCTTATCTGTTCTGTTTCTCCCCTTATGCCTTTGAATGAATGAGATTTACGAATATTAATTTTAAAGAGTTGAGCACAAGCACACAGTGTTTCCGAAGGAGATAACAGTGAAAGTGAAGTAACCTTGCCCGCAGGCGATATTTTTTCTCAGTGTATTAAGAATGGAAAGCATAGACTTACATTTGGAGTTTATTTCAAAGGTATTGTGCAGGTTTGCAAAGCCTGGCAGGGCTAGGCTTTCTTACGATTCAGATTCTAGTGTGTCACATCTCCCGCCGTGGCCAGTTGGCTCCGTGGACAGAGAGGAAGCATTTCTGGTTCTCTTAGTACACACAGCATAGGAGGCACCATCTCTAGCACAGGCAAGTGCTCAATAGCTTTGTGTCAAATTAGTGACGGAGTGAAAAAATGTATGAATTAAGTAAGCCACGACCCAGTTATCAGCAGAGGGCACCGCTGGGCCACATACAGCTCCCCTGGAGAGGTCACACCTTCCATCTCAAACATGGGAGAAAGCCCCAGTCACTGACTGCTCCTAACTCTCAACTGAAAATGCTTTTCCTGTGGGTGATCTGGAAAGGAGGGAAAAAACCTTGCCATGTCTAAAACCGAACATCTGTAGCTTGTTTTTGATTCCCCCCTTGTGATAAATTAAACCCCTTGCTGACAATTACAAAAGGATTCAAGCAGCCTCAGAATTGATTACAATCTGATAACCCAGAGATAACAGTGATTCATATGTCACAGCCTTGGTGAATTTTCTTTTGTTCCTTTTTTTCTACGTCTCTGTCCAGGGACACCCTTAGTGTCCATCGGAAAAGCCTTTCTTGGGTTCTTTCTCCACTTACCATGGCTTTCTTCCAAATTGCTTATAGCTTGTAAAATTTTAAAACTTTGGATTAATACTGACACATCAACCCATTCATTTTTAAAATTTTGCTTGGCCTCTTAAAGAAACCTGAAAGTTTTGAGTATGCCCCAATGGGTACAATTTCTCCTGAAGGAGACTCCCCTGAATCTTCAGCCACAGCATCCTGTGTGGGATGACTTGGCAGCTTCATAGAAGAAGGGGCTTCACCATCTGAGGCTCAAAGTGCTTTGCCAGCAACATTTACCTTTCTCAGAGGCTGCATACCTGATTACAGAAGGAAATAATACCCTTTTCCCTTCAAAACAGTTTGCTCACTGGGGAACACACCTTCTGTAGGGGGCATTTTTCCGATTCAATTCTGAGGTGGTCTCTCCTTGTTAAGCAGGCAGAATGGCACGTCCACAGAGAGCCCACAGGGAGAATTCTGACAAAAGCCTTCCCTTCCCAGAAGGGGGAAGGTCACAATCTTTCACTCCTCTTTATACTGTTTTCAGAGGCACGTGTGTGTGTGCACGCGTGTGTGTGCGCGCGCATGTGTGTGTGTGCGTGCGTGTGTGTGCGTGCGTGTGTGTGTGCTTGTGTGTGCGTGTGTTTGTGTGTGCGTGTGTGTGTGCGCTTGTGTGTGCGTGTGTGTGCTTGTGTGCGCGCGTGTGTGTGCGCACGTGTATTAATAATGCTATCCATGCTTGTGTGTGCTTGTATTAATGCGGTATGCGTGTATTATTGCTTGTAGTGTAGTAATATGCGTGTGTATATGGTATTATCGCGTGTGTAGTGTGTGTAATGCGCGTATGCGTGTAATGCGTGTACATGTGTGTGTGGTGGCAATGCATGCGTGTCGTTGTGTGTGCTTGTATTAGCGTGTGTGTACATGGTAATGTGTTAATGTGATAAATCTTGTATGGCATTAATAGTGTGTCTTGGCGATATTATTAATGGTGTGTATCTTGTGTGTGCCAATGATAATGTGTATTAATGAATTGTGTCGCGTGTGTGTGGTAATGTCGTGTGTCTGCGCTTTAATGTGTGTGTGTAATGAGTGTGTCGCGTGTGTGTGTAATTAGTATGTGTATGTGTATGTGATGTGCTTATTATTATTAACGTGTAATGCGCTCTAATATGCTTAGCGATGTGTGTCGCGATATTAATATGCAATGTGTGTGTACTTGTGTGTACATATGTATTGTGTGGTGTGTACATGTGTGTGCTTATTAATGCGTGCGTGTGTGAATGTCGTGTGTGTGTGCGTGTGCGTGTGTGTGGTGTGTGTACTTATTGTTGTACATGTAATGTGTAGTGTGTGTGTGCAGCATTAATGCATTAATGTATTATGGTGTGTGCCAATGTGTATGCGTGTGGTATGCGTGTGTGTGTGCCCTTCTACTGTGTGGTGTATGCGTGTGTGTGTGTGCTTGTATGTGTATATTATGGTAATATGCGTGTGTAATGTATGCGTGTGCGTGTGTGTGTGTGTGCATGTGCATATGTGTGTATGTGTAATGCTTGTGGCCAATGCGTATGCGTGTGTGTGGTGTGTGTGCGTGTGTGTGTGCATAGCATTATGCGTGTGTGTGTACATGTACATGTGTGTGTGGTAATGTACTTGTGGCCAATGCGTATGTGTGTAGGTGTGTGTGTGTGTGTATGCGTGTGCGTGTGTGGCAATGGTGCGTGTCATGTTGTATGGTGTGTGCCCTTGTAGGCGATGTGTGTGTGTGTGTGTGTGACAATGCGTGCTTAACAGTGTGAACTGAAACACCATGCCCTATTTTTGTAACAACCCTAGACTGCACCCGAGAATCATCCATTATAATATTATATAGGAAGCTCCACTGAGTGCATTTTCTGCATATTTGGGGAAATAGTCCTGACCTGGTAATTTCCTTTATAAAAAAGGATTTCATTAAAATATGAGGCAATCTCTTGTGTAAACAGTGCTGACAGGTTTGGTCTATATTTCTCTGTTTTTGGCATTCTTTTATTTCATGAAAGCACACACTGCTTTTCTCTTCTTATGTTGCTTTCTTCTTTAGTTTCTTGTAAGGAAATAATATATCCATTTAATACCTTAGGGTAATTGCAGTAAGAGAAAATGCTAGTCAAAAAAATAGAGTAGGGGAAAAGGAACAGGAGTAATTTATGGCCCCTTCTGGGCAAATATGAAGAACTTTAAACAATAAATAATTTAACATTGAGAAAAATTAAAAAGTGGCAGCCAGTAGGTAAAATGCAGACTGAACCAGGTAGCAGACAAGGCAAAGCTGATCTACACACACACGGAGCGTTGATTCACAAACTCAGGCCGCTCTGCAGGCTTTGTGGGCATGACGGTGGCTCTCCTGCTGATCTTTGCCTCCTGACAGCAACACTGCCAGCTGAGCACTGTCTAACTTGGGCGCTTCTGTGGATCCACCCTTTGTTTTCATGTTATATCCTTAAATTCAAACTGCTTCCTATTCCTTCCTCTTAAACCGCTACATGCATAGGGAGATCACCGGCAAAGATGTGGATCTGTAAAATGGCCAATACTCCATAATGGAGTGGCAACCTTCTCCTAAGGCCTTATTGTCTTTTTTCCCCTGATTTTTTGTTTTTGTTTTTGTTTTTCAATTTCATTTGGTATCCGTGATAAGGATTCAAGTTTTCAGTAAGGTCACATTGCTCAGTATCTTGCATTTACTAATTCACGTGAATATTGTTGTCCATTCATTCCACTAACTTACTGAGGTATTGCTCTCATTTTTTTGGTTATATGATTAAGTGAGCCCCTATTAGACAGTGACAGTGTCCAGCTAATTTCAGAGAACAGCAGAAATGATTTTATATGCTCTAGTTCTGCCTGCCAATAAAGATTATGAGCTACATCAGGGCAGAGGTCATAATCCTCCTCTATCTTCTCCACATAGCCCTCGGCATTTATGCTGGCACCTCTTCTACATACCCTCCTGCTTGCCACTGAAAATGTATTCTTCCCAACTACCACTTTTCTCGTTCATTTGTGCGTTTTAAAACTTTCAATAGTGCCTTGAAACCTATAGCATAAAGCATGTACTTCGGGATCACTGCCTCAACCCAAACATCAACAAGACTGCACTTGCAGTGGTCTCCAAGACAGGGAGTGGGTGGAAGGGGAGGAATCCATTGGGGTAGCATCAGTAAAGCTCAGCACTGCGGGGCAGTGAGCGTCCCCTGGCTGGCGGTGCTGTAGGAGGGAGGCTGGAGCAGTGGCCTGAGGGCAGATGTTTGCACTTGGAGTCAAGAGCATCCTTGAGAGTGTGAAGGACTCTGAGGCTGGGCTGCTTCTGTTCCCCAAAGCGTGAAGTGGAATGTGAAAAGAAGGCAGAAGCAGAATAGAAAACAGTGTCCGATTCAGGATGGAAGATAACAGATCAATAACTAAGGAAGGAATTAATTCAACGACAACATTTACCTCCAAAAATGTCTTTGTGGAACCATGTGGCAGGAACAATAGAAGAATGCCCTTTTAAATGTTAAAGAATAAAAGAAAGTCCACCATCACTGATATTATTTATTGGCATCCTGGAGTTCCAACCAGTGTAATGCAAGGAGGAAAAAAAAAAAAAAAGATCTGAATGTGAAAAGGAAACTTAGCATTATAGGAAGACAATGGTTTGGCTGTAGATAATGGATTGGCAGCTGAAAACCTATTTTAAGTGAGTATAAATTTAGTAAGGCAGTTGACACAAAACAAGTATGTTAAAAGCAGTAATCATTTGAAAGTATACAATGCAGTGTCATAGAGCACATTGAGAACATTGGGCAACCATCACCTCTATCTAGTTCCAAATTGTTTTCATCACTGTGGGAACTCTGTACTATCTTTGCACCTTTTCTGCAAATATACAATTATTCAAAAATAAAAATTAACCATGACAATGAAAAACATGACTTATAAGCCAAACACACAATGTTGGTGGCAGAAAGTCCTAGTGTACTGGGTTATTCAATTTGGAAGATGAGCAGGGTCCTTAGAAGTCAGAGGAAGCTTGGTTTCTGCCCAGGTTAGAACAGAGAAACAAAACCATCTTCCCTGGCTGTTTTTGGTTTCCTAACACCTAAAGCAAATGCTCATTTATGAGATTGCAAACGAGAAATTAAAGAAAGTAAAAATAAGAAGCATTAATTAATATGACAATGTAAAGCTGCTTTTAGAGATGGATTCAGGAGACTCTAGGGTCAATTCTATTATGTTTTAGGGTGATGAAAACCAAGATCCCCCTTGGTGGCTTGATGTCTGTTTAATTTTACTAATGGTGCAAATGTTCACCTGTTGAGGAACAAACTGGAAACAGGACTCAGTTTTTATGGATTCTGTGGGTTCCCTTTCCTGACGGTTGATCCTAGAAATTAAGTTTGGTCTTGAAGCAAAGAACTACTTCAGATATTCTCCCATGAACTCATCACTCGAGGAACAGTTATTGGGTGATTAACGCTTGAATTCTTCCATTTGTTTTAAGGTTTTAGAATAAAGCAAAGTGAAAGGGGAATCTGCGCTTCCTAAATCCCTTTGTCATTTTAATTTCAGTGAAACTCTATGGGACCCTTACATGTGTAAATGGCTTTTCAGAGCATCTGTGGTGTGAGGGGGGTTTGAAAAGTAAATCGGATGATTTGCATTGCTTGTCACGCTATTAACCTTCCTTTTGCCATTAGTTTACCCGAAATTAGACCTTAATTTTCCCCCAGAAACAAGCAAAAACAGGCAGCCCCACATGTGAAAGCAGTGTGGACACGGGGGAAGAAAGGGCGGGGATCAGGGAAACATGCAAAGTCTTCGTCCTGAAAGTGTCTCTGGGGCATGAGGATGTGGAGCAGAGGCATCCTTTCCCCATCTTTCTGAAACACCTGTGGAGAATTCTCTTCTATGCCAGGCACACAGGATTCAAAGGGAGCAGGACAGACACCTCCTTCCCTCACAGCAGTGGCATTTCTGTCCAGGGAGAAAAAAGACAAAGACATAAGTAGCCACAATAGTGAACAAGTGCTCTGAAGAAAACCTAACAGAGTAACTGGGTGGATGAGTGGTTGAGGGCTGTTTTATTTAGAGATCAGGAAGGGTCTCTTTGAGTAGACGAAATAGGCCGAAAGTCCTGAATTTTGAGAAAGAGGGAGCTCTGTAAAGATCTGGAGAATATATCTGAGCAAAAGGGAATACAAGTCAAAGATCTGGAAGCTGGAAAAATCACATGCAAGGTCTGGGGTCTGTGTCTGGATGCAGTGAGATGCCTTCTACAGGCACTGAGAAAGGCTTAATAAACAATTTCAAAAATTCTGCACAGTATACAAAACAAAGGGAGGGGAATTTTCTTTTTTTCCTTTCTAAGAATCCACCAACTTCCAGATTGAAACAACAAACACAGACCTGCTGCTTGAAGCAAAGTTGGTCAGCTGTGCACTTTTTCCTTAGAGGCAGCTGATAAGATTTGCCCTGCTGCAAACCATTTGTGTTAAAGCAGCTCTCTTTATTGTATGTTCTCTAAACACTGCTTGCTTTCATCCCAACTGTTAGGATGGCTGTGTCACTTGAATCTCATGTGACCTATTTATTAATACATGCAACATTGTTGCAACATTTAGGGCTGTTTTCTATGAAAACAGACAAGCAACCTAAAAAGAACTGTGTGCAGTGGAGTTAGTGGAGCTGAGGGAGTCCAGTGCATTTCCGGCTCTCTGAGATGGGTGGGACAATGAAAGACAATTTGATAAGTTGTGGATATGAACAATACCTTTGCTGTAGGCATTCCGAGTGGGGTAGCGTGGAACACTTGCCTGATTCGGAATCTTACAGCAGCCAGGCTGTGCTAGAAGCAGCAGCTGTGCCCTGTACACCCCATCCCCTGTGCCCACACCCAACCCCTGCAAGAGCTGGGTCAGGATTGATGACTTTGGTGATTGACTGTGTTGTCATTGGCATGACTGTGGGCATAATAGTTCAGAGAAGGCAGACTTTTCAACCCTGCTCCCCGGACTTTATGAAAAATCCAATGCTTGATCATAAGGACTTAACGTTTTCCTAAGGCTCAAAATTGCATTTGAGAATGACTCCCTGTGGCAGCCCATTTACTTGCCTTCCTCCAGCCTGCTTGATGGCCCTGCTGGTTATGCGAGGTCTCTGGGCAGAAGACAGAACTTCTAGGGGACGTGGGGGCCTGATTTCTAGGCGTCAGAGAAATAATGAATATCAGTCAGATGCTATAGTAGTGACTTCTTTACCATCCACAGAGCATCTGATACCTCTTACCAGATCTCAGGAGACTCCAAATATACTCACATTTATGTTCTTTAAGTGATCATCTAGATTTTTGCTTCTCCTGTTGCTGTGACTGTACTTTTAAAATTCCTTGTCCATGTAGTACAAACTCATTTTGAGGCAGAAGCATAGGGTCTGGAGACAGAGAGCCTCGACTTTGGTCTCCAATTGGTCACAGGCCAAGCCTTCATTTGCATAGGGTGTAACCAACAGGAAACCTCTAATGGGTACTTAAACCCCAGGAGATTTTGTAACCAGGGTTCTTGAGCTGCATACTCAAGCCTGCTCCCACTCCGTGGGATGTACTTTCATTTCAACAAATCTGTGCTTCATTCTTTCATTGCTGCAGTTGTGCATTTTGTCCAGTTCTGTGTTCAACATGCCAAGAACCTGGGCTACTTGTAATCAAGACCATCTAGCAGTAAAAATTTCACTGCAAAATCAGCAGTTTGTTCATATTTATTGGTTCAACAATAATCTACTGGTTGCTGAGCACAGTGCTAAGGGTAGGGGGACAATGAAGCCCCTCCCAGCCTCTGTGAAACTCAGGGAGTAGAAAAGGCAGCACAGGTTCCACTCGGTAAAACTCGGCATGGTAACTGATTGTACCTGAATGGGAACAAAATGCCCCGGCGACATGGAGGGAAAAGTGGGCCTGGTTAAATTCTGACTTCTTCATTCCTCCCTCAAAAAAATCTCCTCTTATTTGATTCACATGATTGCAATCAGGCCTGAGAATGATGAATTGGGGGAAGAGGATGAACAATTCAAATTGATACTTGAATGCTACTGTTCTTGATTTAGGGGCTGCCTGTTCTAACCCTTGTGGTTTGGTACAAAAATATCTGTGTTCCTCTTCCTTGCAGTTACACCCCCAAGGTGAGTTCCTACAGATGTTAGCGAACAGAAAAGATGAGAAATCTTGGACATCTATTCCTTCTGCTTAAGATGGTCAAGGATCCCCAGCTCAACACCTACATCTTACTCCAATGTTCATTTTTATCTGCAAAGTGCCAGCTTTCCATTCTGCTGCCTGACGATATATGTTTGGGGTTCATGTTTAAGTTTGGAGAATTGACATAGATAAGATACATTTTAAAAGACTTATAAAGTTTTCCTGTATGGTAGATTCTTGTATGGCTCATAGAGATCCTTGACATAAGCCTGTGATTTTTCATTTCACTCTGAAAATTTTCCTAATAAGAGGAGTTTGGTAATAGACCCATTGGTAATAGGCAAAAGGCCTGTGATAATCTGGTCGTAGTTTTCTTTTAGTTGATAAAAATGAAATGCTTTTTGAAAATATGTGGGTTTTTTGTTTGTTTGTTGTTTGTTTGTTTAGATTCAAGAGGTGCATATACAGGTTTGTTACAAAGGTATATGGCATTGATAGCAACAGAAGGCAGCCAAATGCCTAGGCAGATGGGGTGGGTACCCAGTGAAACTCCACCTCCAAGCTGAAGATAGTTTAAAGCCTGAAAGTTAAACCATAAGTTAAATCTTCTGACTGGGTTGAGAGCTTGTCCTCCTGTTGGGCGCACTTTCCTCTGATTGATCCCCACCCTTCACCTATTTTATATATATCTACCCTTTCCTAATTGGTTTTCTACACTGTCATGCCCACCTTTGAGTGGTGTCTTCACTTTAACCATTTTTGCATATTCACAAGCCAATCAGTACTTACTCCCCATCCTGTGCCTATAAAGACCTTGGACTCAGTTGGTGGAAAGGGGAGATGGCTTGACTTTGTGGAAGAGACAGTCTGGCTTCAGGGAAGATGACCTGCCCTTCCTGTGCCCTCTCCAGCTCCCCTCTCCAATTCCCTTCTCCACTGAGGGCTGTTTTCATCACTCAATAAAATTCTCTGTTTTCACAATCCTTCACTTGTCCACATGACCTCATTCTTCTTGGACACTGGACAAGAGCTTGGGGCCCGCTGAGTGCAGGTACCCAGAAAGGCTGTCACACTGGCCCTTCACCCTTGCCAGCAGAGGGAGCTGCCTCACTTGATGAAGCAAGGGGCCAACTGAGCTGCTAACACACTGCCATCCATTGGACTGCTAACAATGGAACTAAAAGAGCACTGTAACACCCACTCTGGGGCTTTGGGGTTGCAGCCACCCTCACCTGGGTGCTGCTGCATTCCCCTTGAGGTAACATGCCTGGTCTGGCCGTGGGTCCTGCGTGGAGCTTGGTTTTGTGTCAGTACCTGGAGCAAATGGCTGGATCCTGCACTTGCTCACTCATGTGCTCCCTCCCACAAGGGGCTGAGTACAGCAGGCTGAGTAAACGAGATGCCCCTTCTGCAAGTCTGGTGAAGGGGCCAGGAAAAATTCCACATCAGATGATGCTGAGGTTTGGGCTTCTGTGGATCACATCACCCAGATAGTGAACACGGTGCCCAACAGGAAGCTTTTCAGTCCTTACACTCCACTGCCTCCCGCCTCCCTCCCTCCTTTTGGAGTCCTCAGTGTCTATTGTTTCCATCTTTTTTTTTTTCTTTTTTTGAGACAAAGTCTCGCTCTTGTCACACAGGCTGGAATGCAATGGTGCAACCTCAACTCACTGCAACCTCCACCTCCCGGGTTCAAGCGATTCTCCTGCCTCAGCCTCCCGAGTAGCTAGGATTATAGGTGCCTGCCACCATACCTGGCTAATTTTTGTATTTTTGGTAGTGACGGGGTTTCACCATGTTGACCAGGCTGATCTCGAACTGCTGACTTCAGGTGATCTGCCCGCCTCAGCCTCCCAAGGTTCTGGGATTACAGGTGTGAGCCATGGTGCCTGGCCTATTGTTTCCATCTTTATGTTGATGGGAACCCAAGGTTTAGCTCCCACTTGTAAGTGAGAATGTGTGGTATTAAACAATTTAATGCCTTATTACTTTAATTGTGTGATCCAGGGGATATCATAGTCAGGGTTTTCTCTGTCTTTGATGCTCACATTCTTCACGGAGTGTTTGGATTCTTCCCTGAGATGCTGTGATACTAATGAATAAGAGGCCATTTCCTGAGTCTTTGGATGCTGTATTTTTTGGAGTAGGGAGTTGTAATTACTCTCACAATTCAACACGACACCCTTGAGATGACGGCCCACATTTGCTCACATGTTCCGCCATGTCTGTCATTAGCCTCAGTAGCCTCAGTAGGCAGCTGATGACAATCTACCCTCAGCTAATGCTTAATTAACGTCTGAAATCGCAGAAGCATTAGCTCACCAATGTGAGTGCTGGATACAGCTGGCCATTATATCCTGAAGATGTGATAATGGGAATTAGAAATAAGAAATACAGTTACAACTTTCAAATTCCATTAGTTTTAGGATTTGAGATTCTTTTGGAAGATGTGAGTTCAGATTTCTTAAAACAAAAAACAAAAAACAAAAAAAAACGCACTCACATGCCTTGCAGCTCCCTCTTTTGTAACCCCTATTTATTTTCCAGTTCTAGTATACACACTTGGTTGAATTTTTAAAATTCTCATTTCTCTTTTGCACAAAAACTAGCAGGCTCTGGGACAGCAGACATATGGCTTGTACACATCTCTGCTGTGTCTATCCTATTAATGTTTCCTTGGCAGGTCTGGATAGTGTTTTGATTGGCATGGCTTATCATTCAGGTTTCAGTGGTTTGCATAGAATGTCCCAGGGCTAATGTTACCAGGTCCACCTTCATTTCCATTTCAAAGCCCTTTACCCACATGGACAAAGAATATCTTCAAAACAAACCAAACAAGCAAGTGGAGCCCAGACAATGATGACTGAAGCCACCTGGCCTGTGACAGCAGTCTTAGAGATATGTAATCCCTTGCAAGGAGCAGTTCAGGCAAGGAGACCATCATATTACCAATGTGGAGATTTTCCCTAAATTGTGGGGCCATTAAATAGACATAGTTTATCCGGATCTGAAATTTAGATGGGTTATTTAGGTTAGCCTTTGTTTTGTTTACCTGAGAAATGTTAGCTCTAGTCAATGTTAGACCATTGCTCTATCAAATAAAAGCAAATCACCAACTCATTAATTAATTAATTCATTCACTCCTTCACTCATTCGTGGAGTGTGCCCTGTCTACTCATTCTGCCCCAGCCTTGTTCTAGGTTCTGGAGCTACAACAGTGAAAAAGACAGCCTCACTGCAAGGCATAAGAAGGAAAGAAAACTGTGAAACAACAAAATACAGAATCCAAGGGGAAAGAGAAAAATGGTCAGCAGCAAAACCAGAATACTTCTTTTGATTGCAAGGTTGGACTAGTCCTCTCTGAAGGCTGACATTACAGCTGAGACCTAAATAGTGGGAAGGAACCGGCCATGCAAATATGGATCTAGAAAAAGAATTCCAAGTAAAGCGGGTAGCTTAGAGGGGTGGGGCCTGGTTTGTTAGTAGTGAAATGTACTGATATGTAACTTTGAAATACATCCAAGGAAAACAAGAGCGAGATGAGCTGGTGGGCAGATTAAAAAATGGATGGCTAGAAATGCAATAAAACAATTATAGCAAGATAGAAAGTTTTAGAGACAGTGGGGTAGGCACTGTATAATTCTTTAACTTTTCTGTATGTTTGAAGATTTTCTTTTCTTTTTTTTTTTTTTTTTGAAGTGGAATCTGGCTCTTGTTGCCCAGGCTGGAGTGCAATGTCACACTCTTGGCTCACTGCAACCTCCGTCTCCACGGTTCAAGCAATTCTCCTGCCTCAGCCTCCCAAGTAGCTGGGATTACAGGCAACCACCACCACACCTGGCTAGTTTTTTTTTGTATTTTTAATAGAGATGGGATTTTAGTTTGTATGAAGTAATATAATAATTAGAACAATTTGAGATTTGTTATATACATATATTTAAAAAAATCTTAGATCAGTGGTTAGCAATCTTTTTCTCTCAAGGGTCAGACATTAAACACTTTTTGGTTATGTGGTTTCTGTTGTAACTACTCAACTCTGCATTGTAACATAAAAGCAGTCGTAGAGAACATGTAAACAATTGAGTGTGCTGGTGTTCCAATAAAACTTTATCTATAAACACAGGCAGCAGGTGGGTATGACTTGGGGGCCATAGTTTTCTGCTCTCAGTATTAGGCACATAATTGTCAATGCTTGGAAAGTTACTGTGATCTTACACTCGCCCAGTCAGTTACTGGAAATATTTAGTTAATACAGACCGTTAATTGTATAAATGTAGCTAACACTTCCAAGGAAATTTAATTAGATAAATTTGCAAATGATATAAATAATTTAAGGAAGTTTAGTCAGGCTAAGGCTTGAGCTAGTCTAATATTAACAAAATAATAATTATCAGAAGGTGATTGTTTTTATTTTGTTAGCTGTGTTGATAATATAAACAGCTCTACAACTGGAACATAAAAGCTTAAGGAAAACTAATTTGTAAAGTTTGTCCTCCTTGGTCATTTGGATATTGATTTATAACCCAATTAGTTATAATGAATCGTCTCTTTACATGTCTTCAGTATATCAAGAAATTCACACCAATATAAACTAGGGTAAGGCATTTGGATTCATTTAAAGTAAAACGCTGTTATCCGAGGATTTTACAGGGACGAATGGCAACTGCATTCAGATTTTTAAGCACGATTACTCTGAATGCTAAGTGGAGGGTTGATGTGGGATGGAGGGTGGAAGGAGAGGCAGGGAGATAATTTTGGAAAGCCACTGAAGCCATAAGATGTGAGATAATGGTGACACAGATACAGTATGGAATTTGGCCAAATGTGAGCAATGAGGGAAAGACGATTGGTGCAGTTTCTGGCTTGAGCCACTGGATGGATGTAGATACTATTAAGACAGGCAGCCCAAAAGAGCAAGAGTTTTGAGTGATTTCTGCCTATGGAACACCATTCATAGTGCAGAGGCAGCCCGGGTGGCCCTGGGCTTTGGAGATGCAGGCAGGCACTGTGTTCCATTGGGTAGTCTGGGAACCAGTTTCCTCCATTTTTGCTGTCCCACCACCCTGTCTTCCTGGGGGTTAGGTTCTCCTCCTACACATGTTTTTGAGCCATGGGAGAGGAAAGGGGAGCAGAGGGCAAGCCTACCATACCTGCTTGGACCTCATCAGCCACATGCAGTCACAAGGCCACAGGCACCTGCAAGGGAGGCTGGATATGTGTTCTCTGAGGGAGTGGCCCTCTGCCCAGTTACAACTTGGGGGTCTATCTCATTGAAATTTTGAGGGACGATCCCCAATCTTTGTCTCAAGATCCAAATATAAATGAGGTGTAGGCAATTGTATAGATGAGGCTGTCGTTCTAGGAGAGTTTCAGGTTGGAGAGAAACAGTCTCCTTAATGAAATTGCAGATACAGGAATTTTATGAGATTAGAGATTACCCACAACATACTTCTTGCAATTTGTGATAGAAACCAGTGTTGTTCTCTGTGCACTGCAGAGTCCCTTGAGCATAAAGACATTTGCAGGTCTTCCCCACCCGCAAGTCCTTCAACATATGAACTTCGGCCTTCTAGTGGCAGGGACACCTGTGTAGATCAAGGCAAGCCCTGATTACTCAGTGACCCTTGCCTCTGCACCAGGGATACTGTGGCAGTCAGAAGATAAAGAGGCCATAAAGAGATCAGGAGATTAATAGGAACATGTGATTTGAAACAATAGACTCATAAAAAGCAGTTTGGAGAAAATTGTAATAGCAGTTTTGGGAGAGTAAAATTCTATGTCGTTACCTTAATGCATCTTAATTAATTCTATTTTGTATAATTATAAGAGATGATGTGAATAATAAAGACCTAAACATTGGGCCTAACCAAGATTTTAAAAGTGTTCTGTGGGAATTTGGCAGAATTGGTGTGATCTCCCCCTAAAATAAATTTGGCTGGGATGTTGAGGCTTCTGACACTTTACACACCAAGAGAGAATTGGAGAGGAAGCTTCCGGGTCACACAGCTACTCCTGGGACATCTGGGCAGCACACTCAGGTCCAGGCTGGCATGGAGAAAACCAAACGAATGGCCCATCTAATGACTCGCAGGTGGGAATAGGGAAAAGGAGGTTTCAATTCCCCACCAGAGCCAGTGGAGGAGGCCATGGTGCAGGGCTTCTTAGGGGCTTGTTGAGACGTGGAGCAGGAAAGGAAAGGGAGGGTGAGGCTTACAGAGAAGTCAATGGTGAAACATCAAGAACAGAGTCAGACTCTGTTCCATTAAAGCTAGCTGAGAATGGGATTAGTCGACTGCTCAGAAAAATGATAGAATGATCCACTTTAGAAGGATGCACTTAAAGCCTCTTCTCTTGGGAAAAGTGTCTTCCTTATGACCCAGATTTGGAGGCAGCACAGTGCATTAAACTGGAGCAAGTGACCCAGTTTAAAACCCCAGCTTGGCCTCTCCCTCAGTGTGTGCCTCTGGATGAACAAATTACTCTTCTTAGGTTGGCCTTGGTTTCCACAGCTGTAAGATATTGATGGTAAGTGTTCCCAGTCCATAGGGTTGCTGAAAGGATTCAATAGGTTAATATACTTAAGGCACTTAGATAGGGTTTGGCATATTTTAGTGCTTAATGTGTCCTCTACAGTATTGCTGTTATTAATCTTTTCATACAAAATAATCTCTAGGCTCTTTTTGATGTGTCCCATAAAAAGAAGTAACTCAAAACCAATATATAGAGGTATTGGCCAAGAACTTTATTAAATGACCTGTTTCATTTTCTGTTAGAAAAAGAGGACGCTATAGAACATAGTAAATCTTTGTATTAAGTCTGAGAAAATTCTAGACATCCAGTCTGGGGACCTGTGTGTCCTTGGGAGATGGGCCCCTTTGGTCATCCAAAATGTGGCTCACCAGAAGGCCAGTTTCTGTTACAGACCACAAGAATCACACAGTTTTTATTTGTACACCATAATCTCAAATTAATAGATCACCCATTTTAAAGAAAGTGCTCTAGGGAGCCCATATAGGAAATGAGTAATAGGAAAACTTGGAGTGCTAATGCCAGAGGAAGAAGCACATGGGAACGCATCACTTAGATCTAAAGATGCATGAGCTCCATGCAGGCTAGAGGGTAGTTTTCCCCAAAGCCCTTTTCTCAGTGTAGGAAAGTCATGTTTGGGGCAGGGAGTAGGGCTGTAGCTTCTTCTAGAAGGTCCCTGGGTCCCACTGGGACCCTGCCCTGATTCAGGTAGAGAGGGGAGCTGCGGCCCCTTGCAATGGCACCAGGACAGCCTTATACTGGCTGACCCTGCAAGGAGACTCCTGGGAAGGAGTGTTATAGAGTTCCCTCTCAGGAAGGCAAGGAACATGCCTGCGACTGTGCATTTGGGGTGATCTCAACTTACTTTGTCTGAAATTACACCCAGGTATCTCAAACAAACAATATGCATCACCAAAAGTGATGTTAAATTTTACTTGTAATATTCATAGCTGAATGTCAAACTATGGGGGGAATGGCTTTTATAAACAAGGCGTTCTAATAAAAATAACTATTAAAAATATTGAACTCCAATTTATAAAACATATGCTGAAGGGTTTAGGCATAATGTGTAATGATGCCAACAGCTTGTAATGTGTAAAAATTGGGATAGACTGATAGACGGATAGAGGGGTTGATAGATAGATAGACATGTGGTGAGCCAAATATAGTAAAAAAAACCCCAAAAAACAGTAAAAATCGAATGTAAGTGGTAGTTGTATGGGTATCTGTCTTAAAATGAAATGCTGGAAAAGAAGTAAGAAAGCACTTTCTAGTGTAGTCAGACTGAATTAAATATTTAGCCTCAATGATGTACATAATTCGTGGTTACAAGTGCAGAACAGTTGCAAGGAACAACAGTTTCTATTAGAAAATGGGCCCAAATAAAATACCTTTGCTAGGCGTTAGCGTTGGGACCGGCAGAATGAGCTATGGTCAGCACCAAGGACAGTGACAAGTGACGAAGAAATGGGTCACTACCCCCTTCACATTGCACTGGAAACCTCAAGGCTTTTACAGGAGAAAGCACCCTGCCAGTCTTTAGACTGAATTTTGTTTTTCATTTCAGTAGGAATATTTTAGCCACCAAGTTTATCCAACTTGCCCATTCCTTACACACCTAATAGACACCGTGATTGGACATTATTTGAATCCAGAAAGCAGTAAGATGTGGCCCTAACAGAGCCAGTCAAAAAGCTGAATGAACGCATACTAATTACACACTCAGGTGCTCAGCACCCTGTGGAAAATGCAAGGTCTGTCCCCCTGTCAAATGCCATTGGTGTCACTTCGCAAAACTGATTACCTGACTATCCTTTCACATGTCAAATGCAAAATGCAAATATACAGGAATGTTCTCTAATTCATGTGCTGTGAATGGCTCATATTACATATAAAATATATAAATAATAATATATAGTAAGTGCTACACATAGCACTATATATACTTGTACTGTATACAATAATGACTTGGGTTACATATTTGTATTATGTATAAAATATACACCTTAGTACTACATAATAATATAATAGTCATATTTAAATACGTGTTATATAACATTAACATAAATGTGTTCTATATTATTATTGTACATATAAATAGTAACCATATAACCACCATGTAAATATTATATAAGAATAATTATACTTTAGAAATGTAAGCTTACCAAACAGTTGAGTGAAAACGCTTTTAAAAGTACAAACTTAATTACAAATATCCAGATGTTTCAAGCTGGTTTTTTGGTTTATGAATGCTGAAACATCCCTTAGGAACTTCTTATGTAGTTATTTGAAAATGGTAAGAAGTGATTTTGATAAGAATGACTTGAGGGTCAGATCAGAATTTGGAGTTTCTTCTAACAATTGGGAGAATAATGACGTTATGAAACTCTTGCTAAGTTACCAGAATAATGTTTGTTATCATCCTTAAGATTGGTGTTTTGCTAAAGTATTGAGGAATATATTTGTTTGTAATTTAAATGAAATTGTACTGTTATATTTTTCTATAAATTTACCTTTTCCTTTTACATTTTCTTTGAAGAGCTTACCTTCTGCACTTACAGAAAAGAGCAACCAAAATGTATTCACCAGAAAAAAAGAAAAGAACAACAAAGTAAATGAGTTACCTCCTTCAGTTTTCTAGAAGATTACCCTGTCTCACTTTGATTTTTCCGTAAGGTTTAATTCATCTGGATGTTAAGCAGTCTAGCTGAGATTTTCTATCAAGACCAAGCCAGTGTGGTGGGCCAAATAGGATAGTTAAGATCAAATCTAAGTAGGAGACCACCTAGTGGTTGCCAGGGGACAGGAACACAGTTGAGGGTTGGTGCAACTTTATAAGGACAGCACTGAGGAATGCCTTTTTTGGTGACGTAATAGTTCTGTATTCTGATTGTGGTGGTGGTCACATATGGGATCACAGTGCAAAGAACTGCGTGTGTACACACACACACATTGACACATATACACACACACATACACACACATTGACAAACGCATATGCAAATGTACACAGATACCCAGCCATGCACACATGCATGTATGCATAGCTACACACAGACACATACACAACAATCACACATGTGTGTACACACATGCACACACACATTGATACACATGTACACACATACAAACACACATGCACACACATGCCTACATACACATGCATGCATACCAACACAGAGATACATACACCCATTATCACACAGATGCACACCCATATGCACACTTACACATATACATACACAGTGCACACATACACAGACACATACACACATATACACCTACACACGCATGTATACACGTAAATACATGCCTGAAAACACTGGTGGTAGAGGCTGAGACTCCACTTAAATCCAATTTCTTAAAAACAAATCTGACCACAAAAAATCTGCCAATCTGTCTGATGAAAATAATTATAAATAGGTAAAATGTTCTTAAATGAGTGCTCCGGCTCTTTTATCTTCTTTAATTGTTAGATCATATTTATTTATTTTAGCTTTTTATTGCTCAGGTTACCAGTAGTTAAGAAGCTATTTATTGATGTCCCAGTCACTAGAAATGCTGTTTTAAAACAGAGTTAATAAGTTTAATAGCTCATGCAGGATCTCCAGAGGTTATAGATGTTTAAAATAATATTCCAATTAGTAATAAATAGATAGATTTTATACCAATGATATAAAATACTCTAAGTGTAGTACAACAGAACTTCAACATTCAGCTCCCCTGAGATGTAAACAGAACTTCTCTCTGATTGGAATTCCATGTCCATCACTCACAGTCACCTTGGAACCCTCTTCACCTGCGAACTGCTGCACTCCCTTGGGCTAAAGACCATCAGCTGTATTTGTCTCTGATTCCCAGCATCAGCCTCTAGCCTAGGACTGGGTGTGAGATGCAGGCTCCTTGGTTCGTGTTGGCTGGCTTGTTCGTGCAAACCCTCGTAATACTTGCAGGCCCCACCGAGCCATGCCTCTTGTTGTGCTGATTGCCCCTTCTCCTTGTCTAAAAGCTGTAACAAGAGACTCTCCTGATTGTTCAGAGAGGTAACAGTGCCAGAAATCATCCACTTCCAATTTCCAGCAGGTACTAAAAGTGACTTCACCAGGAGCAAGTTTTATAAATAGAATAAATAGCAATGGCGATCTGGCTCTTCAAGTACAAAAAGCAATGAGTGTGTCACTCAGTGCTGACTCCTATTTCTGTGCCTAATCCTGTATTTCCACCCAAACCTTCCCTCTGAAGCTTATTCCTGCTGGCAGGTGAAAACGGTCTGACATACATTTCCACATGTGAGCTTAAAATAATTTCATCTGATCTGTTGGGAACAGTAGGGAAACCAGGCAATCCCCTTTTTTCTTTTCCCCCCCATTTGAGTCTTGTGAAGTCAAAGCCCTCTTGGAGGTGATTTTCTGGGACGTGACTCTACTAGGAGGAAATTGCCCATCAATTGGAGGAGAGAGAAAAGAGGGGATTCTCCTGCAGGCATTCTGGTTCGGCTGTTATGTTAGACGGGATTCTTGGATTCTATCAATGTAGTAGTCCACCCTCTCCAGCAGGCCTCACCAGCTGACTCCAAGGAACACCCACAACATTCAGAAACCAAAGCTCTCCTGCTGTGCCTGGCGATTGGATGCGAGCCCTAGCAGACTTGTCATAGGCTTGAACACCAAAGATACGATGAAAAATGGTGACAGACACAAAGCCACCATCGATGTTTCTTTTCTGAATTGCAACAACATTCTCCTGCAAAAAGTTGCATGCTAGAACAAAAACAAAATTGGTACCTTGCTCCTAAAGCTTTCTCATACCAACTCTACAGTGAAATGTGTTGTAGGAGAGTGGCCAACTCTATCCTTCAGCACTGGGGAATCTGGTGTAAAGTACAGAGAAGGCCCAGTGGCTGGTGTTAAGCAGCAGGTCAGAGAATTTTCCTCTCTGGCCGCAGAGTGTTCAAAAAGTCAAACTCAGACCATCCATGCTATCCCAGAGTGGTCAGGAAAGGTTTTAGATGTGAGCTAAAATCAGAGTAGTGGGCCACTGTGACCTACCCTTTGCTTGTCACCCTCCCCTCATTTCCTTGAAGCATTCACTGAGTCCAACCTGACCTGGTGAGATCCAGGGATCTGGCGGTGTCACTGTGATGCAGGCACAACTACAGGGATGCATGTGGATAAGGGTCTTCACTGGGCTCAGTAAGGACAGCTGCTGACTGGGGTGGGTGTTCAGGGCTGAGCAGGATCACAGGGGAAAGCATGAGCCAGGAAAATGGAGAGGTCCCAAGTGAGGGATGGGCTTAGGGAGCTCAGAAGCTGGGTGAGAACTTGAAAGTCAGGTAGGAGGCTGAGGTCCAGGACCAGTTCTGCAGACTTGAGTGATGTTTCAGAAATTCACTTTATTCATCTGATAAGGAGCATTTGCTTCATATTGAAAATGGAGCATTGGACAAGCCAGATCAGGTCTCCCTCGTCACAGAGTTCACATTCTAGTGGATACAGCAAATGCCTCAATGAAGCAGCGACTGCAGATGTTCACAGGGATGGCAAAGAGAAAAATGCCAGATGATGTGGATTCCCTTGAGGGGTGTGACTCCTGCAAGGGCACTGAATGGAGTCCTGTGGAGGTGCCCGATGAGATGAGGAAGCTGCTGCTGGGAAAGCTGGGGACAGATATTGCAGGGAGAAAGAAGAGGTGTGAAAGGCTGCAGCAGGTTGGAAGAGCAGCAAGGACATCTGTGTGCCTGGATATGAAAGGTCAGCCATGACACAGAGGCCACCAGACACAAGGCTTGGAACTGCATAGCCAATTTAAGGCTGCACTTGCTCCGTAAGGGACTACTATGACTCTCCAATGTTCTTGAGACTCATAAGGATGGCTAGGGGAGCAGCAAGAGTCCACCTTCTCATGTACTTTTCTTGTCCACCCATCCACAAAGAGCACAGTCACTCTGCTCTGCTAGAACGTTGGCAAAGAGAACAGAGGAAGAGTCTGACTTCTCTTCCCTCTCAATTATTTTGTTAACATATATAAAATACACTTTAGCATCTAAATCACTTGCATTTCCTTTCCAACTCTACAAAGAGCATTTATTATATTTATTCTAATAACAGGAGAAATGTAAAAAATGGAGTTCTTTACTTAAATTAGCCAAGGCAGCTATATTACTATCATCTCAAAAAGGGATCATTTGGTTTTTTACAAAAGATAAAGCCACAAAAAGATATCCAAAATAAAGTGAAAAGTTTTAAAATAAAGATACTGGAGGTTTGCTGTAAAGATCAGCTTGCAAATTAAGAGAGAATTTTAAATTGTATTATGGAAGATCTCTCCTCTTACATCTGAAGAGCAAACATTTAGTAGAAACCCAACAGACACCCTAAAGTACCTACAGCAAACAAGGAGGGATATCATTCCCTTTCAGGCGTTCCATAAGCACCCCAAATTTGAAACCAAAAAAAGGATTATGATTCCAAGTAAAGTACAGCTTTGCTCACTCCTAACTCTATGGTGTTGCTGAAAAACCAATGTGGCAATTTCACAAATCATGAGATTTGTGTCTCTACTTTATCAAATCTGTGGTTACTCAAGCCAAGAGGCATCCTTGTGTCTTCCCTCCTCAGTGACAGGCATTGGAAAGAGCTGTTGGGGAGAAACTGGTGAGGGGGCTAAGGGAGCAAGGGAAGTGAGGACTCCGTGGTCCACAGCATGGGGCCCAGGTCTGAGGCTTGGGGGCATCGCCCTGTGAGAATGGGCTGCACTTCAGCCCCAGTCAAGTACAGGGCGTTTAATAGAATGAGCAATGTGAAAGGTGAGAGAAGAGATACCACCTTATCAGCCAAACCTTCTTTCTCTCTAGTCAATACCCTTAGGCCACAGAAAGGGCAAATAGCACCCTTCATACCCAGACCTCCAACTCAAGCTCAAATGGAAAAACAAACCTGTTCTGGATCCAAGAGGAGAAGGGCAAGTTAAGAAATCGGCAGCATCACATCAGAGCAGAGTCTAGAGTGCGTTGGCACAGCTGTCCAATCATGAGCAAGATGAAAGATACCCATCTGGGAACTCTACAGACACACTTCGTCACAAAACACAGGAAAGAGGAACATGCCCTGTAAAAGACAGACAAAAAAGTCAAAAAGGCAACAAAATCTGAGATTCATTAGAGAATACATCACAGTTGTGTCATGTGTGTGACAAGTTAGTAACAAATATTCGAAGAAATCCCAGCTCAAAAACAAGATGAATAAACAAGACAATGATATGGAAAGGAAGATGGCATGCCCAAGAAAATACACTTAGGAAATATTATATTTTTACTGAAATAAAACGTAAAATAAGAGACTGTGAGGAAAAGAATGGAACCCACACTAAAATCAGATTATGCACCGAGAAGATTTGAGGCAATCAGAGATGATCAAAGTGCAAGTAATCAAAACAAGCATTTCATTATAAGAGAAAGTAGTAGATATGAAAAGTAGACTACAATTATTTAACTTAATTGCTGTCCTTGAGATTGAAATCACAGTAGTCTTCAAAGCTACTTGAAAAATCCCTGAACTGGAAAAGGAACTGAATTCACAGATTTGATGTGCACACTGGGGTCAAAAGAATTGCTCTGCAATCTTTAACACAAAGCCAATTCAGGGATGATGTCAAGGGCAAAGGAAAAGAGGATAAGTCAGTCGTAAGGGGGAAGATGCTTTGGGCCATGACTACTCCAGAGCAAAATTCAGTATCTGTAATGATCCCAACAAACAAAAGAATGAAAGAATATTAGTGTATGTCAAATCATCATTGCAGATTTAGACAGGTAAGCACAAAAGAGCTTAGGAGATACAATTCTGGTGAGTCTTTATTGAGTAAAAGACTAGATTATGAATCTACCCAATTAATGAAGAATCAAAGTAAATAACTCAAGTAAAGAAGCAATGGGAAAAGCATAGAATCCATAAAACTGAGCCAAAATGACTTATAGGTCTGGAGCCAGGGTGAGGTCTGTCTTCATTTCCAAAAAACAACACACACACAACTTGACATTTTCTCACAGAACACAATTTTGGAAGTACAGTTCATCACATGGAGACTAGGATGTCATGTTTATTATCATTTGTTTCCTCCATTGCAAGATTCCTACTTCTGTCCACAGTATTGTGCCCTCTCTATGGGCAGGGCTTCTATGTCTGTCCCTCCTAAGCACAGCTTGCATGTTGGATGCAGCCTGTCACCTCACCTCTTCTCCGACAGCTCTCTCAACCCAAAGTCATTAATCTAAGACTGCCATGCATCTTCCCTCATGGTTCTGAAAAAGAGAGAAAAAATCCTGGTGGTGCATTTGCTGTTTTAGTACAATTTGGAAGCCATCCTTTCTGGTGACTTCAGTAGTCAATCTCCTAAAATGGGGGATATAATATTCAAATTACAGCTAGTTTTGAAATTTTAAATTCTTATGTATAGATTCTCATCAATTCTTAGTTGCTTCAATTCCATACTCAAGCTAACATCAGCCATGACCAGGGCACATTTGATGGAATCTCTTCACTTTAGAGAGAGGAAACTTTGTGACTTTTTGCAACTTCATGATTGGTACCTATTCCACTCCCTGTATTGAAATGTAGTAATGACATTTCTCTAAATTATGGCTCATTTATGTTAGCAGAGTGTATAGCAACAATCTGATGATTCGGTGGGCTTAGGGCGAGGACTGGAAGGTCAGCTTTCTCTATAACACTCATTAGGAGTCCTAGTAACTAACAAGAAACAACTGAACAACTTAGGAAATTCTAAGTATTTAACTTCTTAATCATTTCAAAAAACCACATTTAGTGTGAGCTAAAGATATATCCACATCTGATGTGTGTTTGTTCATTCATGCATGCATGCATTCATTTATTCAATAAGCATTTAACAAGAATTTGCTATATGTTAGGCATTTAGAATACAATGATTCATAAGAAACTGCCCTTGTCCTAAGAAACTTAGCATCTATCATGAAGACATACTACCTGACCATACCATCAAGTCAAAGACTTCAAATGGGTTAATCTTTGGGTTATCATGGTCAGTCTTCTAGTTCACACTTACCATCTGTGTAATTTTAGGAAGGACATGGTACTCCTCTGTGCCACAAATTTCTTATTTGTTAAATCAGGAAAATAATCTTATTCATCTCATAGGGTGTTTGAGAGGATAAGTTAAGGAGACACCTGCATAACACTTAATATACTGCCTGGCACATAGCAAATAGCAAGAACTCAATAAATGTTTGAAATAAAGACAAGGCTAGGCACAGTGGCATATCTGTAATCCCTGCACTTTGGGAAGTCAAGGCAGGAGGATTGCCTGAGCCCAGAATGCTGAAGTTACAGTGAGCTATGATTGTGCCACTGTGCTCCAGCCTGGGAAACAGAGCAAGACTCTATCTCTAAAAAAATAAAAAAGTAAAAATGTAAAAAGTAATTATGTGATTCTATCCTACTGCCTTTTAGAATAACTTCAGCCAAGACAAATATCTGAGACCATTTAGTGCAACTTTTAAAATTTACAACAGGAGTTCAGAGAATATGAATGCTTTGCTCAAAATTGGTTGATTCATTCACTTAGCAAATCTTTAGTAATAAGCTACTCTATTTCAGAAATGGCATCAGTTCTGAAGAACTGAGGGAGGATTTCCATAGCCCTTGCCTTCATGGGTTAAAAACTTGGTATGGGCGCATTTCCTAGAACATTGGAACTGTTCTACTGCCACTACAGCTACCACCATATATAGATGATCTTGATTACTACAGATTTATGTAACGCCTTAAATTACTAAATATTTCTATCCCAGGGATTTTCATAGACATTATCTCACTGAATATTCATATATACACTGTGAGGTTTGTTGTATTAGTTATCTATTGCTGTTAACAAATATTTCAAAACTTAGTGGCTTAGAATAATTTGCATTTATTATCTCAGAGTTTCTACAGGTGAAGAATTTCGGAACAGCTTAATTCGGAAACAAACTTGTTTGTTTGTCAATTGATTACAAGGTTAAAATTTCAACATCACTATGTTCCTGTTATTCTAATCAGTATTTGGATCAATAGGATTTTAATAGTTTCTTGGGATTTGCTATAACTCAGATTCCTGAAGAAGCGGTTTCCAGACTTTTCCAGTCCATGGTCTTGTCAGTTGATCATAACATTGGACCTAATCACCTCTAATATAATTATTAAAACATTATCTTCCAGCATTACTTGAAAGAATGTTACAGTTTCTGATGAGACTTCACATTAAATCATCCATTTTTTAATTTTGGTTTTACAAATCTGTTGTTAATTACTAAGTTAATTTCAGAAACAAATTTATGATTATATTATTATAAACATTATTATTATAATACCCTTTGGAGAATCTTTGTATAATTGTGTGATAACCACTAACCCTTAAAATATGAATATTAAAATCATAGGGAGCAGTCTTATTAGAACAGTCAGGATTAAATGACTCTATGAGAGAACCAAGTAATAGTGAAATAATAGCAGTAAGAATGGTACTATGGTGGACTTTGGATCTATCCTGATTATCTACTTCTAGTAATATGACTTTGAGCTATGAGTGAGTGTGGGCAGGGGTATCTTCTGTATTAACCATGCTTTTCAAGTGCACCAAGCAAAAAAAGAAAGGATTTTGCTTGATGTGTGAATTACAGGCATTACGTACGATAAGATGTTGTCAGATCTATATACTTATGCATTTTGTCAAAAGTTTTTAAATTTTTTGGAATATTATTACATACCATGTATCTGCTAACTTAGATCACTGGTGATAATCTTACAGGAGGACAACACTATTAGGCTTGGGGATTCCGAACTTTGAATTTTCTCTCAAGCATGGCCCAGGAAATGTCACGAGTTACTTAGTTTGAATGGATTCTGTGGACAGAGTAGTATTGGTGTTAGCAGTAACCAGTAACGTTTATAAATTTAAGAATACATGTGAAACATATATATATTTCACCATTTTAATGTATATTTATTTCCTTTTTAATAATTATCTTTCTAACCTATTGTTCCTACCACCTCTCAAAGCTTAAAATTAATTTTATTTTAGATTTACGAATTTCTATTTTGCTATGCTGTGTTGTTTCCTGTCAACTCCTCGAAACTATTGGATTCTGAATAGCTTTTATTGATGTGTACATAATTTTGTTTTAATATGCATTTTAAATTAGGATATATATATATATATATATATTTAAAACAGCCTGTATCATCAATGCCATGTTCTTTTGTGATAAACTCCCATAGCAAAAAAATTATATAAAATGACATTTTATTCTAGTGGGGCACATTTTTTAAAGACAAATATTCGAAATTGTATGAAGATCTTTCAGCAGATATTTCTAAAGTACTCTAAAGTAATCCAGTATTTTTTTGCTAATAGGGTAGCATTATAATACCTCAACTGTGCTACTTTTTTTTTTTTTTTTGAGACAGAGTCTCGCTCTGTCTCCCAGGCTGGAGTGCAGTGGCGCCATCTGGGCTCACTGTAAGCTCCGCCTCCCGGGTCCACACCATTCTCCTGCCTCAGCCTCCACAGTAGCTGGGACTATAGGCGCCCGCCACCATGCCCGGCTATTTTTTTGTATTTTTAGTAGAACTGGGGTTTCACCGTGGGGGAATGGTTTTGAGATGATTCAAGCGCTTTACATTTATTGTGCACTTTATTTCTATTATTATTACATTGTATATAGTGAAATAATTATACAACTCAGCATAATGTAGAATCGGTGAGAGCCCTGAGCTTGTTTTCCTGCAACTAGATGGTCCCCTCTGGGGCTGATGGGAGGCAGTGACAGATCATCAGGCATTAGATTCTCATAAGGAGCATGCAACCTAGATCCCTCACACACACAGTTCACAATAGGATTTGCACTCCTATGAAAACCTAATGCTGCCGCTGATCTGACAGGCAGCAGAGTTCAGGTGATAATGTGAATGATAGAGAGTGGCTATAAATACAGATGAAGCTTTGCTCACTTGCCAGCTGCTAAACTGCTGCACTCCTGCTGTGCTGACTGGTTCCTAATAGACCAGACGGCAGTTGGTCTGTGGCCTGGGGTTGGGGACCCTTCCTCTAGGGAACTTAGATCTAAAGTATAGAAATAGTCATCCTTACAGGTTCTTCCATTCATAGTGGGGTTGAAAACAGCAGCAGGATAGAAACCAGGATATTGATAAATGGGTGATTGATAAGTCAGTTAGCCTGAATCATTGCTGTCACAAGCCCTCTCCACACTTTTTAACTCAATTGCACTGATTTTTCATGGCTATCACTTAGTGAAACATTGTTTACATGAATTAGAGATTCTGTAGTCACTGAACTCAAATTCTGTCCAGCAGAATTTTATTACAAATGTTAGAAAAGCAGTTTTTTTAAGATTTAAGTTTGCTTAAATCTTAAGATTTAAGTGCAAAGTAAAAATGCTACACTCAAGAAAAACAAGACCAATAATATATTATTGGTAGTTTTGTCTGACACTATGTCCTATGTCTTGGCTTCTTTTTGACCTTGCCTGCCACAAATGTTTTAAGATAATAAAAGATAAAAGATAGTGTTGGTGCTTGTGGAAGAATACAGCTAACCCTCACAGAGGAAGTAAGCCATGAATAACAGATCAAAATTTTGAAAGATGATGGGCATTTGGGTTGGTTCCAAGTCTTTGCTATTGTGAAGAGTGCTGCAGTAAACATATATGTGCATGTGTCTTTATAGTAGAATGATTTATAATCCTTTGGGTATATACCTAGTAATGGGATTGCTGGGTCAAATGGTATTTCTAGTTCTAGATCCTTGAGGAATCACCACACTGTCTTCCGCAATGGTTGAACTAATTTATACTCCTACCAACAGTGTAAAAGCATTCCCATCCTCTCTCCAGAACCTGTTATGTACTGGTACCAAAACAGATATATAGACCAATGAAACAGAACAGAGGCCTCAGAAATTACACCATATATCTACAATCATCTGATCTTTGACAAACCTGACAAAAACAAGCAATGGGGAAAGGATTCTATGTTTAATAAATGGTGTTGGGAAAACTGTCTAGCCATATGCAGAAAACTGAAACTGGACCCCTTCCTTACACCTTATACAAAAATTAACTCATGATGGATTAAAGATGTAAGACCTAAAACCATAAAAACTCTAGAAGAAAACCTAGGAAATACCATTCAGGACATAGGCATGGGCAAAGACTTTATGACTAAAACACCAAAAGCAATAGCAATAAAAGCCAAAATTGACAAATGGGGTCTAATTAAACTAAAGAGCTTCTGCACAGCAAAAGAAACTATCATTGGAGTGAACAGGCAACCTACAGATTGGAGAAAATTTCTGCAATCTATCCATCTGACAAAGGGCTAATATCTAGAATCTACAAGGAACTAAAACAAATTAACAAGAAAAAAAAAACCAAAAAAACCAACAACCCCATCAAAAAGTGGGCAAAGGATGTGGACAGATAATTTTTAAAAGAAGACATTTATGCGGCCAACAAACATATGAAGAAAAGCTCATAATCACTGCTCATTAGAGAAATGCAAATCAAAACCACAATGAGATACCATCTCACACCAGTTAGAATGGCAATCATTAAAACGTCTGTTACATTTTCTATACCAGAGAGAAAAGTATATTAGAATAGAAAGAAAGAAAAATTAGGATGTCCAGTTATAATCTGGACATTTCTTACTCTGGAAAGATCTTAACTGACATAAAAATAATGCAATAGAAAAATTCAAAATCTTAGACCGGAAAATCTCTCCAAGGTCTGTATTTCTTAACATCACCCTTGAATCATGTTGCTACTTTTGACCAAGAGTTTTGGAATAGGTCTTTTCAAATCAAATATTGTGAAATGGATCTTCAGAATATCAATAAAATCGAGGAAATAATTAAAAAGTTTATGTTATCACCTATTCCCTCCAAATTCCTCAACTTCAATGACACAGCAAACGTGAAAGAACTTGGAAAATAACGTGAGGCATTTCAAAGAGTGTGAACTTAAAGCAGAAACTCCTGTAGACATAATTTAAGGTCTTCTAGTGTCTGAATCATTCTTTCGGTTAATTTAGAGAAAATTTTCTGACACTTTTCTCTTCTTTATGGACACATGTAAAATGACCAAGAAGTCATTCTCTTCTCTGCCAACAGAAGTTTCTGTGTAGGATAACCTTGATTTTTAAAAAGGGCAATGTAACAGATTCGTATGATTCATTCTGCATTTCAGCAGAAAGCGTGGCTGCAATTGTTTGTGACATTTTTTTTTCTGGTGGAATATATTAGCAGTCTATACATAAATGTAGTGAACCAGTTGCTAAAACTATACTTGAACTGCGTGGCAATTTTTATTGGTTTATTATTTTTTAACTTGGAAAGAAATGATGTCTAATTTTGTATTTATTTCTCTCAGAATGTAAATGGGGACAGTGGGTAGACAGTAGAAATGAAAGTTTAATAAATAAGTGATTGAAATCTTTTTCTGGGTTTTGTAAAAAACTTGATATCATCAGCTTCCTGATCATGCTTGATTTCACTGTCACATTTTTGAAAAGTAAGACTTAGTTCCCTCTGAGGCTGCAGCTCACTGCTAGTTCATCATCTCGTGAGAATAATCTTTGACCTACACAACAGCTTTCCTTTTCTCTAAAAGAGTTTCTCTGTAGAATTATAAAAATCAGACTATTATGCCAAAGACAATAGACTCATATTTCTCTTTTGCTAAGAAAGACAAAAGATCTTTAGAGCCATTTGTCAACAGACCACTGATAGTTTATATCACAAATCCAGGTGATTTACTGTGCCAGCCTAGTACTGACAGGTTCAGTGTACTGAATTTAGGATGGGAGTGATTTACATTGCCTGGTTTTATGTTTCCTAGACGTTTCTACTGTGATGTGTAACTCATTCAGGCAAGAAAAATCCCCAACTGGGCTCTACTTTACATTATGCTATTTATCACCCAACCTGGGTACCTGAATCTTTAATAAATGGCATTCACTTATCTATTTGCAGCAATACCTATGTAATTGTGACTTTATGCTATAGTTTGTAAATAATATACCATATTGCCTTCATATTAAACATCCAGTCCTCTTGCCCATGAGTTATTTTTTTAAAAATCCAGGCCAGATAATGACCAGGGCAAATCCTACTCGATTTGTCTTTCAACATCCAGATTCTACTGGAACTTTTCTTCATGCCTGTGGCCATGCTTGTCAGATGCTAGTCTGGTACATATGGTGTTTCAGTTTCCTTTAGAAAGACAAAACCCGAAACAAAAAAATACAGTGCTGATATTTTATTTGGAAGGTGTAAGAGCAGGGAAGTGAGGATAAAGGAAATGGCGAGGAAGATATGGGAGGATATGAAGACATGTGTAGGAATGCCCAACTGCTCAGAGATGCTGACCCTAAGGAAGGCAATGCCTCTTGGTATTTCTTAACAAAGGGCTGAAAGATAACTCTTCACCTTAAAGTAACATTTCTTCACCACCTACATAAACCAGGCTCTGAGTTTAACACACAGACATACATTAGCTCATTAACAGCCCAGTGGGAATGGTCAGTTTCTATTATTTTTATTTTGGAAAATGGCCATATCCCAAAGAGAATACATTGTATTTTCACATAAATGCACACAGATGGTTCCAGGAGCTTCATTCATTATTGCCAAAACTTGGAAGCACCCAAGATGCCCTTCAGTAGGTTAATTGATTAATAAATTTTGATACATTCAGACAAAAGAATATTAAGTGCTGAAAATAAATGAGCTATCAAGCCATGAAAAGACATAGAAGAAACTTAAATGCATATTACTAGTGAAAGCAGCAATCAGAAAAGGCTACGTATATGATTCCAACTTGCTGTGATCTGAAATTAATATGTTGAAATTCTAACCCCCATATTAGGAGGTGGGGGCCTTTGGGAAGTGATTAGGTGATGAGGGTAGAGTCCCCATAAATGCAATCAGTGCCTTTATAAAAGAGACCTGAGTGGACCCCGCACTCTTTTGCCATATGAGGTCAGAATAAGACAGATACCTATGAGAATGTAGTTCCACACCAGACACCAGTCTGTGGGTTTCTTGATCTTGGACTTCCCAGCCTCCAGAACTCTGAGAAATAAATTTCCGTTGTTTATAAGTCAGCTAGTGTTTGACATTTTGTTACAGAAGCTTGAATAGACTGACACCCAACTACATCATCCTCTGGAAAAGGCAAAACTACGGAGACGGTAAAAAGGTCAGTGGTGCCATGAGTTAGTGGGGAGGGAGGGATTGCTACGCAAAGCACACAGGACTTTTAGGGCAGTGAAACCATTCTGTATGATATCATAATGACAGATACATGTCATTATAGTTTTATCCAAACTCATAGAAGGTACAACACCAAGAATGAATACTAATGTAAACCATGGGCACTAGAAGATAATAATGTGTCAATGTAGGTTCACCCATTGTAACAAATGTGTCACTCTGGTGGGGGACGTTGATAATGGGAGAAGCCATGCATGTATGGAAGCCAAGAGTCTGTGGGAAGTCTCTGTACCTTTCTCTGAACTTTATTATGAAAATGAAGATGCCTTAAAATATAAAGTCTGTAAATATTGTCTAAAAATTATTAATTGGAATCTGAATGGAAATATTTATCTTTAAAATGCATTTTAATCATTGTACTGGTTTTGTTTTGAATCTCTATGCAACTCACAGTAGTTAGTAATTATATATATCACATAATATATCTGATATATATGTATGTATTTGTGTATAGTCTCTTTTTGTCTTTGGTAGTCTGAAAGTGTTTCACAGTTCCACAGCAATGTGTATGCAATATAATTTCCATAACATTTATTAAGCAGTTAACTTCCCTCCTGCCTATGATATTTTGCCTACTAGTTTCCTTCTGTTTTGGAGATTTGGAGATTTCCTTTGTGGGAAATTATGCAGGTATTTTGAGACTTTAAGTTCAGGAGAATTCCCTTCAATTCAAGCAATATGTTTTAAAACAATCACTCCCATGTTTGTGATAATTTAATGAGTAATTCAAATCCATGGCAGCATCTTCCAACTGTGTAAGACAACTAAGGTTAACTGATGATGTGGAGAGGGTGAATTCACAACTGCAGGAGAAAAAGTTATTAAGTACGTGAAAACTCGGCCTTTGTATGTCAAGAGAGTCTCATTCAAGAGATGAAAAAATTCGGTCCAATGGGCTATCCATGTGAGGCATGAGCAGTCCCTAAGCTTATGTTTTTTCTTGTTCATTCTAATAGCATCTTCCTGTCACTAAGATCTAGTGACCCAGTGAAGTGCCCAAGGAAAGTTCTGTAAGAGTGAGGGTGACTTCTCACAGTGGGGAATCTCTCTCTCTTTGCTGTTAGATCTATTTTCCAAAGGACTCATTATATTTTTTTCCACCACTCCTGTCATACTTTCTATTATTTGTCCATTTGACTGTTTTTTTTTAAAAAACTGATTTATTAGTTGAATGGTTTCTACTCACTACAGTTGGATTTCAATCTAGTCTGCTCTCAGATATGAATTGAGGAGTTTACTTGACTTTACTCATTTGGATGGCAATCTTTCTCGGTGTTTTTGCCATTTTTCTCTCTACTTCCTGAGCCTTTTTCTTACTCTTTTATCATTTCAGGAGAGATGTTATCATGAGGAGATATTACTAAGGGAACTTCCATTAGTACCTTTCTTTTTATCCAGTTCAGGTGTGAATTAAGACACCAGCAATCATATGTACAGAGCTGGCCCAGCTTTGACAATATTACAAATTAAATGTTGGAGTTTTCTTTGTACCATGCACAAGCAATAATCCTTCCATATTCACCTGTATAAGCTAAAGCTCCCTCCCTAGACTTTTGTGCCCACATAGCACTTGTGGCCCACTGACCTCTTCCATGTTTCATTTATTTGTCTGACTGCAAGAGTCATAGAGCAGAGATTGCTGTGTGTTTTGATCACTGCTGCACTCCTTGGGCGTAGAACAGTGACTAGTGTAAAGTATAGGCTTTGTATATTTTTATTGATGGAAAAGAAAGGAAAGGAGGGAGGAAAGAAAATGGGAATGAAGAGAGGAAAATTTAAAAACTGTTCAATGTAATTTCACACATGGGACACACACACACACACTAAACAACCTAAACTTAGGTAAAATACACATATTTGCTATAAACAGTTTTGGCTTCTGTGCTTGTGATGATTTTCTAAGTCAATGATGTAGGAGGGATTCATTAGTGCAGGAAAAACCTGTTTTAAAATTTGCATTGTATTGTACTGTACTGTATTGTACTGTACTGTATTGTATTGTATTGTATTGTATTGTATTGTATTGTATTGTATTGTATTATATTGTGGTAAGAACCTTGACATGAGATCTATTCTCTTAATGAATTTTTCAGGGCACAGTATTGTTAACTATAAGAATGATGATACATAGCAGACCTCTAGGACATACCTTGCTTAGCTGAAACTTCATGCTTATTGATAAGCAACTCCCCATTTTCCCCTCCTGCCAGCCCCTGGAACCCACCATTCTACTCTCTGCTTCTATGTGCTTGACTATTTTACATGTATCAGTGGGCTCTTGCAGTATTCATCCCCCTGTGGTTGGATTATTTCACTGAGCATAACGTCCTCAGAGTTCACCTATGCTGAAGCATGTGTCAGCATTTCCTTCTTTTTTAAGGCTGAGTAATATTCCATTACATACACATGCCACATTTTCTTTATCCATTCATCCATCAGTGAACATTTAGGCCTAAGAAGCCCAGAGAACCCAGAAGAGGAAGGGCCTGTCTTTCATATGGTCTCTCCTTTCCCTGTGCCCTGGCAGTGGGGGTGAATCCTGCCTCAGCCACTTGCAGATACCTGGGATCCAGACTCAGAAGCCTCCTCCCTTTCTAGCCTGGGGACAGTGGGCTTGGGATCCAGGGCTAAGTGATATTTACATTTAATGTAAATTTTACCAGATCTTAGCTTTTACCTATGACATGAAGGTTGGAGAAGATTTTCTTCTTGCATGTTTAAGTGTATTTCCTTTTTATTCTTTTTAAAAATTTGCATAAGTTTAATTGGTACAAGTGCGGTTCTGTTACATGGATACATTGCATAGTGGTAAAGTCTGGGCTTTTAGTGTAGCCATCACACGAACAGTGTTCACTGTACCCATTGAGTGATTTCTCAGCCCTCATCCTCCCTCGACCTTCCCATGCTTCGTTCACAATCTAGGTCCATGCATGCACATTATGTAGCTTCCACCTCTAAGTGCAAACATGCAGTATCTGACATTTCCTTTTTAATTCAAACACATTCAATGATTAAGCCAAGGCTCTGTAAAAGATTTTTGTATCTTATAGAAGCAACATAGTCTTAACTGAAATAAACAAGCAACAATACATTATATTTTAAAGCAGTGACATTTTTGAATCAGTTTTGAAGTGCTTGAGTTAAGTATATATAAACATGTATGTGAGTATATGTGTGTGTATGTATATATGTGTGTGTGTGCATGTATGTGTGTGTGTCTATATAGATAAGTAGACATAAAGAGAGAAATGGACTTTCTCCGATGCCTCTCCTGCCCCAACCCCTGGCCTCCCTGCCTCCCCTCTGAAGGGAGCTGCTGGCATGCAGCATTATTTTCTGCGGCCCCCTGCTCACCTTATCCTGCTAGTGTCTCACCTCAAAGATTCAGGAAGCTACGGAGCTCATAACGGAGGGAGCTGTGTTAGTCTGGAGGGTCAGGGGGATGCCCTTTGGAGTGACTTTTATCTGAAGGAGGAAGGATACAGAAGGCAGTAGGGGCAGGGAGGTTCTGAGGGTGGAAGCCACCGGATGCAGGTGCATGGAATTATTGAGAGCTGGCTCTTCAGTAAGCAAAGGAGAATAGCGGGACAGGGAAGGGAAAGAGCTGAGCAAGGTGAAGCGACAGGGGGTGTTCAGCCACAACTGGGCCTGGTTCGTAGGCGGGAGGTTCTGAATGACACCACAGAGTGGTCCTCTTTGAGGCAGAGTCTGGTCCTTTGCCTGCTCTCTCTGTCAGGCATTTTCTGGGGGATTTCTGAGGAGCTTCTACCAACTGAGGACATTCTCCAAAGCCCCCCAGAAAAGGTCAGCTATGAGCAGGGACTTCTCTTAGTTTGAAGGCCTTTGACTTAAAAGTACATAGATGCTCTTTCTGTATTTTGAATATCAGTTAAATAACTAATAACTTATCTTCCCATAAGTGCCAATATTTTTTTCCAAAGGTATCTTTTAAATCTGGAATGTCATCTTTGTCATCCAATTTTTTTTTCAATTTTCATATCTTAAATTAGGCAGCCTTTTCTTTTACGCTTGCTGGGCTTTGTGACTTACTTAGAAATGCTTTTCCTCACCAAAACATTGTAAACATACTTCCTCATTTCTGTTTGAATTAAGACACATATTTTATCCTAAACCCTTTATTTGTATTTGGAGTTTATTTTTGTGTCTTTTGGGAAGCTAGGCACTAGCTTGATTTTCTCCCGAATGGACAGATGACCAGATGATGCCATTCACTGAATGGTCCATTTGTTATCTACTGGTTTCAGATGCCCTGTCCGTCATGTACTAAATTTGTCCACTGTATCTGGGTCTGTATGGGGCTCTGCTATCTTTCACTGATGTCTCTGTCCAATCCTATAGCAAGAGACAACATTTTTATGACTATAGTTTTATAGGTTGTTTTGTTATTTAGGAATGTAAATCTCTCTTGTCTTTCTTTCTAAACATTTATTTGCTCTTTGCATGCATTTTTTTCTGTGAGGCAGTAATATAATTATTGGTTTCCCACTCAGTACCCATTGCCCTCTTTACTGCCCCAAGTATATGCCAATTTTCATTCAGTGGCCTCGCCTCTGCCAGGTGACCCGTGTTGCTCAGGACAGGTTGAAGCAGTCTCGCTCCAGGAACTGATTGGAGCACCCACGTGATATTGATTGTGTCCCAGGATTGGGTAATTCATGGGTGCGTCACCCTGGGCAGGCCAAGAATGAGCACAAGCAGGTTTCCTGGGAGGAGCTCCAGGGGGAGATTCCCTGTCTTTAGGAGGGAATCTTTAGAGGACCTATAAGAGGTGTTCTTTCTTTCTCAGGACTGTATTCACAATATGCTATGAAGCTAGGACAGCAACATCAGTTTTGCACTCAGAGAAACCAGCCTGAGGGTGAAGACAGTGTTTAGAGGAAAATATAGCCCAGCAACTCAAAGTAAAACGAATCCTGACCTGATGAAACAAATCAATCTAACGTCGTTCCGTCACTGAACTTTCAGGTAAATGATCCAGAAGATAGCCTTTTCCCCTAAACTACTTTGGATTATCTGTTACTTGAAGCCGAAGCCTCTTGAAATAGGTGGATATACTTTTTAAAAACTTCTATTTTAGGTTCAGGGGTACATGTGCAGGTTTGTTATACAGGTAAATTGAGTGTCATAGGGGTTTGACCTACAGATTATTTCATCACCCAGGTAATAAGCACAGTGTCCAATAGGTAGTTTTTCAGTCTTCGCCCTCTTCCTACCCTCCACCCTTAAGTAGGCCCCATTGTGTGTTGTTCCCTCTTTTGTGTCCATGTTTAGCGTTCACTTATAAGTAAAAACATGTGGTATTTGGTTTTCTGTTCCTGCATTAGTTCATTTAGGATAATGGCCTCCAAATTCATCCATGTTGCTGCAAAGGACATGATCTCATTCCTTTTTTGTAGCTGCATAGTATCCCATGGTGTGTATGTACCGTATTTTCTTTATCCCATCTACCATTGATGGGCATTTGGGTTTGGGTCCATGTCTTTCCTATAGTGAATAGTGCTCCAATGAACGTATGATGCATGTGTCTTTATAGTAGAATGATTTATATTCCTTTGGGAATTCACCCAATAATGGGGTTGCGTCAAATGACACTTCTGTTTTAAGTTCTTTGAGAAATCAGAAAACAGTTTTTCACAATAGCTGAGCTAATTTACATTCCCACCTGCAGTGTATATGTATTTCCTTTCTCTGCGAGCTCACCAGCATATACTTTTCAGAATTAGTGACTTAGGTTCCATAGAAATTCCTTTGGGATTTTGATTGGAGTAACATCAAATTTATAGGTAAGTTTAGAGAGAAGTGACATTTATAATACTAGTTTTCTCTCTGTGAACAAGATTTATCTCCATGTGATTCATGATTTACTCTCTATACATCTATTCCTCAGGTGGTCTCATTCAACCCCATTTATATAATTATGGTTTCCAAATTTTTATCTCCAGCTCCTACCTTGTTGTCTGAACTTTGGGCTTGTAGATCCAACAGCTGACCTGTGATCTCAGCTTGGATGTCTATGACACATCTCAAACTTAACATGCCTTTAAAAAAATTTGATTTCCTCCCAAGAAGCTACTATTGCTTATCTCAATGAAAGGGGACTTCAGTTGCTTAGGCCAAAAGTTTTGGCTCAGTATTTTGACACCCCACATTTTAAGTCTTTCAGCTAAGTGTGTTGGCTCCGTCTTCATGATCTATTCTGCTATAGACGGAATGTTGGTGCCTCCCCACAAATTCATATGTTGAAATCTTAACCTTCAATGTGATTGCATTAGGAGGTGGGGCCTTTGGGAGGTGATTAGGGTGTGAGGGTGCAGCCCTCAGGAATGAGGTAAGTGTCCTCATGAAAGAGGCCCAGAGACTTCCTTGTTCCTTCTGCTATGTGAGGATGCAGTGAGAAGACAATTCTTTACTTACTTACTTACTTACTTAATAATTAATTCATGATGGGCTTCTGGCTTTTCTTCGGTCTTAAAGACATTTAGTTTGAACATTTTCATTATAAACATCGGGACTGGTTGGAGGACTGCTCTTCTACAGATAATCTGTTTTTCCAACATTCGGCTCTGTCTGTGATTTAGGCCTTTAGAGCTTGAGTGAGCAGCTGTTACGGTACCCCTTTTGGGTTTTCACCTCCCAGACGTTAAGTCGTGCTCTCTGCTCTTCTTTTGGCCCGTTACGGTGTTATTGGGTATCGTGGGCTCTTATTTGCGGCTCTGTGTTCCCGGAGGAAGAATTCAACCGCACGTATATTTAGAACATTAGCTCCACTGGAAAAGCATCCATGCTGCTTGCATCGGGTCCCTGCTGTTCTCAGTTTTCCTCTTTACGTTTTAATTATATGTGCTCTTTTAATGATGCTTGTAACTTTTTTTAAGGGTTTTCTGACACACTATTTGAAAGCAGTTAGGTGGATTTAGTGTTTTTCCCTTCCCTATTAGGAGCACACAACTGCTTTTGTAAATAGTGAGGCAGCTGAGCTGTAATGCATTTTGAAAATGTCCCCACCCTACCCCTACTCTGCCACAAAATACCTGTCTGTCCACTTAGAGATAGTGCAAGATAGTGTATAATACTGCACACACATATACAGAAACAAGTGTTCACATGTATAGCAGTACTCTTACAGTACAGAATGTAAAAAAGGAACAGAAACATCTTCCATAATTCTGCCACCAAAATACAATCACTGTTAACTTTCAACTATATTATTTCCTATATTTATAGCAAGTTCTTATACTTAATACACTTTTTATTATGTTGTATATTCAAATTTGCATCCACTTTTTAAAATTTTTATTTTTAATCCATAAATAGTAATTGTGTATATTTATGGGGTATAATGTTGTGTTTTGATACATATATACATTGTGCAATGATGAAAACAAGCTAATTAATACATCTATCACTTGACCTGTTTTTTTCATTTAACATTGCCAAAATCTTTTCCATAGTGTGACTGTACGGACACTATGTTTTATGATTTCAGAGTATTTTAGTTGTTGGGATCCAAAAACCATGATGGAGAATGTTCCTGTGGTAGAAGGCAAAAATGGGCACCTCTCATGATGAAGTCTGTTCTCTCACTCTTGAATCTGGCCTGGATTGTGAAATGTTTTGTCTGATAAAATGTGGCTGGAATTATATTTTGTGAGTTTTGAGGTTGGGCCTACCAGAGCCTTTGCACATTTCCACACTCACATGTTGGTGCTGAACTAACCTGTTGGAGGATGAAGACCCTGTGGAAGCCCAAGACCTCCCATTCTTCCCAGTGATGCATCAGATATGACAAGCAAAGCTGCCAAGAGAGCCAAATTCAGAGGATGCCAGAGTAACTGCCCTGCAGAGCCCAACCCAAATTATCAAACTACAGAATAAATGGTTATTGTTTTAAGCCACTAAACTTTGGAATTGTTTGTTATGCAGCAAAAACGAATAGGTCACCCATACCATTGACTTCACCAATCAACTCTTTTGTATAATTAAGTTGCTTTTGGCAATTTTTTTCTATCTGTAATAATTTGATGAACATCTTTGAATACAAGTCTCTGTGCACATCTCTAAAGGATCATTTCCTTAATATAATTACCTATGGCTAGCACTAATGAGGAAAGAGGAAAGAAAAATGGGAGAGATCTTGGTAAATGATGCTTACTTGTTTCCCAAAACTGTTATAATAATTTATATTCCCACAATCATAGTATGATATCGCCTATTTCATTATGGCAATGATGAACAGACATGGGATATTTATTAAAAATGAAACTACTTGATAAGATATGCATATACTTACTAGTTTAGATTAGAAATTGCGTTTGGAGGGCTGGCCATGTTCACCTATATGTATACATGTTTTCTATCCACCATGTGGAGTATGCAAACAGCCAAATGGACCATTATTTACACAGTTCAGCCTTCGGTGTGCAAGGGGCAAGAACAGCCTGACTTTGGGAAGGTTTTTAAAGGTTGACCCTTGACAAACTTTTAGAGACTAGCTTCCTCCAGGAACTCTGGGGAAGCCAGAAATTATGTAATTCAAGTGGACAGTTTTTTAGTCTTCATGCTCCACTTCTTTTTTGGGATCCAAACATGCATCTCTGCTTAATTGTCACTCACTTGCCCGATCACTGTCCCCACCCTTCTCTCCACCGGTGTCTCATTTCCTCCTCACACTCCTCTTCATTTTCTTCAACATGAGCTCATTTTCTTACCTTCTTTTTTTTCCTCACCCTCACCCTATTGTCATGAGAATCGTCATCACTACTTTATCATTTCCTTCTTCACAAGACTCTTCACACACTGGTTTTGCTTTTGCCCAGGATAAGTAACTCCTTTAATGTTTTTCTGGTACTGTAACTCACGTGGTGAGAAAGTTGTGCTCCCTTGAAGACGGAAGCACTCCTGAAAATGTCTGACTTTTCCATTAAAATATAGATGACTGTATATCACTATCAACTGGATTTATTTAACAAATGCAAAATTGATGGTCATTTTAAAATCAGTATTCTAATTCAGCACATGAATAGAGTTGAAGACATAATAAAATAGTATGATCATCTCAATGGATGCAGGAAATATGGTACATAATAATGAGTGTTTGCTATTTAAAAAAAACTTTATGTGCCAGTAATAGGAATTTCCTTAAACTTATAAAGATATATTTTTAAAAACTATAGTAAACATGGTTTACTTAAACGAAAATATCACCAAAATAGCAAAATGTTGGAATATTTCTTTCTGTGATTAAGACCAAGACAAGAATCCTCACTTTACCACTTCTAGTTAGCATTGTACTAGAGGTCCTAGCCTGTGCAGTGAAGAAAATAAAAAACAACGTGTAATCTTTAGAAAGGAAGAAAAAAAAGTAAATGCTGGTATATGATATAAATATGCAGAAAATATAACAGAATCTAGTCAAATTATTAGAGTTAATAAGTGTGTTTAACATTTTTGGCTGATATTAAGACATGGTCAATTAAAAAAATAAATTCTTTCGATATATAAGAAACAAGAAAAACATGAAATTAAAAAATATATAAAATCATGAAAACAGCAAGTGCAGTCAGCTTTGTGTCCATGGGTTCTGCATCTGTGGATTCAACCAGCTGTGGATCAAAATATTAAAATATTCAAAAAAGTATTCCACAAAGTTCCAAAAAGCAAAACTTGAATTTGCCACGTGCTGAGTACTACCTTGAATCCATGAGAACAAAGTGATATGTAGGCATTGTATTAGATATTATAAGCAATCTGGAGATGATATCAAGCGTATGGGAGGATGTGCATAGGCTATATGGAAATACAGCACATTTAATATAAGGGACTTGAGCACCTATGGATTTTGGTGTCTGTGAGTGGGAGGTGGGCCCTGAAACCCATCCCCCATGGATACCAAGGAATGATTGTACTTAATAATAATTCTAATAAAGTAGGCACAGTAATTCTACCCAGTAATCTGTGAAATATGTTCGAGAAAGAACCAAGAAGTAAACAAATCAATAGGTGATTTCTTTATTAGAATATTCTAATAGAATATTAGAAGTTTCTATATTAGAATATTTGTTTCAAAGGATGCAGTTCTCCTCATTATTATTTATAGAGTCAATGAAATGGAATAAAAATCCCAACAGCTGTTTTTAAATGGAACTTAGCAAGCTAATTCTAATTTTTTGAAAGAAAGACAGCCAATAGTAGCCAAGGCCTCTTAAAGAAGGAAGAAGTGAGAGAACTTTGTCTACTGGTGAGTTCCATGCAACAGTGTGGATGAATCTCATTAATGTAGTAGTGAGCAAAGGAAGCCAAGTGCAAAAGATACCATGTCTTATATATACACGTCTCAAAACAAAAAGCAAGAAAGTGATCACTGTAAAATATGGAATAGTTTTATCCATGCATGGAGCTTCTGAGGCTTCTGAGGTCCTGGAAAATTTTGTATTTCTGGACCTGGGAGATGATTACAAGGGTGCTTGCTTCATTACTTAGTGGTCTATTATTTTTCTAAATATATTTCACAATAAAAAATATAAATACAAATAGGAGAAAAATTAGTAATTTCACTAGATTTCTATGATTGTTTTCTAGGGCTTCTGTAACAAAGTATCACAACCTGAGTGGCATAGAACATCAGAAATTTATTGTCTCAGTTCTGGAGGCCAGAATTCCAATGTCAAGGTGCTGGCAGGGCTCTGCTTGCTCCAAAGACTCTAGTGGAGGATCCCTCCCCACTTCTTCCAGTTTCTGCATGAGCCAGGTGTTCTTTGGGTTGGGGTAGTGTCACCTCCATTTCTGCCTCCATTATCCTGTGGCCATCTTCACTCTGTGCCTGTCTTCAGAAGACCTTCTCCTCTGTGTGTCTGTGTTCTGACCTCCTCTTATAAGGACACCAATCATGTTGGATGAGGGCCCATTTTAATAACCTCAGGTTTACTTGATTACATCTGCAGATACCCTATTTATTTCCAAACAAGATCACATTCACAGGTTGTGGGGCTTTGGGGCTTCAACATATCTGTTTTGAGGGACTCAATCCAACTCATAAGAGTCCCCATCTAAGGGAACAGGTTGACTGAATCACTGCTGTTTCCTAGCACAGTGTGTCTTGGACCAAGTCACTCTCAATGTCCAACTTTCTCATCTGCAAAATGAGTTCAGTAGGTTTGCCTGCCTCTGGGGAAAAGGTTTTCTTCCTTTAGGTTGAAATAGACCCCACCCTCTTTCAGGATTTATCTTTGGGATATGTAAGTGAACAGTTTTTTTTCCAGCTTTTAAGTTTCGGGGGGCACATGTGCAGATTTGATACATAGGTAAATTGTTTGCCACTAATGTTTGGTATATGAATGATCCCATCACCCAGGTAGTAAGCATGGTACCGAATAGGTGGTTTTTCAACCCTCAGACTTCTCCTCCCACCCCACCTTTCTAGCAGTTCCCAGTGCTCAGTGTCTATCGTTCCCATCTATATGCCCATGTGTACTCAATGTTTAGCTCCCACTTATAAGTATTTGGTTTTCTGTTCCAGCATTAATTTGCTTAGGATTATGGCTTCCAGCTGCAGCCACATTGCTGCAAAGGATATGATTTTCTTCTTTTTCTGGTTACATAGTATGCCATAGTGTATATGTACCACATTTTCTTTATCCAGTCCACTGTTGATGGGCATCTAGGATGACTTCATGTCTTTGCTATGGTGAATAATACTATGATGAACATACTGGTGCATGTGTATTTTTTGTAGAATGATTTATTTTCCTTTGTGTATCTACCCAATAATGGGATTGCTGAGTCAAATGGTAGCTCGGTTTTAAATTCTTTGAGAAATCTCCAAACTGCATTTCACAGTAGCTGAACTAATTTACATTTTCTTCAAAGTGTATAAGCATTTTATTTTCTCTGTAACCTCGTTGACACTGTTATTTTTCATCTTTTTCAATAATAGCCATTCTGACTGGTGTGAGATGGTATCTCATTGCGGTTTTGATTCACATTTTTCTAATTAGTGATGTGATGTTGCACATGTTTTCATATGTTTGTTGGCCATATGTATGTCTTCTTTTGAGAAGTGTCTGTTCTTGTCTTTTGCCCATTTTTAATAGGGTTACTTGTATTTTTGCTTATTGAATTGTTTGCATTCATTATAGATTCTGGATATTGGATCTTTATCAAGGCATAATTTGCAAATATTTTCTCCCATTCTGTAGGTTGTCTGTTTAAACTGTTGACAGTTTATTTTGCTGAGCAGAAAACTTTAGTTGAATTAACATCCCCCTTGTTGGTTTTTGTTTTTGTTGCAATTGCTTTTGGCAACTTAGCCATAAGTTCTTTGCCAAGGCTAATGTCCAGAATGGTATTTCCAGGTTTCCTTCTAGGATTTTTGCAGTTTTGGGTTTTACATTTAATCCATTTGAGTTGATTTTTGTATATGGTGAAAGATAGGTGTCCAGCTCCATTTTTCTGCATGTGGCTAGCCAGTTATTCCAGTACTATTTATTGAATAAGGAATCTTCTCCTCCTTTGCTTGTTATTGTTGAGTGGTCTTTGATTCAGTGGCAATTCAGTCCAATTTTATCCAGTTCAATGTATATGAAAAATGATGTTTCATGCTCAGCCCCAAAGTACTTGACATAAGACTAAATTTGTCATTACATGGTGTGTCCTCTGGTGTTCTTCTGAGGCTCAGCCCCTTCCACTAATTTCTGCCCACTTTTCTTTTCTCCCTGCCATGATGTTAAGCTATCCTAGACTAAAAAACACAAGCTTGTGTTTCCCAAGTTTTCTGGGGCTGCCACAACAAATTGCCATGAAATTCATGGCTTAAAACAACAGAAATTTATTTTCTTACTGTTCTGGATGTCAGAAATTCAAAATCAAGATGCCAGCAGGGCCTCACTCCCTCCAGAGGCTCTAGGGAAGAAAACCTCCTGGGGTCTTCCAGGTCTGGTAGCTCCTGGCATTCCTTGGCTTGTGGCCACATCAATCCAATCTCTGCCTGTGTATTAGGACTTGGAAATATCATTTTAGGGAACACAATTGAACTGACTACAAGGGGAAAGATTCTGCTGGGGATTTCTGTGTCCTTGGACCACCTGCTAGGTGAGGTAATGCAGCTCTTGGGGGTCTAGTGGGAACTGTCCCATCCCAGAGGCAGAAACAACAGCAGTGAGCAGAGCCTGACACACAGCCAGGACACAGGGTCCTCCAGATGCAATTTAACTTCTATCGGGGCTTTTTCATTGAATTAAGGGAACAATCATTTGAGACTCATAGTTTATAATGTTTTCTTCTGATTATATATGTAATTCCCTTTTCACAACCCCTATTTTTTTTATTAAACTCAGAGTCCTGTAGAGACCTTTAGTGGTGCTATAGAGGCAATAGGGTAAAGTTGCCTGTGGCTCCCTGACCTTTGCTCCTCCACAGTCTGTTGAGGGGGCTATAGCCTAAGGCCCCTAGTCTTCTACAATTGTGAAATGGTTCTGACCAGCCTGGGGCTGAAAGCCATTGAATGAAGGTGTGCAATGAAGGGAGGATCATCAGCCTGGTACAGCCTTGAAAACATACCTTAGTACACCTGTGAGCTAGAGCCAGATTATCCCTAAAGGTGGAGAGGTCTCATGAGCACATCTAAAGAGATGCTAGCCATGCCATCTTGAGCTTAGTCAGTCAGGGGCTGCTGTATGCAGGGGTCATGCACTTCCTAGAACAAAGGAGGATTCTTAGATACAGAACCAAACATCATCAGTGGCATCACTGAATCTATTTACTGATGAAAACAATGATGACAATGTTCCATGCCTGAGGATTGGTATAGATGTGTCTGATGGCAGAGAGGCAATTCTATAGTGTAGGAGTGATTCGTTGTATTTGTCATTGACTTGTTTACTAATATTTGGAGCCTTTTAATACTTTCAAGTGTATTTTAGAAATCCAAGGTTAATAACACCAGTGCCTATCCAACAGTCCCATGTCTATGATCTGGGGGTCTCAATCCACCTTTCTCTTGAACTCTACCCTCCACTACCCCACATCCATAACCTCGTCGTCCACTTGCACCCCTTTTCAGGCCACCTGGCCTCTGCTGAAAGCATCATGGTCTTTTTGTCCCACAGGAAGCTTCACACGTAGTTCCCCTCAGCCCTGTATTTGCCTTTCCTGTCCAGACATTTTGGGTGACCATGTGCAGGGTGGGACACATGAGTTTTGCTGCTGCTCCTTGAAGCAGCACACTGCTGGGTGATGCATCTCCTTTAACCAGACTTGACAGTGTTTGATTCACCTTTAAACATCTCAGCTCCACCCAGAGCTGCATCTACTGAGTGGTAAATATAGAACCACACTGCACAGCTAAGCTGAATTGGCCTTTTCTATAAAAGTAATGACTTTAGTCTGCTGGGAAATATTCTGAAGGTTAATATCCCAGAGTGCAAGAGAGAAAATGAACAAAGAATTGCTTCCAGTCAGCTCAAATACATAATGATTTTATGATGTCTCCTAATTACATTTTTTATTGAAAAATATATCTAGATGTTCACATCTCCAAGGGCACAACCACAGAGCACTACACGATTTGGAGTTTTCCAGGTTGCAAATTTTGTCATTTATAAAAAAAAGACACACTTATTCTTTAATTCTTTTTAGAAATTTAACTTTTTAAATAAAAATAATGGTATGCTAATACAGTTTATAATACATATTAATTAAATCATTATTTTGCATTATTTGCTCTCTGATAATTAATGTCAAGAATTACTCTAATTCACATTAACATAATCCACACTTGGACATTTCTACATTAGTAAGAGTGACAATATTTTTAAAAGCAGATGAGTCAAAACAGAACAATGTGAAAAAGAAGTCATGGGGACTTTCCTCCACTGGGAATGTGTTCCAGGAAATAAAATTCCAAATACCATGTACTTAAAAAAAAATGCAGTATTACACAGCACTTTTTTGATGGTAGAAAATTCACTTTCAACAAATTTTCTGGCTAACTGGCTAAAAATGATTTTCTTTTTTAACCATCTTGACCTAGTTGGGCTTAGCTGCTTTTTTCAGAAAAAATAAAAGAAAAAGAAAAAGAAAAGAAATAATAAAAAAAAGCCCATTTGAACCTTAGAAAAAGAATTTGAGCAAATAATGAACCTCAAAGCAAAATTCAGTATTCTGTTTTGTTGTTTCACAACTTCCAACTGCCTAGAATTATTACCATTATTATTACACAAGAAAAAATTTTATTTTGGCTATTAAAATAATTATTACATTATTTTTTCCAACTTTGAAAATTGAGATGTACAAAAATATTTCCCCAAGGAAGTCCTATTTATTACCTAATTATTGGGGAAGTTTTGTTCAAACTGAGTTATTGCTACCAACTGGACTTTTATGATGCCTTCCCTGTCTCTGTTTTAGTGTTAGCATTATGTATCCAGCAAGGGCTGGCACACAGTGGGCATTCAGCACATGTAGGTTTCTGTGGAAAATACAAAATAATGGATACAAAATAGACCCTTGACAATAATGAATGCGTATTTACTATTCATTCATCAATACATTAAGTCTCATCCATTGGGCAGATGGGAAATGAGCAAGTGCTAATTAAGGACAATAACACTCATAACTCTGAGATGTGCTTAATTGGAAACAAGGAGTGTGGGATGTTTCAGGCTGGTTATATTCCTGCATGGAATTCTTTTCCACGGAAAGTGTCATCAGGGCTGTAATTGTTGCATCTGTTTTTAATGTAAAACACGAAAACAAAATCTGTTTCACATTGTAAAACATTTTAAAAAGTGGGCCTTTCTCATTCGTTAAAAGGTTGCATGGTATTTCACTGAACGCAATTAACTGCTAAACCAGGTAGATATTGTTGAGCATGGAATGATTTCTAGTCTTTGTCACTCCAGGCAATGCTCCAGCATCGGTTCTTGGGCCTCATGACTTCCTATGTGTGTGAGCATGTCCACAGGTTGACCTCTTGTGAGAGAGTCACCAAGTCAAAGGATACCAGCTTTCTAAAGTATGATAATACTGTATTGTCATATTACTCTTCAAGAAGCAACATTAATGAATGCTTCAACTAGCAACATATACTAATAGATGTCTCTATACTTTTGCCAACATTTATCACATTGAAACAGATGTTTTTGATAATCTAATATTTGAAAATGATGTCCCTGTTAGTTTTATTTTATTTTTTAATAAGTGAGATTGAGTTTCAAAAAATATATTTCAAAGTATTTCTTCACATCTTTTGCCCATTTTTCTATTGGATTGTTTTTTGTTCTTGCTGATCTGTGAAAGCTCTGTGTTTTAAAAAATCAGCTCTTTGTGTGTAATATATGCTATAAATATCTTTTTCGTTGAATATATATATATATATTTTACTTTATTTCTGGCATTTTTTTGTCATGCAGTAAATTTTAACTTTTCGGGTTGTCTATCGTAACATTTGTCAGATTTGAGTTTTTAATTTTGCTTAAAATCCTCCTCAACTCTCAGTTTAGAAAAATTTCCGTATTCTCTTAGTACTTTTTAAGATTTGGTTTTTGCTCTTGTTGTTGTGGTTTTGTTTTCGTTTTGTGTTTTTGAGACAGAGTTTTGCTCTTGTTGCCCAGGTTGGAGTGCAACGGCGCAATCTCGGCTCACTGAAACCTCAGCCTCCTGGGTTCAAGCGATTCTCCTGCTGCAGGCTCCCAAGTAGCTAGGATTACAGGCATGCACCATCACGTCTGGCTAATTTTTTTATTTTAGTAGAGAGGGGATTTCACCATGTTAGTCAGGCTGGTCTCAAACTCCTGACCTCAGATGATTCACTCGCCTCGGCCTCCCGAAGTGCTGGGATTACAGGCATGAGCCACCGTGCCCGGCTTTAAGGTTTAGTTTTTAAAATTGCCTTTTTTATTTGTCTGGGGGTTATTTGATATAAGCAATAAAATATGAATGCAAATTTATCATTTTTTCTTAGATGCTAGCTAGACCCTGCACATGTATATGTATTTGTGTATATATGTGTTAAATATTGTGCAGCATCACATGTTTAAAAAGGTGAAAGAAATACAGAGGACTAAGGAAGAGTCATTAATTAATTTTTTTTCAAGGAATACAAAGTAAGTCTTCTGAAATATTTAGAATTTCAGAATTATTAAACCTAAAGGAAAGAAATATAGAGATAGGATGCTGTTATGGACTAAATGTAAATTTCTATGTGAAAGCCCTAACTCCCAATATGGTGATATTTAAAGATGGGCCTTTAGAGGGTAATTAGGGTTAGATGAGGCCAGGGGGATAGCGCTGTGCTCTGGTGGAATTAGTGGGCCCATGTGAAAAGAGACACCAGAGAGCTTGATCTTCTGATCTCTGCCTGCTTGCACAGAGAAAAGGTTGTGTCAGCACTCACCAGAAACCAACCCTACTGGTGCTCTGATCTTGAACATCCAGCCTCCAGAACTGTGAGAAGGTAAATTTCTGTTGTTTAAGCCACCCTGTCTATTGCACTTTGTTATGCCGGGCTAAGAAATCTAAGACAGATATTTATTTACCAGCTAAAATAAATCCAAATAATGTTTAAATTAAAATAGAAGACACATGGATTAAACTTAAGGAGGAACTTTCTGACAACTAGTTGACCAAAATACTAGAATAAGCTACTGAAGATCATAAGGTAATCTCCTGAAGATCATGGGGCGAGGGAAAAGTTGGGGGAGACAAACCAGCCAGATCCTTTCTCTGGGGAAGTTAAAACATGCACCTGTTTGCAGGCAAAGGATTTGCCTATCCTATTGCTTATGATTATTATACTCACAGAATTGGGTGTCAGGTGATGTCAATTTTAAAGTTGTTATTTAGTGTTTCTACATGAAGCTACTGACAGATTGATTTATGACTACCTTTTATTTCAGGATTTAATATTTGAGAAAAAATGTATGAACATTTTTCAGCAAGGTGGACTCTCCTTCAATGTGTTCGAATTTTTTCAATGAAACAAATTTTGGTTGAATTTTGCCAAGAGATGGGCATTTTAAAAACACCTGATTTCTGCCCATATTGCTTGAGTATTGAGAAACCAAAATGGACCCCATGCCAAAGTCATCATAGATACCTACAGTCTAAAGAGCTCACCTTTGACCACATGACAATGCAATGGCAGGATTCATCCTAAACTCACCACCCATTTAAGCCTTGCCCACAAGCACCAAGCCTTTCTTCTTGTAGGAAAAGAGATATTCAAAAGGGGCTAAGTTCCAAAAATAATTTTGGGATTCATTAATGCCATCTTTAAATAGAGGTCTTTTTTTTTTTTTGCATAGACTCCTCAGTTTCCTTAGTAGATTTAGGGTGCAGGGAACTTATTAAGGAATCAGTGAGTGCCTTATTGCTCCATTGAGGGCTGAAGGATACCCTTCCAGCACTGGGAAACTTTTTGTTCCTCCCAAGTACCCATAACTTTCAGTTAATGACTAGGGGAATCTTTGATTTATAGATTGTGAACACAGAAAGTCATTTTTGAGGTAGCCAGGAAAGGGAAAATAGGTTCAGAAGATCTACCACATTAGAAGCTATAACTGAGAAAAAGAAAACCTGAGCAGAAATTATTATGAGATATTATTCCTTCAATTCCCAGCAACTAGAAGGAAAAGGTACCTGCAGTCCTAACTGGATATTACTTTATGAAAAGCCTCTGATTATACACCTTGGTCTTTCAGATTCCAACACAGGTAAAAGATTATGTAAGTTTAAAATGCTGGTGCATACCAATGATCAGATATAACCAACAATGGCTGATGACTGTCAATATCTTAAGGATAGTGAGCTGCCACAGGAAGCCTGTCAAAAAAATTCAATTCTGGCCACACAGCCACCATCCACCAGGGTCACCCAGAAACACCAATGATGGTTGAGGTCCCTCTTATGTCTAGTCAGGTAACTCCATTACAAAGCACTGGTGACTTGGAATCCAGGGTGATTCAAAAGACCAGGCTGATCACTAGCCACTAGCAGGTCAACTAAGTTAACTGCTGAGCACCTGAGTGCACCACTGAAGAACAAACTGGGGGTGGAATTGTAACTACTGCACCAAGGGACACCATAAGAAATGCACAAATGATGAAGAGACCAGGGCGTGATTCTTTTCCTGTGCACACCACTCTGACTATTCTAACTCCCAATTCTTCTCTTCTTATTACTGCACTATCTCTCCGTGCCACTGAGGCACCTTAACCCAGTTACAGAGCACAAAAGTTCCAATCCATCCATGTTTAAAAATTGGGACATTTTTTCTCAAAGCCAATGCCAATTGCATTCTTTGGGAAAGTGTCCTCTAGTTTTCTGAATCAGGCACTGGTAGGTGGTGGGTGTATACTTCAGGGTATTTACATATTATCTCTGCCTAATGATGTGGGAAATGTTTTTTGTTGTTGTTGTTGCAAGAAGTCAGGGACCCTGAACGGAGGGACCAGCTGAAGCCATGGCAGAAGAACATAAATTGTGAAGATTTCATGGACATTTATTAGTTCCTCAAATTAATACTTTTATAATTTCTTATGCCTGTCTTTACTGCAATCTCTGACCATAAATTGTGAAGATCTGATGGACACTTATCACTTCCCCAATCAATACCTTTGTGATTTCCTATGCCTGTTTTTACTTTAATATCTTAATCCTGTCATCTTCGTAAGCTGAGGAGGATGTATGTCGCCTCAGGATCCTGTAATGATTGCGTTAACTGCACAAATTGTTTGTAGAACATGTGTGTTTGAACAATATGAAATCTGGGCACTTTGAAAAAAGAAGAGGATAACAGCAATGTTCAGGGAACAAGGGAGGGAACCTGAGACTCTGACTGCTGGTGAGCCGGACAGAACAGAGCCATATTTCTCTTCTTTTAAAAGCAAATAGGAGAAATATCGCTGAATTCTTTTTCTCAGCAAGGAACATCCCTGAGAAAGAGAATGCGCCCTGAGGGTAGGTCTATGAACAGCCCCCTTGGAGGCTACCATCTTTTACAGTCGAAGCCGAAGGGATGAAATAAGCCCTGGTCTCCTGTAGTGCTCCCAAGCTTATTAGGACAAGGAAATTCTCGCCTAATAAAGTTTGGTCAGACAGGTTGTCTGCTCTCAAACCCTGTCTCCTGATAAGATGTTATCAATGACAAGGCGTGCTCGAAACTTCATTAGCAATTTCAATTTCACCCCATCCAGTGGTCCTGTGATCTGGCCCTGCCTCCATTTGCCTTGTGATATTTTATTACCTTGTGAAGTATGTGATCTCTGTGACCCACACCCTCTTCATGCACTCCCTCCCATTTTGAAAATCGCTAATAAAAACTTGCTGGTTTTATGGCTCAGGGAGCATCACGGAACCTGCCAACATGTAATGTCTTCCCTGGACACCCAGGTTTAAAATTTCTCTCTCTTGTACTCTTTCCCTTTATTTCTCAGACCAGCTGACGCTTAGGGAAATAGAAAAGATAACTATTGGGGGCGGTTTCCCCTCATATTTTTTCTTATGGAGCTTCCTCTTGTCAAGGCAGATGTAGCTGAACAAGCCAGCATACCTGACAGCCCTGGAAGCCCAGGCCCTGGAACATGGAACTACAAGCAGGTCAGAATCTAAGCAGCTACAGCAACCGCAGGAGCTACAGCTCATCCATGTTTGCTCTAATTTTCTGTTTTTCTTTCTCTGTCCTCACTCCTCTGTGTTTGGCTTATAAAAGAAAAATTATGCTGAACCAGTTAAACAAGCAAGGAAGACTTTATTCAAGATGATTACAACAGGGGAGAGAGCTTCAATTCAACACTGTGGAAACAAAGGAGGGAGTGAAGTGCTGAGATGGGCTAGTGGAGTACTCAAGGTTGTGAGGAAATAAGTTGATCAGTGAAATTTGACCATTTGTGTTTGCTAATTGGTGCTTATCAAATTTAGGCTCCTGCTTTTTCACAGAGACTGGAAGATGGGGCGATGATACCTTCCTTGATGATTACATTTCAAAAGGATGAATCGCAGGTCCTTGAGAAAGACAGAAATGGGTTGCAAAACTGGCAAGAGGCTGGGCGAAGATTTACATCTCAAAGGGCCAAAGAAATGATTTACTATTGCAAGTTTTCTCAAGTAAATGCCCAAAGAAAAGGGAAGTGTATTCGTCCATTTTCACACTACTGATAAAGACATACCCAAGACTGGGCAATTCAGAAAAGAAAGAGGTTTAACTGAACTTACAGTTCCACATGGCTGGCAAAGCGTCACAATCATGGCAGAAGGCAAAGAGGAGCAAGTCACGTCTTATCTGGATGGCAGCAGGCAAAAAGAGCTTTTGCAAGGAAACTCCCTCTTATAGTAACCATGAGATCTCATGAGACTTACTTACTTATTCACTCTCATGAGAACAGCATGGGAAAGACCTACCTCCATGATTCAATTACCTCCCACTATGTCCCTCCCACAACACGTGGGAATTCAAGATGAGATTTGGGTGGGGACACAGCCACACCATATCAGGAAGCAAGAAGCCTAGAGTCAAGAGGAAACCTGTTGAAAGTTTAGTCAAGTTGAGGGGAATGGTAACACTGTTTTGGTCACTCTTCTCCATTTTTCTTCTGGTAACAGTGGACTGACCTTTCTTCCTCTTACAGCTCCTACCCACTGGCCATGGACCAAATAGCCCATGCTCATCATCCCTTCAGCATCAGCTTCTGCTGTGAGGCTAAGGTAGTGCTATGTCACAGAGATTTCCTGCCACCTGGCCTCAGGATTCATAGACCTCACCCACTTTCTATTTCTGTTTTACATTAATTTGAATTATTTTGCTTTTACTTCTGCCACCTGGAATAACCATAGACCTAAGTATATCTTCACTAATTACCAATTTTTCTTGATTTTGGAGATTGTAGTCCATGTTTATTACCTACAAATTGAGTTATGGGGTATCTTTTTATTTTTGTGCTGTTATAAATCACTGTCTACCTATAGATAAACTAAACTTCTTGAATAATTGTTTTCAAAAAAACTTTTTTCTCTCTCACTAAGTTCTCTATATAACACACCATCATCCTTTTCCACTTAAAATTTAATTTTAAAGCCAATATTCATTTATTCAAAGATAAGGTCATCCATCACTCCCATAATCTCCTGGAAAGATAAGAGTAATAAAAAGAAAAGGTGATATGTCATATTTCCTTGACAAATAAAGCCATAAGTTATAAGAGTTCACATGCTTGGATCTATCTTTGGCAACAGAGCTAAGAAAGGTATTATAAGTGATATATATTTATTTGTGCCCACTGATTAGAATTACTTTACCAAGTAGTATGACTGCAGAGATGCAAGGAATTTATTCAAACAAGGTGGAAATGGAATGCTTTATTACAGTTTGAAAAAGACAGTGTCTGCTAGGAGGATTAGGTTCAGCTAAAAATTATTAAAAATTCAAGCAAAAGTAATAATAAAACTGTGGCTTAAACAAGATTTTTACAATCTTGCATAAAGAAGACCCAATATAAGTAGCCACAGACTACCAGCCTCTCTGTGGTCACTGGGGACCCAGACCTCTCCTCCCTGATGACTGTTCATCCTTGGCTTGTTTGCCCAGTGCTGGGGCTCCTTCCACAGGAAGGAGAAAGCAGGTGAAGAAGAGTGAGCCCTCAATTTTAAGAACAGTTCCAGAAAGTTGAACATAACATTTCTCCTACCTCCTCTTGGCCACAAGTTACTCATATGGTCATCCCTAGCCTAAGAGAGGCTGGGAAATGTGGTCTTTAAACTTGGCAGCTATGTACACAGTCAGAAGTCTTAATTCTTATTTTACTAAGGTAAAAAGGCAGATCAGATATTGGGGAGACCCAGTACTCCCCACCACAATGACATTATGTCTCTGTGAAGACACAGATTGTGTCTTCCTTCTTTGTTTAAATATATACAAATAATTCCAGTGTCTGGGCATATACTTATCTAGGTGTACAATGGTGAGAGGACCCATGAAGGAACTTGGAAATGTCTATGTTGTAGCCCATAACAGGATTTCAGTAGTTAACAAAAATCATGTAATTGCTAACATTTCTTGGGCATCTATAATGTGCCAGGAACTGTTCCAAACACCTTACCCATACTAACTGTAATCACGTGTAGTTCATTCTCACAAAACACAACTGTGATAGGGACTTTTGATATCTACTTTTTACAAATCAGGAAACTGAGGCAGTGTGCACTGAAGCAGCCCCAACCCTTCAGCTTGCTGCTTTCTGCCATTACCTTCCTCATGGTAGACAACATCAGATATTTTGATTTCAAGGTCATTCTCTTTGACTATTTCAGAATCAAAATTTTACAAAAGGATGTGGTGATGCCGACAAAATGTTCTGCCGTTCTCTTATTTAGCATTGGTGTCTTCCACTCACACTCTGAATCGATACCTTGTTTACACCACTGAAGGAAATATTAAACATGAATTTCTAAGAGATCCCACTAAATTCATGTTCAACATAAATCTTTAGTGATATACAGTGTATGTGTATACACGTAAACTGAATTTTAATGAAATTTCAGTTGCGACCATTTTATCTAGTGGTTTGAGTTAGTGAGTTGTTTGATAAGACAAAACTCATGCAGATCACAGAAGAAATTTGACTGATTGAGTTGATTAAAATTCTCTAATATGCTTGTAAATATGATGTACAAAGAAGCTCTTCTAGTAAATTTTGAAAACCCTGTTTCTTAACATGATCTTTTTCATTTTTTTCTCTCCTTGATATTACTTCTAGAATTTTTAAGACTTCTTCCTAAATGGGAAAGCTTAGTATAAAAATGCAGACCCATAACTCTTACCTCCTTGTCACTTTTGATCAAGAAGTTATATGTTTCTGAATTAACCTCAAACTCACGCCTGCAAATAGTTTACACATTGGGCTTTCTTTACTTGTAGATAGGAATTAGATTCTGAAAGCCTTAAAGCTCCGGAAGGCTTTATAGTTCATACAAACTAACTTCTCCTCATTTATTTTTTCCCTAAATGATGCCAGTGATGTTATGCCAAAGTGAACTAGATGTCAGATCCAGCCCAGGGAGTTGGTAAACCATTGGCCTCCCGGCTTGTGGTCAGTTCAAATGAGAGTGGTGTTGTGATTTCTGCTAATAATGATCCAGGATTTCTGCAGGGGCTCAGCCCCAGAGTGCAGGTACGAGCTTCTCCCTGACCAGTGCTGTGGCCCAGATGCCTCCTTGAGTTCCCTTGTGTTGCACTGCAGCAAATAGTGTTGTCTTTGATTGGCAGAACAATGTAATTAGCAAGGATCCAAGGTACCAGCGGGCATTGCTCCTGCTGACTTGGAAGAATGGGTAGCTTGCAGATAAAACATCTGCCGTCCAGAATGTTCTGCTTCCTGTGATGAACAAAAGGAGTGGATCAGGGCCATAGGCGTTGTCTAAGAAAAATGGCACCAGACAAGTTAAGTGGGCAAGGAAGACTTTATCCATGACTATTGCAATGGGAGAGATTGAATTCAACTCCATTACAACATAAGATGGGAAGGTTTTTAAACTCTGGGGTGAGTCAGTAGAAAAGTATTGAAAGTGTCTATCAGGGAGAGAGGCTGGTTGATGTGATGAGGCTATCTATGCTTGCTAATTGGTGCTTATTGAAGTCAGGCTTCTGTCCTCCCAAGGAGACTGAAGATAGGAGCCCTGTCTTTCTTGGTGATTACATTTCAAAGCCCTGGCTCCAAGATCCACCAGGAAGACATTTACTGGGTTGTAAAACTAACAAGAGACTGGGAAAAGGTTTACATTTGAAAGGGGTAGAAAAAAAATTTATAGAGGCAAGATTTCTAAAGTAAATGCTCTGAGAAAAGAAAGGCCAGGGGCCTAGAGTCAGGAAGAAACCTGTCTACAGTTTAGTTGAGCTGAGGGGACTGTTAAGTTCACCTTGGTTGGTGCACATGATGCTTCTCCTACCTGGACTCATATCTCAGCCCACCACATGTCCTCTGTCTCTCTCACTCCTTCTCTTCTAGCAAGTACTGTCTCCGTGCCAGCCTCATTCCCTCAGGAAATCTTCCTGGAGTTCCACTACCACCCCGAAGCCGTGTCCCTAGTAATCAAGCCATATTACACTTCCTCCCTTGCTGTCTGTTCTCATCTGACACTTGTCCTGTGGTTTCTGAATCCCTAGCCTGGTATTTAGATGATAGTAGAAATTCCATCGGAGCTGAGTGATTAGTCCACTAGTGGATGAACACCAGTTTCATCCAATTGTCTTAAAACAGTTTAATATGGCATGTTTTCTAGAACCAGAAGCTCATTCATGTGCAAATTTTTGCAGGGAATGTCATTTGTAATTCTTCACCTTGAGTGCACATAAACCAAATAATGTTATGGCCATATGGCAATCATATGGTATTTCTCCAGAATTTGAAAACCTTAAAAGTTATTGTATTTGCACATCACATTAAAGTTTATATAAGCATCCTACATTGCCTCATTTGATTTTTACAAGTAGTCCATGTAGTAAAGGCACAGGACACTTTATCCCCATTTTAAGGTAGCAATATTATGAAGTGACTGAGCCAGATGTTAATTTAACTCCAAGTCATGAGTTCTTTCATCACCCACTCCCAGCCCCTTCCTTCACTCCCACCCCCACCCCACCACTCCTTCCAGCAAAGGTCCCTCCTTTCCACCAACTACCCCAGTCCATCCTCGGCGAACATGGTGTGGACTCTATCTGATTCTGAATTTCTCTGACATAAGAACATGTACTTTTTAATCAAGGAGTGAATAATCTGGAAGTAAAGACTTGAATTCAGGGAGAAGAACATCACACACTGGGGCCTTTCAGGGGGTCGGGGGCTAGATAAGGGATAGCATTAGGAGAAATACCTAATGTAGGTGATGCATTGATGGGTGCAGCAAACCACCATGGCCTGTGTATACCTATGTAACAAACCTACACGTTCTACACATGTACCCCAAAACTTAAAGTATAATAATAATAAAAAAAACAGATAATACAATCTTGTCTTTTGATTGGTGTGTGTGTGTGTATATATATATACACACACATATATATACACACATATACACACACACACACACACATATATATATATATAGAGAGAGAGAAACTTGAATTCACACTTTGGGTAATTTAGACATCTAGCATAGTGCTTATTACTTGAGGATATATTCTTAAATGAATCATTCGCTTTCAAAGGCACATTGATGCTCTCCAGTGCCAGTCTTCCACCATCGTCTTTCCCTTTCTTTTCTCATTTTTCTTTGTCAGAGAAGCAGGAAATTTCTGCCAATGAGAGGAAGTGTGGACAGTGGAAATTTCTGCTCCTTGTGCTAAACTAGTAAGAATATTATAATAATGAAGATAATGAGATGATTATCCAAAATCATCTTTGATAGTAAAAAAATGAGGAACAGTAGAGATAAGTGATCTGAACAATACATGGTCATGTAGACCCATAAGGCATTTCTAGAAATTATATTCCAGTAAATTTCTTGACATTGATAAAGCTTCAAGGAGCATAGAACCTGCTTATTTTTTCTCAAAGAAGTCATTACTATATTTATAGTTGATATTTTTTCCTTAATATAAGGAGCCAGAACCGGTACTTCATATACTTACCAGCACATAGTCTCTCTGCGTAAATGTTTGCTGATGGAAGAAAGGAAGGAAAGAGAGATTAAAAGATTGAATGATAAGGTGGGGACTCTGCATTCCATGAGGCTGAGTCACTGCCAGTGCCCACCTCTTCCCCCTCCATGGCTGCAAGCCTGCCCTCCCTGCTCTAAAAAGGCCACCTCCACTCCTCCGGGTTGAACAAGGAAAGGAGCAGCAGAAGTCGGATGATTTAGATTTCTTCTTCAGATTAGCTACTTACCACTTAGCAAAGCTTAGAGGAGCTGAATTTGAAGGACTGAGGACCAAAACTTGGCTCATTTGATGTAAGCCTCACAGCGATCCAGGCAGTGGAAGGAGACATGGACCAGGAGCCGAGGTCCAGGAGAACCTTCCAAAATGAACAGGGCTGGCCTGAGCTGCCCACACACAATGTACTGCAGGGAGGCCCCAGGCATGGGGCAAACAAGGATCCAAGGGTGTCATCCATGGTGTGCTTGCTACATGCTACTACCCAATGCAGGGACACAGTTATGGTCCCCATTACCCATGTGAGCAAATGAAGACTTAGGGCTCAGGCTTATCTGGCAGAGACTAGGGACTTCTACTTCTACCTGGGGCTGGAACTAAGGTCTGTCTATTTGCGGAGCCTGAGACACTAATTACTTCTGCTATTGACCATATTCTCCTCCTTTCACATAAATGTGACATAGTTTGTGGAGGTCACTCTTGGGAGATCTCTTCCTGCCATCCCCTGCAGTAGACAGCCTGAGGATGAAACATGACTTGGAGCCTCACATATCTGTGATAGAATCAGCAGAGCTTGCACACGCCATTCTCCAAGCAACAGGGACCCAAAAGCTGAGGCCCCCAAAAGTTGAAGGAGGAGCCAAAGGGAGGGTTTCTCTAACTTTCTGAGCAGTAAAATCAAATGCAAAGCTTTCAAGGTACGGATGAAAGCACCTTTGCAGAATATTCACTGAGAAAACCAAATCGCCTGCTTTCTAAGAAACTTTTCTAATTGAAGACAACGATCTGCTTCTTTTTTTTTTTTTTTTTTTAATTTATTTATTATTATTATACTTTAAGTTGTAGGGTACATGTGCATAACATGCAGGTTTGTTACATATGTATACTTGTGCCATGTTAGTCTGCTGCACCCATCAACTCGTCATTTACATCAGGTATAACTCCCAATGCAATCCCTCCCCCCCCCCCCCTCCCCATGATAGGCCCCGGTGTGTGATGTTCCCCTTCCTGAGTCCAAGTGATCTCGTTGTTCAGTTCCCACCTATGAGTGAGAACATGCGGTGTTTGGTTTTCTGTTCTTGTGATAGTTTGCTAAGAATGATGGTTTCCAGCTGCATCCATGTCCCTACAAAGGACGCAAACTCATCCTTTTTTATGGCTGCATAGTATTCCATGGTGTATATGTGCCACATTTTCTTAATCCAATCTGTCACTGATGGACATTTGGGTTGATTCCAAGTCTTTGCTATTGTGAATAGTGCTTCTTTTCAAGTCATTTCAAAAGGGACAGGAGTATCATTGCATTATAGAGGCAGAAATGTCACTATACAAAGTTCAAGGTACCTGAGGGTTTGGGCCATGAATAAACTTCAAAGATCCATTAGCACCAGGAAAATATATGCACTTTGGCTAGTGTCTGTGTGTGTTTTTCTCCACTAGGGAGCCAGTCCATTACATAATTAATTTTAAAAAATTGTCTATGTCAAAATTTCAACCATAAGCCCATAATGATCAAAAATAAATAGATAGGTCAATAAGTCACTAAATGGGACAGGAGAAACTTCTTCCTACAGCAGAAGGCCAATACTCAAATGTAGAAGAAAGGATAACAAAAAACTATACAACCATCACGAGACTGATTGCTACCTGCATGATTCATCAAAGAACGCTTAAGTCATTGATGCACGTTTCCTGAGGAAAGAATATGTACCCAGCCTTACAGTGTCTTCACATGGATCAATTACTACTTATATAAAGGGAAAAATGGTTACTCTGCAGTGAAGAAACACAGTAGACACCTCTCCAACCAAGTCAGTAAAGTGAATGTCACCAACAAGACAACCTGGTCTTTCAGCCTCCTGAAGAGATGTACGGGAAAGATGACTTCACTCCCGCTGTCTGCTCACCTGAAATGCTCAGCACCACCTGGGAATGAAGAAACCTCAGACTGACTCAAACTGAGGACTGTTTTATAAAATCTCTGCTCTGCACTCTTCGACAAGGTCAATGTCATGGAAGACCAAGAATTAGGAGAAAGTGCTCCAGACTAAAGGAAATCAAGGAGGCAAGATGACTCATGCCAAAGTGAGATCCTGGGCTCCACTCAGGACTGGGGAAAACTGCTGCAATGTACATTATTAAGACATTTGGTGGAATCTGAATATGGATTGTGAATTAAAGTTCTCATGGTTAATTTACACTAACCATAATGTTGATGTAAGTTTTTCTGAATTTGATAATTGCATTATGGTTCTGGAAGTGGTCACTCTTGTTCATGTACACAGGAGTATGTGTATTTGGCCTGAAAGGCAAAAGATCTCTAACTTACTCTCAAGTAGTCTGTCAAATATTAATAATTATACACTCCCATTATTATTGCTGTTGTTGTATAAAGAGAAATAAACAAATGTGACAATATAAATAGTCTATGAATCTAGGCAAATGGGATCCTGGAGCTCATATGGTTGTACTATAGTTACAACTGTGCTGTAAAATTGAAATTTTTCAAATAGGTGTTAAAGAAAGTTAAAAATCTTGGACCTGGTCCTTCTCTCCTATTTTTACATTTGAGAATTCCAGTCTCATAGCAATTAAGTTAAAGGTATCTGGCAGTGGAAGAAGCTGTACTAAAATCTAGATTTCCTGAGTCCTACAAAAATGTTCTGTCCACTTCCCCAGAAAGCTGACATATGTGTATTTTTTTAAAAAAAAAATTAATTGAACAACCCAGGTCACATTGCAGATAGCCGGGAGATGGTTTTTAATGTTTTTTTTTTTTTTTTTTCCTATAAAGTAGATATCTGTTCTATTTTCACAGACAAAAGTGGGAAGGAGAGTTGGATCAAGTAGAAGCTATTCTTATGTTCTTGCTGTAATAATTATGTGATGCCAAGCACATTTTATTATACCTCGTTTTTCAACTTCTGCCAAATATATGTATAAGCAGACAGATTTTACATGAATGGAGCAGTACTGAAAGTAGAAAAACAAGTCTTTCTTCATTACTGAGCCTGCGACAATCCAAATAATTTTGCTCCCAGTTTGCCACACCCCATCCCAACTGCCTGCCCAGGAAGCTAGCCCACATGTGTTCTGCGACTTGGAGCATTTGATTGGATAAACTGTGCCATGTAGCGCCTGACCTCTCTTAGGAGGGATAAAAGGGCCATGGATTTGCAGGGAGACTTTATATATTCAGTTAAGCCTCTGGCAGGGTTCTCAACAGAGGGAATAGGATTCAAGCTAAATTCATGCTTTTATGGGCACCTAAGTTTTCACAAATAGCTACAAGGACAACATTCTAGAGCAAGACCTGCCCCAATGGAGTCAGGGCACATAATCGAGGCTGTGTCTCATTTATTTTTCCTTTTAAATTGTATTTATACTACAGGGTTGGGGGCACAGACTCCAGAACTTGAAAGTGTTTGGATCTGGCATGCCAGTCACTAGCTTGGTGACCTCGAGCAACTCACTTAAACTAACTTTACCCCAGGTCCCCACCTGTAAAGGGGAGATAATAATAGCTGCATTCTTCATTTATGCTTTATAAAACCAATGACTGAAATTTAGTGATCACATTTATGGACTTATTTAAATCCTACCTTATTTCAACATAGGATCATGAAACAACAGATTAAAGACAAATAAATGATGAAATTGAGCTGCAGGAAAAATAAGGCAAAGAGAATATGGTGAAGCCTTCAACAGTCAATGCCCTCCAGGCATGGAACCATCCCTCCCAGGGAGCTGCAGAATTTTTGTGTTTTCCTGTTTCCACAATGAAAAATGTGTACATTTCTAATGCATTCAAACATAGAATGAGAGCTTTTTGCTGTCCTGAATTTTGCCTAATGTCTTGAAGCTGAGAATAGTGGGTACTAAGTTAGCCCACATTCTAAAGGGAAGCACTGGATACTTTCCTACCAAATGACACAGTGATGGCCAACTTGGTTCTCATGAACACTATCCCCAATAACCACCTAAGAGAAGACCAAGGCTTCAGTGGAAGAAATTCATTTAAAGAGGTAGAGAGTTGACATTGTTTCTTTCATCTTCCAATGTTCATGTCCTACCAGCCTCCCCAAGCCAAAAGGTAGACATGGGAGTAGGAGGGAGGAGGAGAGTGGCTTGCAAAATGGAAGGGTAGCATCTCATCCTGGCTGGATCCTGCTGAGCCATGGGTTATTCCAAGCCCACCCTGTTGAAATGGTGCTATTCAAATGTAGCACAATAACTGAACTAGTGCCCCCACTCGTTTGGGGGGTGTAGACCCTGGGATCTACCCCTTGCCTCCAGACACCTGAAGGTGGGAACCTGGCTGTGGGGCTGCTACAATGGAGGTTCCCGGTAAGAGGGCTGCAGGGAAAGCCCTCTTTTCTGTTATGCCTTGGGAAGGTGGGCAGCCAAGGGGCCTTGAAAGAGCCTGTACAAGGGGCCTGTGTGGTGGGACCTCAGCGGGGAGGTGCTGAGAGAGCATTGAGAGAGGCCTGCTGAGGTGACATCACTTGGCTCATGAAACTGCACAGGTTTGTGATTCCTACAGGGGTGTCTACAAAGAGTCACACAAGCACCCAAAGCGTAGGAACCCTTTGGTATGTCTCTTCTGACAGGCCAACATAATTTTCTAAAAGCACCAGCTGAATAAAATGTCTCATATTAATGTTTTTCTATTTCTTCTTTCTCTTATCCCAGATCCTATATCCTGAAGGTGGATCCAATGAAAAAAGAGAAGCAGCAAGGTAAATTCTAGAAAAGACCAAACATTTTCCTCTCTCTGGTGTAGAGAAAAAGTGTACAGAAATGATTTTCTGGTGGTTTACAGTGCTTTTACAGAATCAAAAACAGGAATTTTTTAAGATTTTATTAATGTTATTATATCTGATGAGACTGTTCTAATACCTGAAACGAACCCAAAATCTTTGGAATCCATCCAAGGTATCTTTCATATGCAGCACGGGGAGAACTGGCTAAGCCTATTTGGAAAAATCATTTGTTTCCAGGATTGTAGCCTGCAGAGCCCAGCCTATCCCATTAAATGTGGCATGGATTTGTGAGGTCCACTGGATACAAAGGCCCTAGTTCCCCAGAAGGAAGCTTTCCTATTCTGACCCCATGAGAGATTCTCCCATTTCATGCCGAGAGGTGTGCAGCGTCCTTCTTCATAGCCCTACCCCCTATCCAGTGCTAGGAAGGAGGTACCAAGAAATCTCTGGGCCACACTTGAATATTTTTGGTTGATTATGCATCAAGAACCAGTTATTATTTTATAATATGTTTAGAGAAACCAAATCTTTCTTGGTCTTCATTTCTCCCATACAAAACAAACACATAAAAATTCCCAGCTCTGCAGAATCTTTAAAGTATTCCATTGTTTAAGTATTTACAGTGGAGGTTGGGGCCTACAGTAGATGCTTCATATTCTCTAATTATCACCACAGATCATGCTGAAAGGCTCAGAGAGATCATGTAACTTGTCGGCTGTGTCTAACTGAAATTCTGTATCCTTTGACCAACCTCTCCCCAGTCTCTCCCCACCCCCAGCTTCTGGAAACTACCGTTCTACTTTCTGCTTCTATGAATTTGTTTTTTTTTAAGTTTCATATACAGATCTTCCCATTCCTGGCTTATTTCACTCAACCTGTGTCCTCTTGGTTGTTGTTGAAAATGTTAGGATTTTCTTGTTTTTTATCTTACTATACTTTAAGGTCATAATTTTCTTGTTCTTTTGTCCTACATTGCTTGCTAAATAAACTATACATTTTTATGGCAGCATGTTTCTCACTCATACTTGTATATCAAACAAAGCTAAAGACAATAAATATTGAATTACCAAAGACATGAATCATTACAAAGCAATAGTAGATTATAAGAATTTGCAAGGCACGGGAGAACTAAATTTTGAGACTTGACCTTGCACTATGGAATACACTAAAGTGCTTGAAAATACATTTCTAGAAACCACTGTAAAAGCACTGTAAACCACCAGAAAATCATTTCTGTACACTTTTATCTAGAGGAAGCTAGCCACCTCTATAAAATGAAGACTAATTGAATACTTTGTTGCCACCATTTAAGGAGATAGAAAAGAACATTTTTATAGTTCTTTAAGGTTATATTTACCCTAAACATTTGAAAATTCCAAATCTGAGCTGAAAGATCAGGCATAAAATCCCATCAGGCCTTTGTTGCTGCATATAACATTTTTTTCCTATATAAAATCTATCCTGTGTGCCTCTGTCTACTGAATGAAGCTTTCTGTTTCCAGAGTGTGGCTTCTGTGGTGAACAGGGATTTGTACTGAACACTGTAAGCAAGCAATCCTCCAGCCCTTATCCGTTTCCCCCAGTCGCATCCCATGCCTATTCTCCTCCACATCATCAGTCTCTGCCTTGGTGGCAGCTCAGGTGGCTCCTGACCTAGTTCAGCCAATGGCAGGAGATAAAAGGGTGGAAAGAAGAGAACAGGTGTGATCTTAGCCTTGACTGCAGCACCTGATCACACCAGACAGGGCTTGTTGGCCCCACTCCTGTCTCTGGACTCACAGTGTTGCCTCCTCTGTAGGTCAGCCAAGCCTAGCAGTGGGAGTGACTTCATGTGTTTGCCAATAGCTGGCTCTCCCCATAATGTCCTGTTGGCCTCTCAACTTCTTTCATTGTCAAGTTACCAATCTCCTGAATTAAATCCTCTATTTTGTTGTTGTACATACTTAGAGCAGTTTCTGTTTCCCTGGCTGAACTCTGAGTAATATAGCAGCAATAATTTCCCAAGGGAAAGGAGGAAGATGAGCTGGCTCCAGTGAAGGCACTTATGATGTGAAGAGTTCCCATAACAGTTTGCCATCTCTGGGTCAGTTATACAACAGGAATCCCTGACATCTTCAGAACTGAGAGTTCAAATCAGGACTATCTGGTGATGAATCTATGCCACTAAAAGCTGATAAGTGGCTTACATGGACTATACGAGGTCATCACTATGTTGCCAGGGCTGTACTCAAACTGCTGGACTCGAGCAATCTTTTTTCCTCAGCTTCCTGGGTGGCTGGGACTACAGGTGTGAACGACCACATCCAGACTATACAGTTTTCATGTAATTGTCCATCTGTGATGCCACGTACCACATCTCAATTTTACAGATATTCAGAGAGGTTAGGTAACTTTTCCAAACTCATCCAGCTAATAAATAACATTGTAAATTACATCAACTGAAGGATACTTGTTATTGATGACAAATTGCATTTATCAGTTGGTCAGATGACTAGTCAGCCACTGGATTATTCCAAGAAGATTCTATCATAAGTTGTTAGAAAGTTGTTCTTAGACAAATTTTGTGCTTTCTCCCAGACCTGAAAAATAGCAAGGCACATATATAAAACATGATAATTCCCAGTGCTCATTTATTGGCAATCTGGAACTTCCACAAGTTACTTTTAACAAGTTACCCACCTGTCTTACAAGTGTATATGATCTTAATAATAATAGCTGAGGTTTATACAGTGTTTAATAAATGCTTGGCATTCTTATAAGCATTTACATTAATTAACTCATTTAATTCTCAAAAGAACCCTCTTAAATGAGGGGACTTTTAAAAGTTAATGGAAAATAAAATTAAAAGATAAAAGTAAAAAATATAAAATTTAGTATTCAATATAAGCTCCATCAAGGTAAAGACAATTATTATTATTATTTTTTGAGACAAGGTCTCACTCTGTTGCCCAGGCTGGAGTGTAGTGGTGCAATCATAGTTCACTGCAGCCTCAACCTCCTGGGCTCAATCAATCCTCCTGCCTCAGCCTCCCTAGTAGCTGAGACTGTAGGTGCGTGTAGGTACATCTAGCTAATTTTTTTATTTTTAGAGAAACAGAGGTCTCACCATGTTGCTCAGCCCGGTCTCAAACTCAAGACACTTTTGTAAGCAATAATACCAGCTATTTAGTTCATCCCTAAAGAACTGAGGGTCAGAAGGAGCCAAATCAGAACTGTAAGGTAGATTCCTAATGATTTCCCAGAAAAACTATTGCTGAATTGCCCTTGTTTGATGAGGAGACTGAGCAAGAGCATTGTTGTCCTGGAGAAGAACTTTATAGTGAAGCTTTCCCAGGTGTTTTTTTGCTAACATTTTGGCTTTTTCAAAACACTCTCATAATAAGCAGATGTTATCATTCTTTGGCCCTTCAGAAAGTCAACAAGCAAATGCTTTGAGCATCACAAAAAAACTGTTGCCATGAGGTTTGCTCTTGACTGGTCTGCTTTAGCTTTGACTGGACCACTTCCACCTCTTGGTAGCCATTGCTTTGACTTTGCTTTGTCTTCAGGATCATACTAGCAAAGTCTTGTCTCCTCTTTCTTAGAATTCTTCAAAGAAAAGCTTCAGCATCTTGATCCCGCTTGTTTAAAATTTCCATTGAAAGATCTGCTCTCGTCTGCAGTTGACCTGGGCACAAAGGTTCTGGCATCCATTGAGTAGAAAGTTGGTTTAACCTTAATTTTTTAGCCACAATTGTGTAAACTGAGCCAATTGAGATGTCTATAATGTTGGCTATTGTTTCTGCTGTTAATCATTAGTGCTCTTCAATTAAGGCATGAACAAGTTAAATTGTTTCCTTGCAAACTGATGTGAATGGTCTGCTTCTGTGGGCCTCATTTTCAGCATCATCTCGTTTCTTCTGAAAACAAGCTATCTATTTATAAACTGCCGATTTCTTTGGGAGTCTTGCCTCCACAAGCTTTTTGTAAAGCGTCAATGATTTTACCATTCTTCAACCCCAGCTTCGCCATAAATTTGATGTTTGTTTTTGCTCCAATTTTAGTAGAATTTATGTTGCTCTGGTAGGGAATCTTTTAAAACTGATGTCTTATGCTTCCTCATGCCTCAAACTAGATCCTATTCAGTCAGGTAGTAACAAGTTAGTAGGAGTTTATTTTGGTGCAAAAAATTTTGAAATACGTGCATAGATTTTTCTATAATACACATGTTCCATTAACTTTTTGAAGCCCCCTTGTTTGTATAGTATCATTTCCCTCATTTTATTTATTGTTTATTGTTATACATTTAGGGGATACAAGTGCAGTTTTGTTATATGGATATACTGTGCAGTGGCAAATTCTGGGCTTTTAGTTGTACCCATTGCCCAAATAATGAACACTGTACTCAATAGGTAGTTTTCAACCCTCACCTCTCTCCTACCTTCCAACCTTCAGAGTTCCAGGGTCTATTATTTTACTCTGTATGTCCATGTGTACCTATCGTTTAGTTCCCACTTATAAAAGAAAACGTGGCATTTGACTTCCCGTTTCTGAGTGATTTTACTTAGAATAATGGCCTCTAGTTCCATCCATGATGCTGCAGAAACTATGATTTTGTTTTTTTATCGCTGAATACTATTCCATATATATATAATGGAATAGTATTTATATGGCTGAATTCAGACAAGATTTATAATAATTCAGACAAAATTTATATATGTATATATATATTTTCGTTACCAAATCCCTGTTGATGGACACTTAGGTGGATTCCATGATTTTGCTATTGTGAATAGGGCTGTGATATACTCTTTTCCATAGAGATTGTACTAATACACGTTCCCATCAATGGTGTACAATTGTTCCCTTTTCTTTGCCTGCTCACTAACATCTGTTTTCTTTAGACTTTATAATAATAATCATTCTGACTGGTGGAAGAAGAAATCTCATTGTAGTTTTGATTTGCATTTCTCTGATGATTAGTGATGTTGAGCATTTTTTCATGTTTGCTAGCTGCTTGTATGTCTTCTTTTGAAAAATGTCTTTTCATGTCTCTTGCCCACTTTTTAATAGGGTAATTTTTTTTTTTTTTCTTGTTGAATAGTTTGAGTTCCTTGTAGATTCTGGATATTAGTGCTTTGTTGCATGAATAGTTTGTAGATATTTTCTCCAATTCTGTAGGTTGTCTGTTTACTCTGTTGATTATTTATTTTGCTTTGCAGAAGCTTTATTTTAACTAAGTCTCATTTGTCTATTTTTGTTTCTGTTGCATTTGCTTTTGAGGTCTTAGTCATAAATTACCTGCCTATGCCAATGTCCAGAATAATTTTTCCTAGGTTTCCTTCGGAATTTTTATAGTTTCAGGCATTACATTTAAATATTTAATCAATCTTGAGTTAATTTGCATATACAGTTAGAGATAGGGATCCAGTTTCATTCTTCTGCCTGTGGCTATCCAATTTTTCCCAACACTGTTTCTTAAACAGGGTGTCCTTTGCACAAGGTATCCTTCAACTTTGTTGAATATCAGTTGGTTGTGGGTATGTGGCTTTATTTCTGAGTTTGTGATTCTATTCCACTGATTTCTGTGTCTATTTTTTTTTTTTTTTTGAGATGGAGTCTCGCTCTGTCACCCAGGCTGGAGTGCAGTGGCCGGATCTCAGCTCACTGCAACCTCCGCCTCCCGGGTTCACGCCATTCTCCTGCCTCAGCCTCCCGAGTAGCTGGGACTACAGGCGCCTGCGACCTCGCCCGGCTAAGTTTTTGTATTTTTAGTAGAGACGAGGTTTCACTGTGTTAGCCAGGATGGTCTCGATCTCCTGACCTCGTGATCCGCCCGTCTCGGCCTCCCAAAGTGCTGGGATTACAGGCTTGAGCCACCGCGCCCGGCCTCTGTGTCTATTTTTTATGCACAGTATCATATTGTTTTGGTTACTATAGCCTTGTAGTATAATTTATAGTCAGATAATATAATGCCTTCAGCATTGTTCTTTTTGTTTAGGATTGCTTTGGCTATTCAGGATCTTTTATGATTCCATATAAATTTTAGAATTGTTTCTTCTAATTCTGTGAAAAATGACATTAGTAATTTGATAGAAATTGCATTGAATCTGTGGATTGCTTTGGATAATATGCTTATTTTAATGATGCTGATTCTTTCAATACATGAGCATGGAATGGTTTTCCATTTGCTTGTGTCATCTCCTATGACTTTCATCAGTGTTTTGTAGTTCTTCTCATAGAGATCTTTCACCTACTTGGTTACATGTATTTCTAGTGATTTTCTTGTTTTGTAGCTATTGTAAATGGGATGAGCTTTTGTTTTGGTTCTGAGCGTGATCTTTGGTTTTTTAAACCAAATATATTTGGTATCCAAAATATGAATAACATATAGGTGACTGAAAAGAAGATACTTCCTAAAATTTCACCAAGGAATGTCAGGTATGAGCTACTTGTTGGAAGAGCCAAAGATCAAGTTGTTGAAATAATACCACAAACGCCTCGTGGAAGCTGCCTTCCAACAACGACATATTATTTCACCAGTGGAATTTGGAAACTGTCAGCAAAATATAAAATGTATCCCCCACAGCCGTCTCTGGTTTCTTCCTGGCTGTTTGTTTGGTTTATTTAACATCATTTGCTTTCTTTTTAAACCCCTAAGGGACAGAGATGGGGAAAAGGATGTGTTAAAAACCATTCTGTCTCCTTTTAGCTCCTCTGAGCCAGATGCATATTTTCCTTGAGTGTATCATTGGCATTTTTGCTAAAATTCCAAGGGATTCAGAGAAAACCAATCTATATTTTTAATAGACATGCTGAAAAATATTTGTTCAGTTGACAGAGTTTAAGTAAATGATCTGTGTTACTGCTAGAAAGTCATCTTATTTGCCCATTCTTTGTATTTGCACATACAGAGTCTCCTAAAACTGTTTAGAATAAAGCAAGTCTTGTGAAGACCCTGTGTGAAGCTGGTGTTTAACTCATAGATTTAATAAATCAATGTCTAGAATAGTCAGAGAGACCCAATGCTTTGTCTGTTTGGATAAAAGGCTTGTTATAATTCTCAACTTAGCTCTTCTATTATACTATCCAAGTCAGCACAGCATGTTGCAGACTTGGGATAGTATTGTGTTATGAGTATGATGGAATTACCCATAGGTTGAGATGAGTTCAATCATTTGGTTGAACTATGTGAAATTGCAGTTATTTGCCTGCTTTTGCCCTGTATAGTGGAGATTTCCAATGATTCAATTTAATGTATAAGGTAATACTTCACCTTAAATTCATGTGAATCAATTTCTAAATTGATCTATCAACTATACAGTAGCTCCTAAAAGGGGAAAAAGTGGGAAAATATTGGGAATGTTGAAATAAAATAAGGCCTACTTAGTGAGGTAAGTAGAAATCTCTGGTTTTTTTTTTTTTTTTCTCTAAGAGTCCAACTAAGCTAGATAAGCCTTAGCACTAATCACATCATCCAGAGAGTGGGCTAGAGCATTCTCTGGGCTCCCTGTGGCCAGGACACATTGCTATGCTGAGAAGGACAGCATTAGGCCGGTGGCCACTGGATGGCAGTTGTTCAGGAGAGATGTTACAGGTAAAGACAGGATGTTGTCTCTGGATTTTAGGTTATACACCATCACTCAGTTCAAACTTGCTCACATCAACAATGAATGGGTGACCCATTAGCCTGCTCTCCTCTTATGCAAAGGTTAAGTCTTGAAGGACAAGCATGAGCACCTAAATGAAAGGAGGGAAGTGGGGCTGTGATGATCCAGACAGAGGAATCAGCAGGAACAGAGACTGAGCTACTTGGGAGAGGAAGCGTCTGACCTGTCTTCGTTACGTAGGTCCTTTCCACCAATGTCATTCCTCATTTTCTCTTTCCTTCTAATGTCTCATCTTCCTTCCACTAAGTAAAAGTAGACTGCTAACAATTTTATATGTACATGATTTAAAATTTTTTTGAAAAACAGATAATTAGAAACACTGAATTTGCCCTCAAGAGAATGGTTGACAATTATCTTGAAAGCATTGATAATTTTACCATAGTTAAGAGTGTAAAATTTGGAATCAGAAAGACCCAACTTTGATTCTTAAGTCTACCACTTACAGAATGGGACCCAAAAAAGTTACTCAACTTCTTTAAACCTTGATTTTTCTTGTCTGTAAAAAGAAAATGAATTATTTATCTAGAACATCAATGCAATCAAACCCTTAGGCATTGCTGGTGGAAATATAAGATGTAGCTCTTTGGAAAACAGTCTAGTTGTATCTTAAGAATTAAACATAAACTTACCATATCACCCAGTACTTATTTTCTAGTTAGTTACCCAAGAATAGTGAAAACATATGTCTACTATTGGATAGTTGATAGATCAATTCAGAAATGAATTCACATGAACTCAAATTGAAGTATCATCTTAATGTTCATAACAATATTAGTTATAATAAACAAAATGTGGAAAAATCCAAAAGTTCAACTGGTAAATGGATAAACAAAATGTAACTTATTCATGCAATGGAATAACATTCAGTAATAAAAGGCAACAAAATACTTTGACATTCGATAACATGAATAAATGTCAAAAACATTATGCCAAATAGAGGAAACCAGATAGAAAAGGCTACATATTACATGATTGCATTTAAATGAAATGTCCAGAAAAGGCAAATCTATAGAGACATAAAGTACACTGGGGGCTGCTTGGGGTTGAAGACAGGAATGAATTCTCTATGAAGAGGCAAGATAAATCTTATCAGAGTTATAAAAATGTTCTAAAATTAGTTAATAGTACTAGTTGCATACCTTGGTAAATTTACTAAAAGTTATCAATTGTGTACTTAAAACGGGCAAATTTTACAGTAGGTGTAAGTTATATCCCAATGAACCTTTTTAAAACAAATCATAGCAAACAACCAAAATGATTAAATCGTGAGTAAGTTTCATACAAATATTCACTACAACATTGATATTTGAAAATAAATAGTTTTCAAATAAACCAGTAATAGCCAATTAGAATATTTCATGGAAAAAGGGTCCCAATTGTAGGAGCAACAAATACTGAAAAATATTGCTATACTGGAGATAGAGCAGAACCTAAGAAGCCTACATTCTGTACTAGTATGCTGGGGTTTACATCCCAGCTACCATTGTAGGCAGGTAAAATCAGCCTCTTCCTGCATCAGTTTACTCACCTAGGGATGATAACAGTATCTGCTCCATAAGGATGTTGTAAGGAATAAATAAAATAATATTTGCAAAATGCAAAGAACAATGCCTGGCATATAGGAAATGCTATATGGTGTTATAAAATGTTCATGCTCAGGCATAAAATACAGAAACAAGAATATTCATTACCACATTCTTCGTACAAGTGAAAAATTAGAAATAATGTCTGCTAATTTAAGAAAAGACTATATAAATAATGCCAATATTTTGAAGACTATGTAGTATTTTTAAAGAATGACATAGATTCGTATGTTTTAGTCGGGAAAAAAATCTCAAAGATACACTGTTAATGGAAAACAGAAAGATACAGAACAATAAAAATAGAATGATTCTATTTAAGTTAAAAACATGTTGCTTGTGCATGTAAGTGTATGTGTAAGTTATTAAAAGAATAGGTTCTGAAATGATACATACCTATCTTGAGTGTGGACGGTAAGTGTGCGAGAGAAAAGACTTTAACTTTTTATTTTGCATTTCTTCCTTGCCTAAATATTTAAACATATGAACGTATTCAAGAACTCACATAAGGATTAAAGTGGAAGGTTAAAGCAATAGGCCTGCTATGTATCTCACAGAGTGGGCGCTGCAATCCAATGAGCCTTTCTATGTAAAGAGTGCTGCAAATCGATGCATAAGAGCAAAACAGCTGTGCATCAATGTGTTCAGTAAGTGATGGCTTCTTAAATCCTGAAAGAGATTACCCGTATACTCTCAGAAGCTGACTGAAAGTCCTTATGGAAAAGAGGAGATCTTGCCTCACAGTCAACTTCAAAGTCATGATGGACATATATAAAGGATGTAAGAAAAGGCCCAGGCCTTAAGCCACAGTATATTGTAAATCCTTTTGTTTTCCTAGTTTCAGTGAAACCATTCCTTTTGAATTGTGTTGCAAAGATGGCCTTCATTCAGAAATTGGAAAGTGCAGTTAGTATTAGAATAATATTGCCATCAACAACTTGCTTACTGTACAGTGTTGTCCAGATTAACATAGAATATTTTCACTCATATATTAGATGATCTGGATAAGGAAAGCCCAAGAGACACGTAGATGTAAACAAAGCCCAGCTTTCATTTTTCTGGCTTAGATCTAATTTGAAATGTCCTGAGTGGTAGAACTTCTTTCTATCCGTTCTCCTCAGAGACTTTCTATTAATCAAATATTTCCTATTATCAAGAAACATTTCCTGACATCCAGTCTAAATTTTTATCTTTCTTATGGCATTACATAATTTGGTTAATAAAATTATCCTATTAGCAGATCAAAAATGACATTCATGTTGTTACCCAGTTTCTTGTTGTTGCATCATGATTATGTGACTCTAAAGCAACTAGGAAATGAAGTGAACATCATTTTCTTTTATTTCCTTCATCTCTCCCATAGATATCAAGAGTCAAGTCACTAGAAAACAGAATATCATGTGATCATGTTTGACTGCACAACTGGTCTCTCAATATCTACGCCTGAAGAGGAAGAATGTTTGCCTAGTAAGGTAAAATATTTGGTTACCTACCTCTGTTTGCCTGACTTATCCCTGCTGGTATTAGTAACCACTATACAGGAGGAATAAATAGAGAGAAAATTACAAGAATGTGTGTTAAGATCCTGGAATTAATAGCAACAAAATTATTTCATATTGTTTACATTAATACTAATCTAAAGCTTGCTAAGATGCAAGTAAAACATTAGGGTCAGAAAAGACAGAGGTAACTAGAAGCCCTCTTGTTATGTTGAATGGGAAAGAAAAAGTCCACTGGATATGAATCACATGAGTTGTTTCTATGGCACGTGCCTGCAGCAATTATTTTCCAATGGGTGCTTGATAAAACAGGAGATGGAAAACTCAATACGCAGCGTCAATACTGATCACAGTTCATTAGCACAGCAAGTTGAGGACAAGCGATGGATGGATGTGCCTTGTCCTTCAAGCATCTGAAGTGCACTTCCTCAGGCTTCTGTCTTCTCCTATGAGTCTCTGAGTCTCTGTGCTGTTTGACACCCTGTAACTGGAGGATTATGATTACTTAATGGGCTTCTGTGCTTAACTTGATAAAACAATAAAAAGTCACACAGAGAAATCTTAAAAAGTCAAGGTAGCTTGTAAGGCCACAGTTCCACTGTTATTTCATACCACCTTCCTCTTTATCTCACTTCTCCACGTTGAAATATGCCCCTTTCCTTGAGATATGAATCACTAAAATACAAAAACTAGTTTTAAAGTACGCATAGTTGACCAGGCACAGTGGCTTACACTTGTAATGCCAGCGCTTTGGAAGACTGAGGCAGGAGCATCACTTGAGGCCAGGAGTTTGAGAGCAGCCTGGGCAATAGAGCCAGACCCTCTTTCTACCAAATAATAATAATAATAATAATAATAATAAATAGCTGGGCATGGTGGCACAAGTCTCCAATCTCAGCTACTCAGGGGGCTGAGGAGAAGGATCAGTTGAGCCCAGAAGTTTGAGGCTGCAGTAAGCAATGATGGCACAACTGTACTTCAGCCTGGGTGACAGAGCAAGACCCTGTCTGTTAGTAAATGAAAAATAAAATAAAATATTGATAGTAGTATTTAGTGGGGAAACATTAATTTGAATCTACTCATAATTTTGAATTTTGAGATCTGGATTCATTTAGTAAAAATCATGTTGAGTACATTTTCAAAACTATTTGAATACATGTTCACCTTGTCTTATTCACTAATTTAACTTTACCATAGCTTCGGAGAGAACGGCTTGCCTCGTGGTGTGTGATAACTCTTGGGTGGGCAGGACTCCATCAGTAGCTATTCCTGAGACAGGAAATGGTGGCTCCGTGATCACAGTTTCATTGGACTATTTGGTGTAAAATGCAAAACAAAACATGGCAACACATGGCAGGATTATAACAGAGGGGCTGCGGTGACATGTTGCAGGGGTCGTGAGAGTCATAGACACTTGGCATCCTAAGGACCAAATCTTAAAAGGAAAGCCCAAGACTATTGTGTATTTCCCTTTGTAAATGGCATTAAACACATTTAAAAAGTATTACATCTAGAAAGCTAAGTTAATGTTCGAGTCCCTCTAGTCTCCTATCTGCCCACCTCCTACCGCCGCCTTCTGGCACATTTCATAGAGAGGATAATTCCTTTTAAATGGATTTCTCTCTGGGCAGCATTTCCTTTCTGTGTAATAATGCATCCTGCACAACGAGCTCTTTAGACTTCAGAACATTATAATTTAAAGAGAAGGCAGAATCATCTCCACCAAATGTGGAAATCTGATTGTGCAGAGGGGAAGACTTAACTCGCTCAGGTTGTGCTCTAGGGCCAAACCCTTTTCCATTTCTACTGAGGACGTCTCTGGAGTGCTGAGAGGTGGAACTCCAATTAGGGGAAGACTGAGGGGCTGTTTCTATAGACGCTCCATGGGAGGGCCACTTAATAACAGGAAGCTCATTGGCCCTGAAGCCCCCAGGGTCCTCCAGAGGGCTAGAGTGCCAACAGGGACATCCTTGGAGGGGTCTTCACCTTGGGCTTGGAGTGTCCACCTCACCGTCACGCTCAGATGATTGCCTGGCAGCTGCAGGATGTCCCAAGGCCTGACTTCTCCCTTTCACAGCCTCACTCATCTCCCTGAGGTGTCTTTCCTGAGGTTCTGGAATCAAGAAGGTTTAGTAAATCATATAGGCCTGTCCAGGACCTTTTCAGGTCCTGAATCCTTTTCAGATATTCTGAATTCTTTCTCTCTTGACAGGTAACTCTTCCATCTTCCAGGAATCATTAATGAGTTTTCTAGTTCTCTGATCTCTTGGTGATACTGTAACCAGCAAGATATTTTGTTGCCTTGTCATTTTGCCTAACCCAATTTTTATTTTTTCTTGAAAAAAAAATCAGTATAATATGCTAAGATAACAGAACTTTGGGCTGGTCTTCTAAGGACATGGTGTCAGCCTTTTAAAAGAAAACATCAAAGCAAGCAACTAACGATCGCAATAGAAGGCCAACGCTGTTCCTTCTAACAGCAGGTCAGAATTATCATCTCTCTGGCTTTGAAGAACTCTGCATTGCTAGGTCTCTGTTATTTTCTCCCAGCCATTCTTTTCAGGATTTTCTGTCTGCTGCCATCCACTAACCTTTGCATCCCCTTTCTCCAGCCTACCCCTCATGTCGGGGTAAGAGCCCATTGTATCTGTAAAAATACAACACATGCCTCAACACAATTTCTAGCTTAGTCACGGCAGCCACCAGAACACTCCACAAATGTAAAAGATGACCCCAACCTGATGGCACTGGAATATCTAACTCAAAAATAAACTTTATTCTGGAGAAATAGGAAATTTATCCAGCATAAACAACTTCAGCTCTTTCACCGGTGAAAATAAAAGGACTTGTGGCAAATCAAAGCACCACTTGGTACAGAGACTGCTGTTTGCTTGGTCAAAGGTGGGACTGTCACCCTTTTCAAAGCCTAATTGCCTTCACAGCAATCTCCCCGGTATTGGCTTTCCTGTTTGTCTTATTAGGGCTGCAAAGTACACCCTGTGTTCTCCTCGCAGGGAATATCTTGTTTCATCACTAATTGTCAAGATTTGGGAAAAGGTCAGCTAAGCTTATCTAAACACCTACTAAAAATAAAAACCCTTTGAATGATTATCTTTTCCAAAAAGACAAATTATGGTGAACATTACTCATAAAATTTTATTTAATAATCTATTTAATAATCTTTCTCAAGACATTTGCATTTCCTTAATAATGTTAACACATTTCTGACATTTTATTAATGTTTTACAGATTAGAAAGTGTGTAAAGAGCATTTTGAGATAAGAAATATTATTTTTTTCTTTTTAAAATTATAGATGATAAAATTACATTTCAAATAATCTATATAACTGGCTCATGAAAATACAGCAAACCAAAGTTTCAATCATTCCACATTGCTTTTCATCGATTCTTAGACTGAAGAATGGAAAGGTCATGGACCTGTAATTAGTGACAGACACAAGAGGGACAGATGAACTCCTGATATGATATCTAAACCTTGACCCCTCCCTCTTCTTTCCAGAGTAGTTCAAAATTACACCCTGTTCTACCCATTGTGGGCCAAGAAGCAGCACCTGATGACCCCATGTTACATGGCGAGCCCAAAAGAGACCATTCTCACCCTAAATAATTTCATGGCACATAAGACCAAAGAACTCCATAATGACACACACCAGCTAGTAGCATGACAGAGGACACAAGGGAGATTCTGAACCCTGCTACCTCTTTGTTTTGTGGCTAAAAGTTCAACAGATACAGGGTTTGAAGGCATCTCATGCTGGGATTGGAGAGGCTCACCTTTACATTGTTTTGGGAAAGTATTATTCTTCTCCAATGAAGTCGTGTGTTAGATGCAAGGTATTCTGACTGATCTTGGGATTGTCAACCTTATCTTCTTCTTAGCTCAACCACGAAAAGACAAGGTTTGTGCACCCCTTGTCTCAGTTGTGAATAAATATAGGCCTAATCCTGAGGATAAAAATAGAGCAATCTCTCATTAAAATTCAAGTTATATGAGGACAAAGTTGTTTTCTTTTCTGTTTTGTTCACTGCTGCTTCCTTATGATTGCCTCCAAAGTGCCTGGTACATCATAGAGGCTGAATATGTAATATTTGGATGGAATATAATATATGGATGTGTGTGTATCTATCTATATGTCTGCCTGTCTGTCTGTCTATACCTCAACACTTTCTCAAGTCTGATCATCCCAGTCTTAAACAGCATGATGTAGTAGACAATGATCATTCTTCTAACAAACATTCTCCTCTTTCCTTCCCGGTGATAAAACTCTCAATTTTTAGCTGGGTGAATGGCCATTTAGAGGAAAGACTGCATTTCCCAATCTTCCTTGCAGCTAGACCTCACCATGTGGCTAGGATCTGAGCAGTAGGTGGAGGGGAACATCTCCTGTCCAAGTTCAGCAGGTATCTTGCCTCCTTCCCTCTGCCTAAATGTGTGTGAGATGGCTGGAACACCAGAGGCCAGGAGGTGGAAGCCACATGTTCAAGATGATGGAGCAACTCCGTGGCTAGAGCCTGAGGTCCTGACAATCATGGTGCACAGGCCCATAAGCCACTGTTAAGCCACTGTTATTTTGGGTTTTCTGTCAATGCTTTTTTCCATAATACCTTTATAAAGTTTTCTAATAGTTGAGTAAACACAACATTCTATTTTATTGCTATATTCTTAGTTTTGTTTTCATTGAACATGAATTTTGTGGAGTGTTGCTTCTGCTTGTAATCAATGTTGACTCATCCTAGAAATCCAATCTCAACTCTCCTGTGTGGTAGAGGCTCTGATGGAAACTCCTGCACATCTTGTTTCTTTCTGCCATCGTCAGTGGACAATGCATGGCAGCTTGCAGGGACAGGATCACTGAGCATGAAGAGGATAAATCTTGATATCTTGGAAGATTTCCTTTTTTGTTTTTTTTTTTTTTTTTTGAGATGGAGTTTTGCTCTTGTTGCCCAGGCTGGAGTGCAGTGGCATGATCTCAGCTCACTGCAACCTCCACCACTTGGGTTCAAGTGATACTCCTGCCTCCGCAAATCCCCGAGTAGCTGGGATTACAGGCATGCGCCACCATGCCCCGCTAATTTTTGTATTTTTGGTAGAGATGGGATTTCACCATGTTGGTCAGGCTGGTCTCGAACATCTGACCTCAGGTGATCCACCCGCCTCGGCCTCCGAAAGTGCTGGGATTACAGATGTGAACCACTGTGCCCAGCCAGAACATCTTCAATCTGCTTTGTGCATCGTAGCTTTACTGTTCAGTTCGAAGAAAATTCTCTGAAACCAGTCCTATACATTTTTCAAATGCATGGCAAAACAGGCCAAAGATACAGACTAATTATTTTCCCATGAACCTACTCTACTTCCTGTGAAGTACGGATTCCCACCTACACTTTAAGTAGCACCTCTCCGCTAGTGGTCCCAGATTCCTCTCTTTCTCAATTGTTTCTTAAACAATGCTTTCTTGATCTACATTCTTACAGCCAATATTTTATTGAAATTCATTTCACTTCCTCCTATTTAAGAAAGAAATCACCATGAATAAGTTTTTCACTATCAGCACCTTTCCTGGTATTTCCCCCCCAATTCAAATGGCTTTTATTGTCATCACTATCTTCTTCTTGAGAGTTACTGCTTTCTTTTTGCCTGTATGTTCCATTGTGTTTCAGACATCTCACAGGTTTTTCAAGCTCAGCATTTTCATATTTGAAGCTCTCATAATTGTCCTCCCATCCACACCTGTTCCATTTCCTATGTTGATCATTTCACTCTGTCTCAGTGGCCTGAGTCAGAAACCTGGGAGATACCCTATCTCAAAATGCTGTTTTGAAAATGAATAAGGTCACATATGTACACGCACTTTCTAATCCATGAAACATTAATAGAATGTCAGAAATATGTTAATATAATTGATGAAATGTGAATTTCTTGAGAAAGGTTATTATCCAATATGCATTATCCATATTATTTAATATGAATTCATTCATTCAATATGGATGAATTGGTTCCATATTCAGTTGGTCACCAAGTCATCAATGCCAACACAGGCTTTGGTTTTATTCTTTTGGCCATTATGTCATTTAATTTATCATCACTTATTGCCTGAGATTTATCAAAGGTCTTCACACTCTGCTTCCAATCAGCCCACTTCAGTTCATTCCCCATGCTTCAGTCACAGTTCTGTCTACACTAGAATCGTGGGCATATGACTCTTCTCTTAACTCCCAAGCTGAGCAAGTCTGAACTGAAGCCCTGGCCACTGCCTGCTCTTGGGCTTCATCTGCCAGCCATCCCTTTAAATTCTATACTTCTGCCAGCAGCAGTCTGCAGTTGGGGGAATTGGGGGAGTGGGCTTTGGGGTTAAATTTGCATCCTCCTCATATGCCCATTTTCCTTTCAGACAGCCTTTAAAACCCAGCAGAACTGCGAACTGTCAAACACTTCCCTGACCCGCAACCTTGGTGAAGGATCCAGTCTTACCATATAGAATCTATTAGACCACCTGTGAGCAGCTCCATAGCTGAGATCACCTTTGCCTCTATCTTTGGCATCAAGCAAGGAACTTCACATCTAGTGGGTTGTTGGAAGTTGGTTGTTTAATGAACTCACAGGAACAGAAAACCTGACTGCATGTTCTCAATTATCAGTGGGAGCTAAACACTGAGTACACATGGATGCAAAGAAAGGAACAACACACATCAGCGCCTACTTGAGGGTGGAGGGTGGAGGAAGGTAAGGATCGAAAACCACTTATCAGTACTATGCTTATTACCTGGATGACAAAATAACCTGTACACCAAACCCCCAAGACACGCAATTCACCCATATAACAAGCTTGCACATGTACCTCTGAACCTAAAAATAAAAGTTTTTTAAAAAGTTAGTTGCTTAAAAGAGTAAATAAAATTCTATTTGAATCATCCATGTCTCTCAAGGGAGAGCTATGGATTATTGGAATAGGTGTGTTTCTCTCCATTCTCTACCTATCTTTCCTAATTCAGAAAAATTGTAAATGCAGGTAGACTAATGTATTTCTACACAGTACTGTCTTTTTGCAACATATAGTTACTTCAAATTCTACCTGAATTTTTTTCTCTCCAAAACAAGAAGCAAAAGCAACATCTCAACCAGATTCTTTTAAGCCTTTTAACATTTTAGTTTTAGAGTTTCTGAGTTTGTTTTCAGACAGTTCACAGATGATTAAAAATCAATAAGGTTTCAACATTTGAGAATTTATCTCCTATTGGACAATCAGTGCATAGAATGGCCAAGACAATTTGTAATTTTTGATCAAGTCCTTATGATAGAAATAAAAAACAGAGCACGACTAATCCCATATTTTAAAAAAGGTTAAGGGAATGAGAAGATAATTCATATTAACTGAGTACCTACTGTGCATCACACACTATGCATGGAGGTTCACGGTGGTGAATTGAATCTTCACATATAATCTAGGAAGTGGTTATGATTACTGTGGTTTGACTACTGAGTGCAATGAGATTCAGAGAGACACAGATCTATGGAAATTAGCTCACAGCCTTTCCAGTACTCCAGACCACAAATGCTATTATTATAACCTGTGGGAATCCCTGACATTAAGGCAACAGTATATGCTTTAGTCCAAAAATGTTCATGAACATTTTTTTTTCTTTAATTTCAGTAGCTAATTCACTTGTTTGCATTTAATTTCATAGATTTTTTTTTCTTCAACGTTTATTTTAAGTTCACGGGTATATGTCCAGAATGTTCAGGCTTGTTGCATAGGTGAACATGTGCCATGGTGATTTGCTGCACAAATCAACCCATCACCTACGTGTTAAATCCATCATCCATTAGTTATTCTTCCTGATGCTCTCCCTCCCCTCACCTGCCCCTGACAGGCCCCAGTGTGTGTTGTTCCCCACCACATGTCCATGTGTTCTCATCATTCAGCTCTCACTTGCAAGTGAAAACATGCAGTGTTTGGTCTTCTGTTCCTGTGTTAGTTCGCTGAGGATAACAAAGGACACGGATCCTCAGCAAACTGAGGATAACAGTTCTATCCATCCTTTGCAAGGATACGGTGTCATTCTTTTCTATGTCTGCATAGTATTCCATGGTGCATATGTTACCACATTTTCTTTATCTAGTCTATCATTGATGGGCATTTGGGTTGATTCCATGCCTTTGCTATTACGAATAGTGCTGCAATGAACACACGCATGCTTGTATCTTTATAATAGAATGATTTATATTCCTTTGGGTATATACCCAGTACTGGGATTCCTGGGTCAAATGGTATTTCTGCTTCTAGATCTTTGAGAAATTGCCACACTGTCTTCCACAATGATTGAACTAATTTACATTCCCACCAACAGTGTAAAAGCGTTCCTTTTTTCTTCACAACCTTGCCAGCATCTGTTGTTTCTTGACTTTGCAATAGTCATTCTGACTGGAGTGCGATGGTTTCTCATTATGGTTTTGCTTTGCATTTCTCTAATGATCAGTGATGTTGAGGTTTTTTAAAATATGTTTGTTGGCTGCAAGAGTGTCTTCTTTTGAGAAGTATCTGTTCATGTCCTTTGTCTACTTTTTAATGGGGTTGTTTTTTCTTGTAAATTTGTCTAAGTTCTTTGTAGACTCTGGATATTAGACCTTTGTCAGAAAGATAGATTGCAAAAATTTTCTTCCATTCTGTAGGTTGTCTGTTCACTCTGACGATAGTTTCTTTTGCTGTGCAGAAGCTCTTTAGTTTAATTAGATCCCATTTGTCAATTTTGGCTTTTGTTGCCATTGCTTTTGGTATTTCCATCATGAACATTTTATACATTTTTAAAAAATAAACCTTTTATTTCTGAATAGCTTTAGATTTATAGGAAAATAATGAAAGTGATGCAGAGTTTCTATTATTATTATTATTATTATATTATTTGAGACAGAATCTTGCTTTGTTGCCCAGGCTGGAGTGCAGTGGCGCGATCTCGGCTCACTGCAACCTCCGCCTCCCGGGTTCAAGCGATTCTCCTGCCTCAGCCTCCTGAGTAGCTGGGACTACAGACGTGTACCACCATGCCCGGCTAAATTTATTTATTTATTTATTTATTTATTTATTTATTTATTTATTTTCGAGACGGAGTCTCGCTCTGTCGCCCAGGCTGGAGTGCAGTGGGGCAATCTCGGCTCACTGCAAGCTCCACCTCCCGGGTTCACACCATTCTCCTGCCTCAGCCTCCTGAGTGGCTGGGACTACAGGCGCCCGCCACTGAGCCCGGCTAATTTTTTATATTTTTAGTAGAGGCGGGGTTTCACTGTGTTAGCCAGGATGGTCTTGATCTCCTGACCTCGTGATCCACGTGCCTCGGCCTCCCAAAGTACTAGGATTACAGGTGTAAGCCACCGCGCCCAACCTTTTTTGGTGTTTTTAGTAGAGACAGGGTGTCACTATGTTGGCCGGGCTGGTCTCAGACTCCTGACCTCATGGATCCACCCGCCTTGGCCTCCCAAAGTGCTGGGATTACAGGCGTGAGCCACCACATCTGGTCGAGTTTCTCCTATTATTAATAGCTTATTTTAGTGTGATATCTGTATGCCACAATTAATGGAACAATATTGATACATCATTATTAACTTGAGCCCATACTTAATTCATATTCCTTAGGTTTTAATCTGACTTTCTTTTTCTGTTCTTGGATCCATTCGGGGTACCACATTACACTTAGTCATCATGGCTACTTAGGATTTTCTTGGTTGTGACAATTTTTCAGACTTTCCTTGTTTTGATGACCTTGATAATACTCATCAGGTATTTTTCTGAATGTGCCTCAATTTGTATTTGTCTCATGCTTTTCTCCTGACACATAGCTTTCTCATCAGTGAAACATACAGTTTGAACTGAGTGATGGATTGAGTACCTCTGATTTTTCCCAATGCTTATATTGTGCTTTACTGAAGAAGTTACATTAACTATTTCAGGAATCCACAGAAAACATAAAACAGAGGCAAATTGGCTGCATAGACACACATTTCAGATAGAGCTTCAGCAAATGGACACAGCAGACATGGCCCTTCTCTTCAAATGCGTTAGGATAATAATACATGCATAGAAATAAACATGAATTAATACTTCACAGCTATTATCAATCCAAAGATAACGCCTGGGCTTTTAATGCCTTTTTCCCCTTTTATTATAAAACACCTTTCATGCTATTTTACTTTAGTGGGAAATTACTAAGTGAAAGACCTATTCCCATGTTCAGTTGCTCCTGGTCTTAAGCTCTTCATAATGTTTAGGCACTGATAATGCATTTGGGGTTTCAAATCTCCAGGGATGAATGTTGGTAAGGATAAAGCTGAAATGAATGTTAAGATAATGTGCTAATAAATGTTATATCCTGCCTATTCTGAAGGTTTGCAGGACTCTGTGGATTAATTGTGAGACTCAGAGAAGAAACCAACTAGACAGGTATCGCATGTGCTAAAGAAATAAAAGCTAGCCTGCTATATGACAGAAAGCTGCCTTTCAGTAAATGGTTGCTGGATTGAGAAAAGACAACTGCAATGATGATAAATAAAAAGATAAGGCAACGACTTGCTGAAAAAATGTGCCATGTATCAGGCTCCTGCCAAGTGCTTTCTAAGCACGGTTTTACTTAATCCCCATAAAAATCTTATGTGGCAGCCACTGTTTTCATTCTTTCCTTTTTTTTTTTTTTTTTTTTGGTGATGGAGTCTCACCCTGTTGGCCAGGCTGGAGTGCAATGGTGCGATCTTGGCTCACCGCAACCTCTGCCTCCCGGGTTCAAGTGATTCTCCTGCCTCAGCCTCCCAGGTAGCTAGGATTATAGGCGTTTGCCACCATGCCTGGCTAATTTTTGTATTTGTAGTAGAGAGTGAGTTTCACCATGTTGGCCAGGCTGGTCTCGAACTGCTGACCTCAGGTGATCCACCCACCTTGGCCTCCCAAAGTGTTAGGATTACAGGTGTGAGCCTCTGCAGCCAGCCTTCCATTCTCATTTTAGGATAAGGAAATGAGGCCAGGAGAAGTGATATGCCCAAGGTCACATTGTCAGTAATTAGTGACATCAGCTGAGAGTTTCTTACCTTCTCAGAGCAACATTCCTTGATAAGAGGACACCTAATAAAAGTGAACAAGCTGAGGGCAAGAGAGTGCTTCTTGGGAAATCTCACAGCACAGAGATAAACACTTCCTCCCAGCCCCGAGTCTAAGGGGCCAGATAGTGAGACAAAAGCAGCTCCAGCATTCACTCAGCTTCCCACATCACAGTTGAAGACTTAATTGATGCACCTTACATAGAACACATGTGTCCCTCATCATCCCCTGGGTGACTTTCTGTACAAAGCTTCTGCATTTAGTTATTTTCCATATTTGTGAAAGATAAACAAGGCTTCTTTTAGTGTTTTATCATTCATGAATTAGCTCTTCCCTGAGCCACTGTAAAGTCCAATGTGAGGTGATCAGATGCCAGTAGGTCAACTCAAGGCTTTGAAAAATAAAAATTCTTCATGTGTGAACTATAAATCCAACCCACATTTGCTTTTTTTCTTATTATTATTCTTTAAGTTCTAGGGTACATGTGCACAACGTGCAGGTTTGTTACATATGTATACATGTGCCATGCTGGTTATACAGAAAATTGTATTTGCCATGTCCTGCTTGCTTAGGGTAAAATGTTGGCTGTGTTTGTTTTTTTTTTTTTTTTAAAGCCGTTAATATTGGCAAATCTTGTATAGATACAAGTGGTTGTAATTCTTACTACCATCAAGATGGTAGATGGATGGCTTTGAATTTGGGCCAGGTGAGCAAAGCCAACCCCTCCCTCTCCACTTTCCAGCCGTTTTGCTCACTGTGAGGACTCAACTGCAATACGTCAAGTATCATTTCTGTGACTTGCCCAGCACACATAGAACCATCATGAGCCTTTTAATAGCCAGTGCAATAGTTTTCATAAACTTGTAAAATAAGATGCTTTTTGTTTAATACTCAAGTGCATTAGAAACCTGGCATCAAGACAAAAAGAAAATTTGTTCTCCTGAGATTCAGTAGAGAGATTCAATATCACATAATCATTCCAGAAATTTCAAAATGGCTTATTTTTATTTGGTGCCAAGAAATACCAAGCTCCAGAAACTTCCTATAAAGCTCATCTTGATATTTTTTTACATACTTTAGATATCACACTCATCCATATTTTTTGAATGGCAGCTGGAGTTCAGAATTCTGTTTCCTCTGAGGCACTATCCCATAGCACCTGTTTTTTCTTTTTCAACTCTCTGTATGTTTGGATTTTTGCCAAATATTGCTATTGATCAAAGGAAGAAAAAGTTGTGCTTAGTTGTACAATGCTGGGTCCATCAAGATTGAACGTGGTCTTTCTTTCTCAAAACGTAGACTTACTGTGTTGGTGTTCTTCAACCTGCTATGCCTCACTTCCACAACAGTTCATCATCACAGCTGCTCCCATTATAGATGTGGGATGATGTGTGGAATGTGTTCATTACTCTTTTTGTAAACACACACACATACACACACACACACCCCCATAACTCGCGTTCAATGATCTAAAATCCAAAACTCATTTTGGATTTAATTACATATATTGCTTTTTTTTTTTTTTTTTTTTTTTGATATGGAGCCTCACTCTGTCATCCAGGCTGGAGTGCAGTAGCATGATCTCGGCCCACTGCAACCTCCACCTCCCAGGTTCAAGTGATTCTCCTGCCTCAGCCTCCCAAGTAGCTGGGATTACAGGCACCCATCACCAATCCTAGCTAATTTTTGTATTTTTAGGAGAGACGAGGTTTTACCATGTTGGCCAAGACAGTATATTGCTCTTTTCATGTTCTGCAAAGTAGAATCATATAGCAGAGAAGAGAGGCAAAAACTAGTTAAACTTGGTTTACACTCTCATTTTATTGCCTGGACATTTCATGATCCTCTCCACAGCATCTGCAAAGCTAATAGATCTAGATTCTCAAGATTCCAACTCCTCCCAGCTTTTGTCCACTCTCTCTGTTTTATCCCACATGAGTTTAGACATAACCAAAGTCCCTTCACCAGTTTTCATGAGAAATCCACGTATGCCATTGATTTTGAGTTTAATGAGCTTTTGGAACGTCTTGGACTTTGGGAGAGGGTCTCAGTGTAGCGGAACAGCTTTCCTCAGCCCAGCTGGCTTCTTTCTCATCCACCTCTCCCAGTTCTTCAGTTCTCCTTTCAAGATGGCTCTACGAAGAATCCTTTCTTTCATTCTTTCACTTATTCAGAACAAGGATCTCATCCCACATTTGCACAGGATGGCTTCTTGAGGTGTTCTGAAGAATAAAGAGACTTCCATTTGGCATGTGTGGAGTAGCCATCTTCTCCCTGTGTCTTCCCATGGTCTTCCCTCTGTGAGTGTACCCTAATCTCTTCCTACAAGGACACCAGTCATATTGGATTAGGGTCTACCCTGATGACCTTATTTTAATTTAATTACCTCTTAAAGATGCTACTGTATTTCCAAATACAGCCACATGCTGAGGTATTGGAGGAGAGGACTTCAACATATAAATCAGGGGCTGACACAATTCAGCCCATGAGACTCCTCTTAAATGAGCAGCTCATATAATTGAAGATGCATGAGAACAGAGACCTTGTCTGCCTAATTGTCTTCTGTATCCCTCATGCTTATGAGAGTGCCTAGAACATGGTAAAGCCGGAATGAATAGGGATTTACTGTTGTTGAATAAGTTGAAGGTTGGAGGAGATGCCCAGCACAGAGTAAACAAGTGGTACTATATCTCTGCTAGATTTCCCAAACAGTCCTTACACGATGTTTCCCAACTATGTTTTAGGAGAAAGTGAGGAGGGGCAGGCATATCATGAACACATATGTGATGCTGGAAAATTTACTGCTATTGTTTTATTTCCAAAAGGTAGATTCAGGGTGTAGATATCACTTGCCTTACCTTCTCCCAGCCATGCATCTACAGCACTAATACTGAACAACAAGGTTTTCCTAGCATCCAGTCTCAGAAGACCAATGTCACAAATGTGACTGAATTTATACTTAAATAAAAAGAAAATTTTAAAGTATATTTTTTTCTTGAAAATTTTAGCATTTTTAGAAATACAGAACCACCACTTATATTCTTCAATAAAAGTTCTTTCTTTTTAAAAGTTCCCAGTTGCACACAGATGGGTCCTTACCCAATGATCCATTGCTAGCTACTTAAGCCACACAGGTTTGAGAAGTTGATGGCATTTCTATTATTCGTCTGAGAATCTCTTTTTGGTTGGTCTGTCTATATTAGAACTTCTTGGAAAATTTTGTTGATGTTGTAATATTTGACTCATAGACTAAGAAGATAGAATAACTATTTAACAATGGTGTGTTTTGAAAAAAGACATATAACTTACAGGGGAATAAGATGACTCTTCTCTCATTACAGTATTTTATGATTCTCTCTGAATTCCAGCCATTGTCCATCACTATAACTGTGGGCATTCTTCTGAATCATCACTACTCAAAGATGTTTGTCTCCAGAGCTCTTGGCATCATATAATGTCTAGCAACCTCATGTGAGCTATAAAGAACCGTGACACCAAGCATGCAGCACAGCTCCATAACAGAAATGAATACACAACAGTGCATTCAAGAAAAGGTGGGGGTGTATATTATCACTGAGCATTTTGGGGAGTGGCAAATAAGTATAAAAGGGCTCTATTATTAGTTCAACCTAGAGAGAAGAAGTACTAACTACAACCCCAGAGGAGAAGAAACACTAACCAGCAACCCTGGAAGGAAGAACTACTAACCAGCAGCACCGGAGAAGGTGGCGAGGCCAGGCAAGCAGACTCCAGACGCTACACTGCTCCCATGGAACCCTGCTCTCCTCATGCTTGTGCATTGTGCCTCTGATGTTAGTATTTGGCTGAGAACCATCCAAATGGTTCCAACCAACCCTCTCGTGCCATGATGGAGCCATCTCATTCCATGGTGGAGTCATATCATATCATGAGTAGAAGTATCATGCCATATTAGTCATGCCAATGCCATGATGGACTCATCTCATGCCATGGTAGGTCATGTAATGCCATGATGGACTCATTTCATGCCATGATGGGTCATATAATGCCTGATAGACTCATCTCATGCCATGATAGATCCAAATGAAAATGCCATGATGGACTGTCTCATGCCACAGTAGAGTCTAAGTAATGCCATGATGGACTCATCTCATGCCATGATGGAGTCATGTAATGCCATGATGGACTCATCTCATGCCATGATGGAGTCAAGTAATGCGATGATGGACTCATTTCATGCCATGATGGACTAATCTCATGCCATGATGGACTAATCTCATGCCATGATGAAGCCATCTCGTGCCATGTGGAAGTCACCTTGTGCCATGATGGAGTCATCCATCATGGATGGAAACACACATGGAAAACACAAAGGCACTTCCCTCATTCCTTCTGCCTCAGGTGACCGGAAGTAGAGAGCCATTTGAAAATAAGACTACTCCCTCTTTGACTTCCCCAACTGTCATGCCAGCATTTCCACCTCCAGGTGCCCTGATCCCAAGAAATGTTCTTTAACCTGACATTTGCTAGATGCTTGTCAATACTCTTCTTTCTTGGGAGATCAAGGGGTGGGAGCCCTCAGAGTGCTGAGGAGGAGACACCCAGCTGTGGGTGAAGCCTCATCTGTAGATGAAGTAGTGGGGAGACTAGCAACTCATTGTAATTTATCAGAGAAAAAGTGAAAAGTTGAAAAAAAAAAAAAAAAAGAACAACAACCTTTGGGAGAATGAAAGATCTGAAATATACAGAAAACTTCTCTGTTCAAGTAAGTACTCTCAGGGGAGCTTAGAGTATAAGCGTCACCAAATTTCTCCTTAAAGGTCTAGATAAAAGGCTGGGCACGGTGGCTCAGGCCTGTAATCCAGCACTTTGGGAGGCCAAGGCGGGCAGATCAAGAGGTCAGGAGTTCAAGACCAGCCTGACCAACATGGTGAAACTCCGTCTCTACTAAAAATACAAAAAAATAAGCCAGCGTGGTGGCATAGGCCTGTAATCCCAGCTACTCAGGAGGCTGAGGCAGAAGAATCGCTTGAACCTGGCAGATAGAGGTTACAGTGAACCGAGATTACACCACTGCACTCCAGCCTGGGCGACAGAATGAGACTCCGTCTCAAACAAACAAACAAACAAAAAACACCGGACTAGATAGTAAATATTTTAGACTTCATGGACCAAAAGGTACAATCAAGGATATTATATAGATACTCATCTAGACACGTAACATGAGACCATTTAAAGAATGTAAAAGCCATCCTTGGCCTGTGGGCTGTACAAAAACTGGCAGTGGGTCATAGATTGCTGAGCCCGGAAAGACAGGTTTGGTGTGCTATTGGACATCTATCTTCTCTTAAAAGAAAAAAGAAAAGAAGAAGAACAACAGCAACATCAAAAAAAAAAAAAAAAAAAAAAAAGAGAAAAAGAAAATTTAGCTATGGGTAAATTTAAGTTTACAGTAATATAGCCTTAAAATCAATATAGTACCTTGGATCTGACTTCCATTTTTAACAGCTTAACTTATGTACTTTTAAAGGCAGGGATATGAATTGGAGTTTGTTGACCTCAAAGATCTCAGGACAAAATTTAGTTTTTCCTGACTTTATGGTTTCAGAGTTGATATTTTTAAAGTGGACTGAGAAATATTGAGAATGTCAGCTTCCCAAGTTATACCTTTCCTTCATATGCTCCTCTGTATAACAGTTTATGAGACTGTGTTCTCAGAAAACACTTGGAAATGAAAATAATTGCCTTGTTCTAGGAGATAATATTTCAGAAGTGAAGACAATATTTTTCGTCAGTGGATAAAAGGGAAAATATAGTATTCTTTCTTCTTAGAGTGGTGTTGCTGATAGCTCATTTGGGAATATCACATACAATTACTCAAGCTCACCTAAAATTAATAGATACAATACAAAAGCAATGACTTGAAGGTAGGCATGCTGGATATTTACCAATATCATTCTGAACATTTTAAAGGATACTTGAAGGCATTTAGTCTCTGTATGTCAACGATGTCTTTGAAAATAATTTTTTATGGGGGACCCATGCCTTATCACAGTAGAGGCAGAAATCTCTGTTAAGGATTAGTACAATCATTTCAAAAAGGGAGGATAAAGGATTGGATAAGGGTTGTAGTATCTTAGAAGGTTGTCTCAGAATTGAGATATATTTTGAGAGCCCAATTTGCTAATGAAACTGTATGAGGAAGGTGAGGGAAAGAGTGAAGACAAAGATGAATCCTGCATTTCTAGTCTAGGAAATTGGGTAAATTATGGTACTAATTCCTGAGAGGAGAGCTCCCCTCTCAGGGGAGAATTTAAAAATTCTGTATGGGGGAGAATTTAAAAATTCTGTTTTGCACATGACATGTTTGAGACTCCTGAGATCTCCAAGTAGAATTATTAAGGAAACATTTGGATGATCAGGGGAGATGTTAGAGATAGACGTACAAACACAGGCATTATCAGCTTTTGGAGGATTTCAAGCCATGCATCTGGATGCAATCACACAGAAAGAAGGAGAGAGCGTGGCTAGAGAAGGGAGGTCTCCACCCTGGAACCTCCATTGTGTAGACTGGAAAGATTGAGCAAAGCAGGCAAAATCAGTGAAATAGGCCTCACAAAGCAGGCAAAATCAGTGAGATAGGAATGGGTCCTAGAAGACAAGAGGAGAAAGCCTCTCAAGAGAGTCAAATTCTACAGTCAAGAAGAAATTAGCACTGACGTTAAAATGGGCCAGAGCAGTTTGTAGCAACCCAAGGGGGCAATGGAGAGAGGTGAAGCCTGGTTGGAGGGGCTCAAAAAGAGAAAAGGAAGTACCTACAGACCCTTGCTCCTCAAGGCGTGGTCCTTGGTGGAGAACTGAGAGCCTGTTAAACTTGTTAAGTATTTAGAATCTCTCTCTCTCTCTATTTATTTATTTATTTATTTATTTATTTATTTATTTTGGAGACGGGGTCTCACTGTGTTGCCCAGGCTGGAGTGCAGTGGCTATTCAAGGGCACAATCACAGCACAGTTCAACCCCAAGCTCCTGGGCTCAAGAGATCCTCCTGCCTCAGCAGGTAGTTGAGAGTATGGGAATGCTGGAGACTTACTGAATCAGAGCCTGAATTTCAGAAAAGTATCTAGATTATTTGTATGCACTTTCAAGAAGTGTTGGTCAGCAACTCTGTTGAGGAGTTTTGCTGCATACATGAGAGAAACAAGGCCATCCTCCATGATGGCAAAGGGAAATGTCGGGTAAGGATTATTTTTTAAGTTAGGACCTAATACAATGCATGTTCATGGTGATTGGGATGATCTCTTAAAGAAGGAAACAGTTTTTATGGCTACACAGTATTCCATGGTATACCATGGTGGGTATCTAGGTTGATTCTATATCTTAGCTACTGTGAATAGCACAGTGGTGAACAAATGAGAACACGTGTCTTTTTGGTATAAGGATCTATTTTCCTTTGGAATAAAATGATGTCCTTTGTAGCAACGTGGATAGAGCCAAAGGCCACAATATTAAGCATATTAATACAGAAACAGAAAACCAAACATTGTGTGTTCTCATTTATGAGTGGGAGCTGAACATTGAGCAGACACGGACATAAATATGGGAACAATAGACACTGCAGTCTACTAGAGTAGGGAGGGAGGGAGGGGGTATGGGTTGACAAACTGCCTATTGGGTACTATGCTTACTACCCGGATGCAGTATACCCACGACACACACCTGCACATGTATCCCCTGTATCTGAAATAAAAGATGACATTTTTTAAAAAAAGATGGAAACGTTTAATAACAATAGAAAAAAATAGGTAATAGCAAAAGCAGTGACCTAAAGTGGGCAAACAGACAAGGAATCCTGGATACAAGGGGAGGGATGGGCCCAAATAGAAACAGGAGGGAAGACAGAGCATGTGGCCTCATTGCAGGAAGAGTTGGTTCACTTGTGATGGAAGATACAGTCACTCTCATTTTTTCCCCATTTTCTCAGTGAAATGGAAAACAGATTCATTAACTGAGAATAAGCAGGAAGTTGGTATTTAGAGGTTATGGAAAAATCAGGATATTTGAACCAGCTTCTCTAGGAACATAAACACAATTTGCAAAAGATATATAGTAGAATTATTGGACAGTGTTAAGGATCTACTTAAGATTCATGGTCATAGATTAAAAAAAGATCATTGAGCAAAATTATATATTTTTATGAATCCATATATCCAGGTGCAGTCACAAAGTGGGCAGAGAATTGGATTTAACCAATGATGGGACTTTGCCATGCAAATATGGAAGTAGTCAGCAAGAAGGGAATGTGGAATCTAAGTAATGGGAGGAAGAGATTAAAAAAAAAAAATGGTTAGGACAAAGGCTTGAAGCTCTTAGTGCAGTCAGAGACTGTTGGGATTAAGGTGCAGGGTAGGATTCCCAGATTTAACCAATAATACAGGAATTCCAATTACATTTTAATTTTAGAATAAAAATGGATATTTTGGTATAAGCATGCCTCAAGTGTTTTATGGACATGCTTAATCTTTAAAAAATTATCTGAAATTGTTTATCTGAACTTCAAATTTAACTGGGCATCTTGTGTTTTATCTGGCCACCTACCCCAGGAGACAGTGAGCTGTAAAATTTGGAGGCCACTGCCTGAGAATTGAGGGCTTTATGGAGACATACAGGCAGTGTTCCAATTGCTGGTGTATTGGTTAGGGTTCTCTAGAGGAACAGAACTAATAGGATAGATGTGTACATGAAGAGGAGTTTATTAAGGTGTATTGACTCACGTGATCACAAGGTGAAGTCCCACAGTAGGTCGTATGCAAGCTGAGGAGCGAGAAAGTCCAAATCCCAAAACCTCAAAAGTATGGAAGCCAACAGAGCAGCCTTCAGTCTGTGGCTGAAGGCCCAAGAGCCCCTGGCAGATCACTGGTGGAAGTCCAAGAGTCCAAAAGCTGAAGAACTTGGAATCTGATATTTGAGGGCAAGAAGCATCCAGCACGGGAAAGCTGAAGACCAGAAGACTCAGCAAGTCTGCTCTTCCATATTCTCCTGCTTGCTTTATTCTAGCTGCATTGGCAGCTGATTAGATGGTGCCTACCCAGATGGAGGGTGGGTCTGCCTTTCTCAGTCCACTGACTCAACTGTTAATCTCCTTTGGCAAAACCCTTCCACACACACTCAGAAACAATACTTTGCATCTTTCAGTTCAATCAAGTTGACACTCAATATTAACCATCACAGCTGGCAATAAGGGGTCTAGGAATGACTATGAGCATGAGGAGAGTGGCTTCAGAGGGCTGGGAGGAGTGACCAAGGAGCTCAAAATTCAAGGCTGTGAAGGGACCATCTTCTTCTTGACGGATACTAAATTTGTGAAGAATGAAAACAAGAATAGTGATGGACAGGGTGAGCCAGTGAGTCAAGTGCCAAAATCCCCAGCAAATGGTGGGAGGAGACTGGATGTATTGTATACAACTGCCACATGGAAAGGCAGCCTCCAAGGAGGGTGGCCAATGACACTGATGGCACCCATGTCAATGGAACCTGGGTTTTTAAGAGAGAAGGACGAAGAAGACATAGCTACCTGGATGTAATGAGGAACAAGGAGGATACCTTCCTCCCACTCAGATGTATGTGGGATTGGGGAAGAGAAAATGGGGGCTCCGTTTGAGAGGCTGGTAGGAGAAGCAGGTCCTGAAGTAAAGTTAGGTTTCAGTTAATCGTGGCATTGAACTCGAGAGAAGGCTTTAAAAGTACAGATGAGCTGGGCTCAGTGCCTCAGGCCCGTAATCTCAGCACTTTGGGAGGCCAAGGTAGATGGATAGCTTGAGACCAAGAGTTTGAGACCATCCTGGCCAACATGGTGAAACCCTGTCTCTACCAAAAATACAAAACTTAGCTGGGCGTGGTGGTGCAAGCCTGTAATCCCAGGTACTTGGGAGGCTGAGGCAGGAGAATTGCTTGAACCCAGGAGACGAAGGTTGCAGTGAGCTAAGATCATACCATTGCACTCCAGCGTGGGTGATGCAGTGAGACTGTGTCTCGAAAAAAATAAAAATTAAAAAAATAATAAAAGAATAAATAAAAGTACAGATGCCTCTGCAGTTGACATCCCATGAAGGCACATGGTAAAGCTGGGGTGGGGTAGAGAATAGGGAAGGGTGGGAAATCTGGGGATGTCGAAGTCAAGTGTGGATGGCAGCAGGGGTGGTGCTAATGGGTTGCTGGCATCTCAGCTGAAGGAAACGGGGATGGCGCAAGGCTGGGGGCTGCTGCCGGTGGTCAGTTAGTCACACATAGATAATCCGTTTTTTCATGGGTTGATGTCTCAGGTGGTTTGTGGTGTGAGTTCTAGGAGGAATGACATCCTTTTGGAAGAGGGAGATGGGGCATAAAGGAAGTGAGCAGAGAAGTTTACCGAGAACATGTGGTGCTCTGGGCACTCCCACTGCTGTTGGCAAAGCCCAGAGGAAGGTGCTGGTTGAATTCTGGGAATCCTAGAGGACATGCTTAAAGCCCTCATTGCACTGCCTATTAAATTTCAACCTAGACCAGGTGCAGTGGCTCACACCTGTAATCCCAGCACTTTGGGAAGCCAAGGTGGGAGGATTCCTTGAGCTTAGGAATTTGAGGCTGCAGTGAGCTATAATTGTACCACTGTACTTCAGACTGAATGACAGAACAAGACCCTATGTCAAAAATAAACAAATAAATCCAACCTAGACTTTAATGGAGTGGAAGAGTATGAGATATAAATGAAAACAAATAGAGTTACTTGCTTATTATTTATTCTTTAGAGGCAGAAGTTACATCAAATTTTTGTATTTTTTGTCATAGAGTTTCATTTCTTTCCCTCCTTCCTTCCTTCTTTCCCTCCCTCCCTCCCTCCTTCTTTCCTTCCTCCCTCCCTCCTTCCTTCCTTCCTCCCTCTCTCCCTCCCTTCCCCATCACTCCCTCCTTCCTCCCTCCCTCCGTCCCTCCCTCCCTCCCTCCCTCCTTCCTTCCTTCCTTCCTTCCTTCCTTCCTTCCTTCCTTCCTTCCTTTCTTTCTCCTTTCTTTCCTTCCTTACCTTAGATTGTGTCTTGTTAGTAGACAATGGTCAGGGCTTGTGTTCTAAGCAAGTCTCAGCTGAGTTTTCCACAATGTTAGACGGTGGTGCTCAGGAGCAGCCCAGATCCAAATAATCAATTCTGGCTCCTTTGCTGTAATTAAACCAAAGCATTTAGGATTCAACAACTATAACACGTGTATAAGTACCTAGAGGCCGAGGTCCTCCATGTTCTTACCCTGATGCAGTGCCAAGCTCAAGTTTTGGATATGGGTACATGACAAGAACAAGATATCTGTAACCCTCGGCGAGTGTTGTGTTATATGTATCTAATTTTCGTAACGACACTTTTTATCCTGGTTCACTGAGTCCCTTGTACAGAGATAACTGGAAATGTCATGTGATCTACAGGGCTTCAGGGTGGTTCGCAGCCTTCAGCATCTTTCTCTAACAACCAACCATAGGACCAGAGATTCTCACCATTGAGAGTCATGCTATGGATAAAATGAATAATATTTTGGAATAAATGTGCCCCAAGGGTTTTATGGACATACTTAGTCTTTAAAAAATCTGAAATTATTTATATAAAATTCAAATTTAACTGGGCATCCTGTGTTTAATTTGACCACCCACCCCAAGAGAAAGTGAGCTGTGAAGTTTGGAAACCACTGTCTGAGAATTGAGGGGTTTAGAATGAGATATGGGCTGTGTTCCAATCACTGGCAATGGTAGTTCTGGGATTGACCATGAGCATGAGGGGAGTGGCTTCAGAGGGCCAGTGCAATGTGTCATAGGAGCCATTTCCTTTCATTCTACAGATGAGGAAATGGAAGTGACAAGTGGTTCAGGTACCGCAGGCCACACAGCTACTGAGTGGCAGGTAATTCACCCAGGTCTCTCTGGTCCAAACCAAACACAAAAATGTGTTGAAATGCCTGCAGCTGCTCACCATCCCCTCCAGCCAAGGTCTCCAGGCTGTGTGTAGACCCAGCCCATCCAGCTCACCCCTGTGGGCCAGACCCAGCTCACCCCTGTGGGTTTAGACCGAGTTCACCCCTGTGGGTTCAGACCCAATTCACCGGGTGGATTCAGAACCAGCTCACCGCTGTGGGTTCAAACCCAGCTCACTCTTGTGGGCCCAGACCTAGCTAACCCCTGTATGTGCAGATCCAGCTCTCCCTCGCGGGCCCAGGAGATACTGATTCCTTCATATTCAGTTCAGAGTTAACTCTCATCCCATTGATTGAGAGAGAGGGACCAGCCCACGACAAGCAGTCAGACTTCGATCCTCTATAGCCCTCTGAAGTGGGGGGTCTTCCTGTGGGCACCCCCAACCCAGGGCCCCTGAGCAGCCTTCCCACAGACCCACAGGCCTTCCAGTCCGAGAGGCGGTGGTCACATAAGACACACTAAAAAACCCTCCCACCTAGTCATTCTAACCGGAGAGCAGAGGAAGCATGCTTTTTAGAGGAAAACAGAGAGATTTATAGGAGTGAAGGCCTGAATGGCAATAGACAGGGAAAGGAGAATGGAAAATAAAACATCCAGAGCCTGGTTCCTCTCCCAGCCTGATTTCAGATTGATCGCCTTATTAAGGAGGCCCATGTCCAGGTAAGCGGCCTCGGTCTAGCCCCTGCTGGCACCTGTCCCTGCTCCACTGAGCACGTCCATGTCTGCCAGTGTCTGATAAATCCCGGAGGAGCCCCCTCAGCTTCCTGTTCCAGATGAGATTTCTGGAACTCGGTGTCCTTTCCTTTCTCTGACAAACACGAAGTTATTTGATCTTCACTTACTGCATGAGACTGCTATTTCTTAGACAAAATAAATCACTTTAAATTGGCTTTGACCAGTAAGCTGGAACCAAGCAGTGTTTTCTTCTCCTTTCCCCCCACTTTTGGAGCCTAAATGTACTATAATTAAGGCCATTATCAGCCACTTGAGTTGGGGATGGGGGAATACATTTAACAGGCGGTGGAGAGTGAAGTGGCTGAAATTTCAGTTACTCTGCCAACAGGCTAAGCTTCGGACATTATCACCATTTCAAAACATTTTCACTAACAGTTTCCTCTTGAACATAGAAGGCAGGTTTTTTTTTTTTTTTTTTTTTTTTGGGATCATATACCTGGTTTTTGTTGATTTTAGAAGTTATGAATACAGACAGTTTCTAAAATTGGCCCTTACATGAAGGTACTCAATTTTACAGGGAGACTGTCTGGAATAGTAAGCAGTTTATATTTTCGTAATAGAATTTTTGGTTAAGACTGAGTAGGCGGACTTGACCTTTGATCATCAGGTATATGCTCATCATCTTTGCCATTATCCAGCTTTGGATAATGTTTAAATAAGGCTGGGTGGGGCAGGGTTAATTAGTAAAGCTCAGTGCTTTCTGTGTGCCAGGAATTATGGAGATTCAGAGACCTGATCCATGGAGTTCAGGAATCACAAGACAGAAAATACAGACAGAAAGGACCAGAGCTCAGAGGCCACCGTAAGGCCTGCCAGATCTTGTAGGAGTCTGGGGAACAACTTCCCTTAGCAGTTCTGATGTCACATGTTAAGTATAATCAAGACCAGAAAATGTTTCTTTCCTCTTCAAGAATAGATCCAACGTTTTATATTTTGAAATGTAATCTTTTTCAATCTTAGTACTCCAGCATCCTGATTTCCTCAGATAATCAAATGGGAAAATTGTTTAGTCCATAGATAATACACTTCCTTGGCAGATTTTTTGAGTGACGATTTCATAAAGTGAGCCATGTATTAAAAAGGGCAACACAGGGGACCATCCACATCTAATTTTTGACTCAGGGACATAGATTTCCAGTAAATCTAGAAAGCACACCATCGTCACCGAGTTGGGCCTTGAATATTCAAACCAGGAGGGTGCATCGACAGTCACACCATCGGTCTGCACGGCGGTGAGGGTGATTACGAATGAGTTGCCTGTGTCTATGTGTGACTTATTCTCCATTACACTACAGAACTGGATTAAAAATTGTACACATCTTTGTGATACCGACAGTGCCAGTTATAATGAAGGCATAATGCAATTGGAATAGGCAAGTTTGATACACAGAACTCTTCCACTTCTGTTTTTATGTGACCATACAGTTCCATTTTCTACATATGTCTTCTTCACACAGATTCATCACTCCAGCAGAGACAGTGCCTGGGAATACCCTCATGGAGAACGGGGGCTCAGGCTGCCTTCAGGTTGTCCGTCTGCAATTTCCACTGTACGGGGCAACTAACTTCATATTGATCCCCTGCTGCCTTGAAAGCACACATGTGTCCAGGACCCCTGCCTGAAATGAGCATGTGTCCACACCTGCTGCCTCCTGTGAACATAGTGGTTCACACCTGCTGCCTCCAGTGAACATGGGTGTCCACACTTCCTGCCTCCAATGAAGACTCATGTTCACCATCTTTTACCTCTAAAGACCACTCATCTTCCTATTTTTCCTCTTGAATAACCAAAGCTGGATTGCTTTCCTTCACTTGCTGTATATTGAGATATTTGACCAAGCCCTCTGTTCCTCTTAATGACTATAGTAGGAAAAGCATGACTTTGATACTTGGATCTGGTTTTCAGCCTTATCCACCACTTACCAGCTATATTATCATGAACATATATTTATTAATTTTGTAAAATGGGGATAATAATACTTATCTTATAATGTTGTTATAAGAATTAAACTGGATGAAGTGTGAAGAGTGCACAGTTACACCCGGGCTTCAGTATATGTAGTCTCCTCCCACCATTTTCTATTACTTTATCCAGTTAACACTTGTGTTAGTCCCTAGGGCTACTGTAACAAATTACCACAAACTTGGTGGCATAAAACAAGAGAATTTGTTCTCTCATATTCTAGAGGCTAAAAGTCCACAGTGAAGATATCAGCAGGGCCACGCTCTCTGACAGGTACGGGGGAGAATGCTTCCCTGCCTCTTCCTAGCTCCTGCTGTTTCAGCAATCCTGTTTTCCCCAGCTTGTGGCTGCAGCTCTCCAATTTCTACCTCTGTCTTTGCATCGCCTCTTCCTTATGTATGTCTATCTGTGCTTTTCCCTACTTAGAATGACACCTTTTATGGGATTTGAGGCCCAGTCTGAGCAGTGTGACCTCATCGTAATGTACCCTATTACATCTGCAAAGACCCAATTTCCAAATAAGGTCACATTCAGAGATTCCCGGCTGATATGGATTTTGGTAGGACACTATTTAATCTACTCTAACACCCTAAGTTGCTATAACATTTTTGGAAGGACAGGGGGTTATTCCTTCTTAAAATCCTCAAATATTCTCAATGCATTTAAAGCCTACAAACACCTACTAAAATGTTTTACGTTTTTTCTTCTTAAGAAATATACAATTTGACATTTTCATCATTATTAAAGTGTTAATGACCTACTGTTGTGATTTTAATAGTACAAAATATTCTTTCACACCTCTGTGCAGGCCATCTGCCTTGCTGGACAGGTTTCTACTTAGTGTGAATGTCATTATCAGGTTACGGATCCTTGGCAAGGTTTCGAGACAACTCAAATCCCGGGATCTGTGATGTGCTACCATCACTTTCAAAAGATACCTTGTTTTCAAACTGTTTTTGGAACAAATCATAAGAACCAAATGTTTCCTATTTGTTCTTTTACTATAAGTTGATTCTCTTTAAAAATAAGAGTTTGGAAAAAAATGAGCAGCTAAACCAATATTTCAATAACCAAGCAAGATTTCATGTGTATTATTATCTTTATAAAATATAAAAATTCCCAATATAATATCTTTAATATCAGAGTTATAGGATCTTGAAAATAAAAAAATTTTAAAGATACCAACTTTAGTCTCCTTGGCTTACAGTTGAGAAAACTGATGCCCTGGAGGGTTAAGTGGTGATCTTACAAGGTTACAGGGCTTGCCAATTGAAGAAACCACATTAATATTCAACCTCCAATCCTCAGGTCCTCTCTTCTTACTGATATTTGACCTGTACATTAGATTTTTACAGAAACCTTCAAATTACTGCCATTGTCTCAAGAGGCTCAAAAAGCCCTATTTTTTGGCTAAATTTCTTAATCTTTCCCTAGCACTAACTTATTCAATGTGATTGGAGAAAATTATTTCTTAAATCATGCTTACATTATAACTTTCTTATTAAATAATATTTATTCAGTCAGATTTTGTGTTATGCACAATATTTATTCAGAGACTTTGGCATGAAATCTAAATTCAATCCCTTAAAAAATTTCTTCCGTTTCATCTTCCTGTCAGTTTGAACAACTGGTAAAAAATACTGATATAGACTTATGGTATCATAGTTTTCTTTTAGAACTATAAGGAACCAAGCCATAAAATCATATATCTCTCTCAGAAAATGTACCTTTTCCCTGGGCACACAACTAAGTGCCTCGCTTCCTAAGTGCCATTTTTAACAGATACACTCAGATATGAAAGATTTCCAGAAACTATTTGGAATAATTAGTGTTCATTCCTGTGTAGCCACAACATAAGTTAATACAGTACCATAGAGAGAGACTTAGTACCATATTTAAGTATTTCTTGAGTACCTACTATATAATGAGTGTTCTGATATTTGTGGGAAAAAAAGATGAAAAAGATTTAAAAATAATTTCTTTAAGAAGCATGTATATGGGGTTATAGGCTGAATGTTTGTTTCCTGACAAATTCATATGTTGAAGCCCTAACCCACCCTGTGATATTTGGAGGTAGGATTTTGGGAGGTAATTAGGTTTAGGTGAAGTCGTGAGAATAACTTAAGTGCAGAAACTAAAATGAAGGACAGTAGTTAAAGAAACTATTTTCAAATTCGCTAATGTATTAGTTTCCTATTGCTGTTGAATAGATTACCACTAACTTGGCAGCTTATATAGAAAATTATTTATTATTATTATTATTATTGAGATGGAGTCTTGCTCTGTCAACAGGCTGGAATGCAGTGGCGCAATCTTGGCTCACTGCAACCTCCACCTCCCGGGTTCAAGCCATTCCCCTGCCTCAGCCTCCCGAGTAGCTGGGACTACAGATGCGTGCCACCACTCCCAGCTATTTTTTTCTATTTTTCTTTTTAGTAGAGAGGGGGTTTCACCATATTGACCAGGATGGTCTTGATCTCTTGACCTCATGATCCACCCAACTCGGCCTCCCAAAGTGCTGGGATTACAGGCATGAGCCAATGCACCCGCCCAGAAATTTATTACTTTTTACATTTAGTAGTGTTTGGTAGGGACAACTGAAAAATTACCTGAGGTCCTGTTCTAAAGGGCAGATGATCTCCTAACTTGTGTCAGCATCAATAAAATTCTATTATCTGCAGCAGTGAAATTAAATATAAGAAAGACTTCTAGCATCATACTGCAAGCTCAATGTGTTATTTAAGTGGTATAAACCTCTCTTATTTCTGGGTGGTTTTGAATGCAAGCATTTCTTCTGAGAGACTTACAACCTCAACTTGAATGGGAAGAAACTATTGAAGATGCTAACTGGAATCCACTAAAGCTGTTTTGTAGGCATCTCAGCCACTTCAGTGATTTCTGGTGAAACATAGACATTGGCTTTTATGTGAAACAGCTGTGGTATAAAGTTAAATTTATACACCCTGTTACCAGAGCTCAAATCCTGCCATCATAACCCAGCTATGTGACTTGAAGTTCCCATGCTCATAGGGTGACCACATAATAAACATTAGCTATTACTATTATTTCTTTGACAGCTGGAGAGCTGTCAAAGACAAAGTAGTTACCTTTCTGAAGGTAAAAGTTACTTTTAACTGTAGTGTTTGAGGCATTCTCAGCTTAAAAAACATATACTATCTGGGAGCCTCAGATTATCAGGCCTGTGTTCTTTAGTACTTTGGGGGAAAGAGATTACTTTTCCCTTTGCATTTGATCATAGCTTCAAAGTCCTGAATGGCTCTGGAGGGCTGTTTACAGACATGCTCAGAGCATGTTCATGAGTTACCATTGAAGAACACTGAGACCAGAAAAGACAACAATTCTCCATAAAGTAACTCTTATAAAATCCAAATGTAGAGTTTACCTTACTTTTCTCATCTATATTATGTTGAGAAAAACACTACTTACCTCATTGAGGGTTGTGAAGATCAATGAGGCCAATAAGTATGGATTATGTATTAGTTCAGAGCACCTGCTACCTAAATATTAGCTGCTTCTTTTATTAACATCATAAGCATCACCATCACTATCATCATCATCACCATCAACATGATCGTCATCATCACCATCACCATCATCATCTTCTTCATCATCACCATCAACATCATTATCATCCTATCATCATAACCATCATCATCACCATCATGATCATATAATCATCACCATCACCATCATCAACACCATACTTACCACCATCATCACCATCACCATCATCATCTTTGTCATCACCATCATCATTATCATCATAACCATCATCACCATTATGATCATATCATGACCAACACCACCATCATCACCATCACATCACCTTCATCGTCACCGTTATCATCATCATCATCATCATCATCATTATCACCATTATTATTGTTATTATCATGTATCTTTTTCTCTTTCTGGGCCTTAATTCTGGAGGGGTGGGTGGCCATAGGAAATGATGAAGGGTGAAATTGATGCATGGGATGTTGCTGGCAGTGGTCACCATAATTTGAATAAGTATTTACTATCTCCTAAGCCTCCAAGATGATACGTCCCCACTTCTCGATGTATTATTTCTTGTTGATTAGATAATCTCAGGTGTTGTGATATTGTTTTTTCAACTACCCAGCTCTTGAACATACCTATAAAGTCTACTGGTGTACTGTTTTAAATCTGATCATTTTTGTTCAGAAACAAGAGTTTATCTAAAACTCCTGTGGAAGAAAAGGATCTTTCTGCATTTAGGCACTTAAATATTATGTCTTCGAAAAAAATCCCTACAAAAGAATGTAATGATAGCACAGTGGTAAACTTTTCAAGCTCTAATGCCTAGAAGAAAAGACCAAAGCAATGTTCGTACACATGGATGCCCTGAGTCTGCAAAAGGCCCTAGGTAACTGCCAGAGATGAATAGCAGAAATTCCAGGAGTGCAAGAATCATGTTCACCGCTGTGTCTCATACATTTTGTACAATAGGTCTCAGGTGGATGCATGTGGCATTGTGATATAATAAGACTGACAAACTAAAAACACTGAGACAGTTTACTGCAAAGATAAATCTTTCCTCCAGCAACTTGGAATCCATTACTCTCCAGCGGGTTGGCCCCTAAGTTCTTCTGCCCGTGGATTCTCACCCAGGCTTCTTCCCTGGCCTCTCATCTAACATTCCAGTTATAAACCGCCCTGAGCACAAGGCTCTTCTTTATCACCTCTGTACCTTGGTTGCTTCCTTGGTCTGAACTCTGTTTCTCCTCCTTCCTCACCATTTTTGTTGCTCCTTCCTCACCATTTTTGTTGCTCCTTCCACAGCCTCAGAGACCAACTCAGGCTGCAGCTCCTCTGGGTGCCTCCCATGTGCCTGCCCACCAAGGCAGAGACCCCCTTCCACATGCTCCTACAGCCCTTCCTCTCCCCTGGCTCCTGAAATCCTCTCGCTGAGTTGTCTGTGACCTCAACTGAGCAAAGGACTCCTCATGGCCAGGGGCTGTGTTTCCCCATGAAGCCCCAGCACTTGCCAGAACCTCTGACATATGAGGAGGACTCGGTGAGCTGTGGACAAATGCATGAACAGAAAGACATCCTTGGAATTCAATGATTGTGTGCATTCCTTGTTATAATGGTTGTGTGGAGGAAGTGGGGAGTAAAGCACAGTTCAGCTTTAGTTGGATGAGTATCACTAGCATCATTCATCCTACAATATATTTACCCTTTTCAAGGGAGTCACTCTGCTCATTCCCCTCAGGAGAGAGAAATCAACTGAAAGTGGGTGCTCCTAGGATCCAAGTACAGCAGAGTTCCCCTTGACCAGTCATGTGGGCAATAATTGTGGCTGGAACAGTGATGCATGAGCACAGAAAGGGGTTCAGAGGTCGTGAGAACAAAAACAACCCAGAAGGCACTTTGCTTCTGTGAACACATCCCAGGTTCTTCTATTTTACAGCCACACACACCGCTAAGACCAGGTGTCATTGCTCCCGCTAATTATAGAATTTTGGTATAAATAACACTCAGCTGGCAGTCCAATTTGAGTTGTCATGCTGGAATTTTTAACCTGAATGTAGGAGTCTTGCACAAAACTAACTTTAAAACTATTTGAGTGGAAATGCAAAAATCAAAGGGGTAAATTCACATTGAAATATTGACAAGCAGTTTTCCGGTCCACATCTAATTTTCTTAGGAAAAGGGCGGAGGGTGTTCCAGGCTATCATTCTGTCATTTTACTTGTAGGTGTTCCAGTGTGGGGACACGATACTGTCTCATTGTGAAAGATGACAGCTGGCTAGCTCCCTTCTAATGTCCACTCCATTGTAACTGAGCATCCAAGGACACACAAGTCTGGAGCTGCAAAAGGACCAGCTCCAGGAAAGAGAAAACCCAGTCTTCTTGAGGTTGACTTCCCTTATGGGGCATGAACTGGCCACATCCTTCATATAGAAAACTGGATAATTTAATAAGGAATGATCTAACTCAAATTCTAGTTCTATCTGTTTATTTGCCTAGTAATAACAGCATAACAACTGAAATTGCACGCCAGCTGAGTGTTTGCCTGGGGCCAGAGATTTCCCTGTGCGTGTACCGGTGTTCCCTTACACCAAGTAGAGACTGATAAAAAGAAAAAAATTAATAATTTTGAAAATCTGAATGTTATACTCTCAAAAATTAATATAGCATGCCAAATGAAAGCCTTGAAGCCACCCCTCGAACTGGCTAAGTAGTTTTCTAAAAGGTCATACCCCATTCACCTTAACTTCTCTTCAATGTACTCTCCAAGCTGCTGCAAATTGATCTTTGTATTTTTCTTTCTAAAGTGTGAAACATTTCAAGTATAGAGCATAATAATCACCTATAAACTCAAGTGCTCAGATTTAATAAGTCTTAAAAGTTAGAAAATTACTGTTAGATTCCTGAGTTTTCTTAAAAGAAGTAAAGGGTTAAAAAGTCCATTAAAATCTAATCCCCTTCCTTCCCATAGGTAGTTAATTGCTCTTCTGAGGTTGAGAGACACCATTTCTATGCATGTTTGTATGAGTTATATATATATAGATGCTCCTTGACTTACAATTAGGTTCCACGCTGAAAAACACATTGTAACTTGAAAATACCACAGATTGAAAATACACTTGGCCAGGCGCGGTGGCTCATGCCTGTAATCCCAGCACTTTGGGAGGCCGAGGCGGGTGGATCACAAGGTCAGGAGATCGAGACCATCCTGGCTAACACAGTGAAACCCCGTCTCTACTAAAGAATACAAAAAATTAGCCGGGCGTAGTGGCGAGCGCCTATAGTCCCAGCGACTTGGGAGGCTGAGGCAGGAGAATGGCATGAACCCAGGAGGCGGAGGTTGCAGTGAGCCGAGATTGTGCCACTGCACTCCAGCCTGGGCAACAGAGCAAGACTCTGTCTCAAAAAAAAAAAAAAAGAAAGAAAGAAAATACACTAATACGCCTAATCTACCAAACACCATAGCTTAGCCTAGTATACCTTAAATTGTGCTTGGAACACTTACATTACCCTACAGTTAGGCAAAATCCTCTAACAAAAAGTGTATTTTATAATAAAGGGTTGAAAATTTGGGTTATTAAAAGTCAAGGACTGTCTGTATTTGATTATATCTATAACATGTACATGTGATTTTATATATATATATATATAATGCATAGAATGCATACTTCTGATGTTCAGTTTTTACATAGCATTTTTTGAGATTTATTAATAATATATATGTATGCATATATACATCTATGTGTGTACATGTAGTTTTTTTCTTGTGCAACAAGGTTTGATGGATATCACAGGTGGATTTGATGGGTATTTTCACTAAGTATTGTGGTTAATTTTAAGTGTCAATTTGAAGGGTTCTTGGATGAGATTAACATTTAAATTGGTCAACTTTAGTAAAGGAGATTGCCCTTAATAATGTAGTTGGGCCTCATCCAATCAGTTAAAGGCCTGAATAAAACCAAAAACCAGCTTCCTCTAGCAAAAGGAAATTCTCCAGCAGATGAACTCCAGACTGGAACTGTGCTATCCTCTCTCCCGGATCTCCAGCCTGCCAGCTCACACGTCAGATTTGGACGTGCCAGCCTCAATAATTGCACGAGCCAATTCCTTCTAAAAAATCCACTTCTCCATCTACACATCCTTTTGGCTCTCTTTCTCTGGGGAATCCTGACTAATACATCAGGTACAGACAAGCTTCTCCCCAGCATGGTTGGCCTAATTCACACTCACCTCGGCAAGGCATAGATTTCCTATCTCTCACATCCTTGTGGGGTGTGCAAGTCAAGTTGGTTTTTGTCAATCTGATGCGTATGAAACAGAACTATCATTTTAAATAGCAGACCCTTGGTTCATAATAAGCATCTTTCCTCCTTTTTGGTCATTCAGTACCTTTTTCTGTATTTAATTTGTTCACAATTATTTTTGGTCCCCAAATACACTATTTGCATTTTTGTATATATCTAAGCAGGAGTGATTGAACAGGTTAGACAATCTTTTTCTTTAAAGTTAAATGTGCAAACGGTGTTTTCTCTTGGTCTGTGGAATGTCCCTTCACCTGCATGTCCAGTGTTATTTGTAATATCTAGTTTTAATTTTAATATGGTCAAATGTATCCGTCTTTTTCATGACAGTGATTTTTGTGTCTTGTTGAAATAATTTTCCCATTAAGATACACCATACTGACATTTTACGCTATGATTTTAAATACTTTTTTTTTTCTGTGTGACTACACCTGATAATTTATGAAATCTGCAAATAATAGAATCCAAAGTAGTAAAGAAAATGAATAAACTACAGCTACCCTTATCAACAGAAATGACATTATAGACTTTGAATTTACAGACTTTGGATTTCACCAGAGTTTAAAATTTATGTCCCTTTTCTGTTCCAGAATCCGATGCAGGATCCCACATTGCATCTGGTTGTCATATCTCCTTCTGTGTTTTACAGGTTCTCAGTCTTTCTTTGCCTTTCATGAAGTTGACACCCTTGAAGAGCATTGGTTAGTTTTATTTTTGGAGAATTTCCCTCAGTTTGGGTTTCTTTGTTCAGAATTGCTAATCTATAGCTTGTGAGAAACTGAAGTACTAATAGGAGTAAAGTATTTAATTTTCTCTTTTTTTCCTAGATTCTTAAGGTGGAAGCTTAGATTATGGATTTGAGCCCTTTCTTCTTTTCTAAAATGAGCATTTTTTTTTTTTTTACATAAATATCCCTCCAAGCACCGCTTTCATTGGCTCCCACAAATTTCGATGTGTGGTATCTTCATAATTTTCATTCAGTTCAAAACATTTTTAAATTGCCTATATAATCCCTCTTTGATCTACAGGTTATTATATTATATACTGTTTAACTTCCAAAGATTTGTAGGTTTTTCCACATATCTTTCTGTTATTAATTTCTAGTTTTAATTCTAGACTTGAGCAAATATGTTGTATGCTTTTTATTCTTTTAACTTTGTTGACTTTTGTTTATGGCCCAGAGTATGATTAATCTTGATAAATATTCCATATGCAGTTTTTAAAATGTATATACTTCTGTTTTCAAATGAAGTGCCAGTTTATCAAGTTGTCCTTCAGTGATTCCATGTCCTAACTTATTCTATTAATCATAGAGAGACAAGTATTGAAGACTCCAATTCTAATTGTTGATTTGTTTTCCTTTCAGTGATATCAGTTTTTGTTTCATCTATTTTGAAGTTCTTGTGTTACGGGGTACACATTTATTATCATTCTGCCTTCTTAGAAGATTAAATCCTTTATTATTGTGTAATGTCTCTTTTTATCCCTGACAATACTTCTGTTCTGAAGAGAACTTTGTGTGAAATCAATATAGCTGCTCCAACTTTCTTTTGATTGGTGTTTGTGTGGTGTATTTTTTCCCATATTTAAATTTTCACTTACCCATGTCTTTATACTTAGAGTGAGTTTCTTGTATAGCACATAATTGGGTCTTGTTTTTGTTCTATCTAACAGTATTTTTACTTAGCTTGTTAAGACAATGTACATTTAATGTAATTACTGATATTTTCATTAAAAGACACCATATTGTTAGCTGTTTTCTATTTGTTCCATCTCCTACTTCCTTTATCGTTTCCTGCCCTCTCTTGAGTTTTTTGAGCAATTTTTATGATTCAATTTTTATTTATATTATTAATTTATTATTTATAACTCTTTTCACATTTTTGATAGTTAGCTTAGGGTTTAAAATGTAGATCCTTACATAATAAGAGTCTATATTCAATTAATATTACGTGTCTTTATGTGAAGTATAAAAATCATAAAAGTGTATATTCCAAACCTTCCCTCTTACCATTTGTGATATTGTTGCCTTACAGTTCACTCTTATATATACTGTGAACACATCACACAGTGCTACAATTTTTGATTTACACAGTTATCATTCAGAGTAATTCAGAGGAAAAAGAAAATTAAAAAATGTGAATTTCATAACACATTGATTACATTTTCCACATTCTTTTACTTTGTATATTCAAGTTTTCACCCAGTACTGTATTTCTTCTGCCTTGCAGAGCTGATGTTGCCACTTCTTGTAAAGTGGGTCTGCTGGCAATGAATTCTCTTGGGCTTTTGTCTAAAAGTATTTATCTTACATTTTTGAGGGATATTTTCACAGAGCATTAAATTCTGTATTGACAAACCTTATTTTCTTTCAGCACTTTGAAGTCATCAATGCATTGTTTTTCTTTTTACTTTCATGGTTTCTGACAAGAATCCTGCTGACATTCTTATCTTTGTTCCTTTATATGTCCTTTTTCATGTCTTTCTCTTTATCTTTTGTCTACAACAATTTGAAAATGTGTCGAGACGTTTTGTGTTTGTTTTATATTTTAGTATATATTCTGCAGAAGGGTTCTGAGCTTCATGGGTCTGTGGTTTGATGTCTGAAAATCACTTAGGAAAATTGTCAGATATTGTTTCCTAAAATATTTCCTACACACTATTTTCTCTTTTCCTTCTGAGTTTCCAGTGATGCACATAACCAACGATTTGATATTTTTTATAGCTTTTGGATGCCCCATTCTTTTTACTTTTCAGTCTTTTTCTCTGAGTTTCCATTGAGTAATTTTATTGACATATTGTCAGGTACACTGATCCACCTCTTAGCTGTGTTACGGGTCCATCAAAAGCATTCTGCATCTCTGTTACAGCATTTTCCATTTGTCACATTTCTATCTGATTATTTCTTACAGTTTCCACCTCTTTGCTAATATTATTCATCTGATCTTTCATGGTATATACTTTTTATATTGGAAAATTCAACATATTCATAATATTAGGTAAAATTTTTGGTCAGTTACTATCTGTGTCATATCTGAGTCTGGTTTTGTTTACTGTTGAGTATCTTGGGACATTTATTGCTTTTTTTTTCTGCTTGAAAGACATCTAGAATACTTCAACACTGAGTAAATAGATCTATGTACACCTTTCCTTTTGCTCATTCATTCCTGTGGTGGGTTTTGTTAATCTAGTCAAAAGATGAGGATAATTCAGGAGGATGCAATTCCCCACCTCCACCCCAGTTATCTGCATCCCTCAGGAGCAGCGCAGGCTCTCACCAGCCTGCATTTGGCCTTCGCCAGGATTCACTGACTATTTCTACAGAATTCTAATTACTGGGTCCAGATGCATCTGAGTCAGGGAAGCAGGTGCTGGAGTCTCACTCTTTCTATGGACGCTGGTTCCTCCCTAGAGTTTCAGCTCTTTAGTTGCTCTGTGACCTCAGCTCTCTGATGGGTGCAACTCAATCATCAGGAACTTGCAATGTGTCCAGTTTTGTTCTTGCTGTAACAGTGTGAGCAGTCTTTCTTCCAACTCTTTACATCCCTGAGTAGAAAACAGAACTCTCAAATTTTTAGCATTCCATGTTTACAATTAGATCTTTAATCATCCGGAATTTTGTTGATATTGTGTGAATTAGATATCTGATGTTATTTTTTTCCTTATGGCTAACTTTCTTTTCTTATCAAACATTTTTTTCTTTTTTACCGTGTTTTTAAAAATAGCCTATATAACTTACATTTGTATTTTACGTAATTTAAAGTCTATGTATTCTGAAGTTTTTGAACTCAGTATTTTAGGATTTTAAGTTTCTCTGGTATTAGGACTCTTAGTTGTACTTTCTGTAAGACTTTCATATAGGATTTTTCCACATGTGTTTTATAATTTTCAAGTCATGTTTGTTTTGTATGCGTCAGTCCCACAAAGCCTCAATGGATAAAATATTCCTCCATTTAATTTTGGCTTTTGGCTTAATTATTTGAGATGACTCAGCATCATCAGTGGCCTAGGACCACTTTTTATATTAATCCTTCTAATTAAATTGTCCCATGCCACCTGTGCAGCATAAACGTGAACTTTTTACTCAGGTGAGACTGTGGTCTGGAATTTTAATTTCTCCTTGAAGATATTTCTCAGAGGCAAGGCAGATCCGAGTTGTTCCCTGTTCGAGGAGGAGGCAGAACCTGTCCATCTCTCTTTCTCTGGCTTTGCAACCCTCTAAGAGTTGCAGTTTTATACACGGGCTTCGATCCTGCAAGCTCATCCACTACGCAAGCAACAGACCCTTACAGTGGCTGCTGCCTCTCAGGACGGTGCCTCTGGCTCTCAGCCCCACTTGCTTCTGGGCCTGGCTGTCTATAAATCTTTCTTGGAAATTTAACCTCACTTAAAGACAGAAAAGCACACACTCATTTCAATAATTTTTTTAAATGGACATCTTGAAGATATTTGTCACAGATGGGGTGAAGCTGGGGACGCTCCATGAGTGACACTGTCCAGCAAGCCTTGTCCTGGCTCTGCCCTGGGCTGCTTCCTCTACCCTCGTCTGTCCTGTCTGTCTTCCTCCGTGGGTACTGCTGACACCTGAGAACTTGCTGGACCCGTGCACCATGTGCCACAGCTTCAGAAACTCTGCTCCCCTCCTGCTTCAGCCTGGGTAGGTGTAAAAGTTTATCACCCTCATCTGAAGTGTTATGTTCAGGTGACATAAAAGTGCGTCTTTGTAACCCTAGAACTAGTCGCCTCATGCTGTCTCAAAATTCCATCAGATGGTCAAAGCCCAGCAGGGATGATTCTGAAATGTTGAGTTCCTACATTCCTTCAACTGAGTAGCACTTGCCCATTTGGCCCCCAAACATCTACTTTTGTGATGTTTCAAATAAAAATGTTACATTTCAATCTCTTGAATAACTCTTCATCTCCTGGTCTCTTAAAGATGAAATCTGAAACAATTGCACACCTGACGAAGTTTTGCTGCCATTCTCTTTGAGGTTCTCTACTCAGCTTCTTAGGATCTAGAAATCTTCCCTAAGAAATTTCTGACCTACCCAGATTTTGGATGTGACGTCCCCTCATTCTGCCTGCCTTGTTCATATCCCACCCCTACTGATGCTCCATCAGCCAAGACCTTGCTTAGGTGTCTCATTCTCCAGACACTGGATGCCTGCCCTTCTGGGTGCATGCCACCCAGATTGTCTCCTGATGCTCAGAAGCCTGGCCATAACTTTGTATCCTGCCTAGGGAAGCTCCCCAGACATCCCAGAGATGGCCCCTCGCCCACTAGGAAATCCACTTCTGCTCAGTCTCATGCTCGCCGGCCCTGGTCTTTTGCAGAGCCAGGGACCTGGATGACAGAGATCATGTTGGTCCAAGTCTGTATGTCCCTGCTGAGACCTACTCAAGGTCCTGCCTGCTCAGCCAACACCATCCAGAGACAATGTTCGGATTCTTTCTCTAGGGTGCAGGAATGGTTCATAACCAGGACAATGATGTAGCTTTGTGCATGAGGTATTTTGGCTTAGGTTTGAAATAGTTTCGAGTTGCCAGCACCTCTGTAGCTTTCATGTTCTTCCTGTGCAAAGAGCAGCAGTGTCAGGAAGAGGTTGTGATGTTGTAGCCTGCAGCTCAGTATGTCCAGCATGTCCCCACATGATGCAGAGATGTGACGGCTATTGTCCTGGTGACTTTTGGGGAGTGTTGCTTCTCAATTCGGCCCCATATGAGTGCAAAGAAATCTCTACTATGTGGTAATGAGTGCAGTGCTGTGGCTTTCATCCACCTAATCTATAAATAAGGAAGCCAGACAGAAAAATCAGACAGATACATCTGTCTGTGAAGGGATTAAAACAATTTCCTTATGTAAGCCAAGGTTTAAGGAATACAGGCTGAAAATGGCAATGACTTAGAAATAAGCTGACACTTGAAAAAAGGTAAGGAAAAGAGGTTTGAGTTTGAAAGATGATTAGTAAGAATCCTTATGAGTTAATACCTCTTAGTCTCTTTTTAACTGTGTTTTTAATGCACTTCATAAGAGTATCTCATGTTCCCTTTTGACCAGAAAACAGAAGCCAAGAGAGGTTTAGGGCTGCATGAGGTCTTACTGTGAGTTACTGAGTGGGATGAAAGCCCAGATCTCCTGTCTAGTCTGAGTTTCTATATATTTTTCAATAATGACTGCCCTCCATTCTCCAGGTCCTGCAAACCTCACATAGGTGGGGTGTAGCTAAGCCAGGATACAGGGAGGGGAATAAAGGGGCTCCCAGAAAGCTCTGCCCTGGGCAGGGGGCTGCCTGGGAACTTCCATAAGTCTCACTTTGAGGGGGGAAGAGATTACAGAGCAGGACTTGTGAGGAGTGTGTGTGCAGGGTGTATTCAAGATCACACTTTTGATTAGTGCTCTAACATTTTATACTTGTCCAGGCAGCAGCAAATTCCTGATGTGGTGGCATAGAGCAGGCAGGCCCAGCCAGGTCTCCTGTGTCCGCGGTGATATTGGAATAATGCCAACTCATATGGGATGCTCCACTTCTTAAATAAAGGAATTTTTTTTGCTACATATTGTTTAAAGCATTTTTAAGAATGCCTTCATCTATCTTATACATTTTACTTTTAATAGTGATTCTTAAAAGCACAATAATCATGCCACTTTCACATCATTTGAAGCCTAAGTCTGGGTAAAATCACGTAAAAGTTCATGGGCCAGACCCCAGAGAATTTAGGGCCACAGAGGTCTACTGGAAAGTAAGAAAAACATAAGGAAGCAAAACCACTTGGATAGTCTATAAGAATATTTATTTATTTATTTATTTATTTATTTATTTATTCGAGACGGAGTCTCGCTCTGTTGCCCAGGCTGGAGTGCAGTGGCCGGATCTCAGCTCACTGCAAGCTCCGCCTCCCGAGTTCCTGCCATTCTCCTGCCTCAGCCTCCCGAGTAGCTGGGACTACAGGCGCCCGCCACCGCGCCCGGCTAGTTTTTTGTATTTTTTAGTAGAGACGGGGTTTCACCGTGTTAGCCAGGATGGATCACGAAGTCAGAAGATCGAGACCATATTTCTTTATTTTTATGTCAAAACTCTATGTTACCAGCCAAGAGGTATTTTTGAGACAATCCCACATAGTAAAATGGTAACATTGAGCTGAAATATTTTCACGAGAAATATGTACTTCAGAATGTTGTGTCAGTTTTGTTTTTAAAGTGTCTGAGTAACAAAGGAAACTTAGTTTCCCTTCATAAAAATTTAAAACATAAATTTTTTTAAAAACAGCCTAAGCAGTATCAAAACATTGTGAAAATATCTGGGAAAATATGATAAAAAATTAACATGCTAAATATTTACAGATTATAATTAAAAACTCATTCAGGACCCATTTTAAGAGGCACAGGAAAGCAAAGAATATAAAAAGACAACACAAAAATAAAAATGTAATTATAAAAAGAGGTGAAAAATATGCACACTACTGAACAGAGATACGCAGTTCAAAATAATAACGAGGTAAGATTAGACAGCATTTAACATACTTCAGTACTGATGGTGCTTTATGCTGGCAGAGCTATGGAGAGATGGAAACACTTTGCTAGCAGGAATCGGTACTTTTTGGAAATTTACTTGGAAATATGTAGCTAGAACCTCTAGAATTGTTTTTGTTTGAACAGTAATTTCAATTTCTGAAGACATAACATGTAAGATGGTTGAGGAAACATGTAAGGAAATACTTCAATGTCTTGACAAAGGTGGTCCTAACAGTGTTCTATATAAAGTTAAATATTGTAAATAACCTATTGAGGTTCAACAATGGAAGAGAGCATAGGATAAAACGTGAGACTTCGAGGAACATTCGTAAATGCTGAAGAATATCAGCAGCGGTGCTGCTACAGGGCGAAAAGGTAACAATGAAGATACAAAATGTTATATGCACCCACTTTTTTAAAAGTTCTCTAAAAATATTGGTTAGAAAAGCACCAAAATGTTAGCAGCAATTGCTTCTGGGTGATGACATTATAAGTACTTTTCATTGTACCCTTATGTTTTGTGTATATTCAAAAGGTTTCGATGTAAGCATGCTTCGCTGTCGTATCATAAAAAAAGAAAACTAAAAATCAGATGCCCATGTGGTTTCTACTAGTGACTTTTACGTTAATGCAGGTTTCCCTACTCCCCTGCATTCTCGGCACTCATTGTGGCTTGTGCTTTACTCAGTGACTGGCAACCACACACGGTAACAGCTTCACTCCCCGTAATCAATTTCGGTTGGTGCTGGACACAGAGGCCTTGGTTTGCAGCTTCCAGTGGAAGAATGACAGGAGAAACCATCACCTTGTCATATTCTTACAGGGCTATATTTTCAACATCAAAATCATTTCCCCAGGAGAAAACATGAAAATGGAAGTTTCCTTTTAAAACCTGCTCGTGAGTGTAGAAAATCGCCCTGGAGTTGGGGTACGGAGACAGTGGCATCTGTAAGTGTTGCTCTGCGGGAAGCCGGGATAATGAGATTTCACCAAGGCCTGATAGCAGGAGGCCTTGCAATTGTGCTGATGAAGCAGCAGCCAGAGCACACATCTATCATTCTCTTCCTTCAGAGGCCTTTTCGGGATTTCTTTCACGGCAGCTCACACACACTTCTTTGCTGGTTTGTATTTGTTTTAAATATCACGTATGGTGACATGATTTCTCCAATTTTCCTGATACTTTCATTCTACAATGAGGGTGGGGCAAGAGCAAAGGCAGCAGCTGGGTATTGATTTGCCGTTACCTGCCATGTAGGTAAGCAGGGAAGTCCATTGGACACCGTGCGTCTGGAAGAAGCTGACCAGGTGTACCACATGGGTTCTGAGGAAGGGATTGGAGGAGATTCCAGTGCGGCTCATTTAGAATCTTAGAATTCCAAAACAATTCAGAATTCTTTCAAATCTATCTTAATATAGGTGTCTGGTTATACAAATGGTGATGGAAGAAGTGAAAAGTCAGACGGGATGGGGAGGTAACCCAGAGTGTAATAACAATGCGAAACTGCCACCACCTCTAGTTTAGGAAGAGCAAAGATGAAAATAGATACATGTTAATGTCTGAGAAATCTCAGTACTATACAGAAGTCAGTTTTCCCCAAATTGAGCACACATGCCAGGCAATCTTAATCATAACTGCCAGAACATTTTCTTTGGAAATTAGCAAGTTGACTCTAAAGTTATATGGAAATGTAAAGGATCTAGGATAACCAAAATAATTTTGAGAAAGAACAAAGTTGAAATATTTAACTTTGTTTAAAATTGTTGACTTCAAGAGTTAATAAAAACCGATAGTTATCAAGAGAGTATGTTGTTGGTATAAGACAAGAAAGATCAACGAAAGAAATAAAAAGTCCAGAAATAGACTTTCACTTATAAGATCAACTGGTTTCTCATTAAGGTGTCATAGCAACTTAATGGGGGAATTAATGATTTTGAATAAATGATGCTGGAATAACTGGATATCTGTGGTTAAAAGAGGCATTTATGCAATTCCACTTGCTCACTGAATTCAAATGCAATCAGAATTTGCAAGGAAAGCCAATGGACTTGACATGAAGAGGTGATGTTGCTGAAACCCTTTCAGTGGAGTTTCCGGACGGAAGGCAGAATGTTGAGGTTTGAGGGGATGGAAGTGGCAATGAGGATGCTGAGAAGAGACGATCGTCAGGAAGTGAGGCAGTGAAGCAAACACTAAGGAAGGAAAGTAGATTGGAACTCAGACAACAGAGCTGCGATGGGACCTTTTTATTCACGATGAGAGCTCAACAATTTCAAGATGAAGGGAGGACTGGCAGGCAGGAGGAAGATCACTGATGGCTCTCGGGAGCCCAGCAGAGAGGAGGAAATGCTGTCTGTACTAAAGCAGGAAGGCTTGGGAATGGAGAAGTCTACCCCGCCTCAGAGTACAGAGAACGAAGTGCAAACAGGAGCAAAGCTGTGCACAGGTGTGTAGGAGGGAGACAGAGAGAGTTTGTCTGCCAGCCTCAACCCCCTGGGTGCAGTGGGTGGGACAGTTTGGAAGCCCAGACAGTGGAACTGGGAAGCAGCCACCATGCCATGTTCCAACCAATGGGCAAAGCCCTGCTGCACCTGGAACCGTAGACCTGTCCTTGGCTCCTTGAGTGCTGGTCCTCCAGAAGCGGCACCTCAGAAGTGGAAAGGCATCTTTTCGTAAGGAATCATTTACATGTAAATTGCTTATTAACTGTTCATAGTAATTCACCTCAAGATGCATATGGAAATCCACCAGGGTTCCCTATTCATTTATTGGATGGTCAGCAATTATGTATTACCATACCACGTGTCAGCCACTTTTCTAGGTACTGTACGTATATTTGTAAAAAAGGTAGATGGCCTTTCTCATGGGAGCTAAATTCATTGAGAGCACAGAGGTGGGAAACAAATTATACATTAGAAAAGATGAATGGGCAAAACGGGGAAATGCACAGCAGACACACAGAGCCCTGCGACAGAGAAGGGCTGAGGGATCTGCCTTTAAATAAATAGCCAAGGAAGGACTCTCTGAGAAGCTAGCCAGCCGTCCAAGATAGCATCTGAGAGACAGGGGTGGTGGCAGGCCTTGATAGGGCATGTGGATATTACTCAAAGCATAATAAAACATCACAGTGAGTTTTAAGGAGACAGTGAAATAATTAATTGTATGTTTTTTTTGTTTTTTTGACAGTGAGTCTCGCTCTGTCGCCCAGGCTGGAGTGCAGTGGCGCGATTTCGGCTCACTGCAACTTCTGCCTCCCGGGTTCAAGCGATTCTCCTGCCTCAGCCTCCTAAGTAGCTGAGACTACAGGCACAAGCCACCACGCCCGGCTAATTTTTGTATTTTTAGTGGAGACGGGGTTTCACCATGTTGGCCAGGATGGTCTCGATCTCCTGACCTCATGATCCACCGGCCTCAGCATCCCAAAGTGCTGGGATTACATGCGTGAGCCACTCACTGCTCCAGGCCTGTTGTGTGTTTTAAGGGAACACTGGGCTCATCTGTGGCGAATGAAGGATGGGAGTGCAGGAGAAGGCCCAGGGTGTCTGTTTAGGAAGTAGGAAGGAGGTAAGAAATGCTGGGGGATTTTCTTACTTAAAAATCTTGCCTATCTCTTGTCTTTTGCCTTCCTGGTCTCCTTTCTTGTGCCTTTGTTGGCTAAAACTCTAAAAATTAAAGAAACAGCATTGCTTGGGCCGCATGTGGATTGCATAGCAATCATAAGATTAACAAGTTTCACCCTATTCTGCATTTATTTTTCTAAACATGTAATATGCATGTGTGATGTTCTTGTTTTTCAGAAAAATGAGAATTATAAGTCCTACATATGGAATTTGTGGCAGAAACTTCAGAAATATTAATTAATTGTTCACAATTTAATGCAGGGTCTTGCTGCATAAATTCTTATTAAGCCAGAACACGAATAGTACAAAACCAATGAATGAATATTTTATGCGTGATTCAGCAAGAGATTAGGAATGCCAAACCATTATGACAGGGAATTAAAAAGGAACTTAGAAAATCAAAGCAACTAAAATGCTCACAATCAAGATGATTTGAGGGTGTTTTTTTTTTTCTTAAACAAAAGGCTTTTCAAGCTACCTAAACTGTATCTTTGTGTTAATTTAGTTTTATTGCACTGGCCATGTATTTTACCATCTTTACCATCTTTACCATTTTTAAAGTTGTAGTTGTAGGTAATAAATACAGTTGTAGGTAATAAATACATTTATATTCCTTTTATCCCTTTCATCCTGTCCCCCTTCCCAGCCTCTGGTAACCACCAATCTACTCTCTGTCTTCATGAGATGCATTTTTAGCTCCCACATATAAGTGAGAACATGCAGTATTTGTTTTTCTGTGCTTGGCTTATTTCACTTAACATAATGACTTTCAGTTCCATCCATGCTACAAATGACAAGATATCATTCCTTTAATGGCTAAATAATATTTTACCTATTTATTGGGTAAAATATTCACTTCAGTTTGTTTTTTCAAAGTAATTGTAGCTGTTCTAGGACCTTGCCTTCCTGTGTAATTGATTTATCTGTTGGTCTATCTATCTATCTATCTATCACTTGTGAGCGCTGTCTATTTTTAACTAAAGCATTTTAATCAGTGGCTCAGGATACATGAGGGTGTAATTCACACTACATATCTTTGTCTTCTGTAACTGCTATTATCTTGCTTCCTTGTTTTATGCCTCATGTGCACATTCTTCAAAAACATTCACTTAATTGGAAACTAAAGGGCATTCCCCTCTAAGCTTTGACAGCAGTGACCTTAGCTAAGTCAATGCTTACGGTCTTTGAATTCATAGGAAGATCCTATGAGTCAAGATTTTGAACATGATAGAAATGAAATTTTTAATTCAAATATTTAGTTGTTCATAGCACCTTTATTTAATTAAGTGACACACTCAGATAAGACTACATTTTAAGCAACATAAACTTACTTAGAAATAATATAAATTGACTTTTTTGTGTTTCATATTCTATTTCTGATGACCATAATCTCTTGCACTCTGGCAGAGATTTTATGAAACAAAAACCAAGTTTGACCCTAAAGATTAATAACACATGCAGCAATTGAAAGTTAGCTGCAAAGAAATAGAGAAAAGTAAAATAAATATATATCTGTATTCCTTAAAACCCAGTGGAATTGAGAGGAAGAGAAAGCATAATAGAGTAGCCTGAAAATACATTTTTGATGAGTAAATTTTCCATCATCCAGGATAAAAAATATGTACTCTCATTCATATTATTCCAATGCCATATATTTTATAATTTGCAGTAATGCAATATTCCAGAAAATGCTCCCATAACTGTTGTTGTAAGTAATATGAGTAGGATATGATTTTTAAGGTTAAAAAAAGTGAACTGTTAATTTTTTATTACTACAGTCACCTCTCCTAAACTTCTTCTCCTAAATGATTCTTTAGGAAATGGAGTGAGTTTTGAAAAAAATGTAATAGGCCACAATAAACTCTGCATATGTATGCGTGTGTTTCTAGATTTAAAGTTAGAATCTATTTAAAAGCTAAACAATATTAAAGCTAGATTATATTAAACTGAGAAACATACAGAACATTGTTTTCCTAGAGAACTCATATATTTAGATGGCTGAAAACAGACTATTTTATAACAAATCATTAACTAGTAACTTTATTATTCAGATATGATAGACTCAGTCTTCTGTATATCTTAAGAAAAAACTTGTGACCACATATCAAGTAAGTATTTTAAATATAGGATGAATATTTTTAGGTAAACAGTGAAAACTTACCCTGGAGCTGTATCCACACCACAGCACATGTTTTGGAATGAAGTCAGTGGGAACACATGGGCAGGATGAACTGTTTCTTTGCGCTACCATTGAGAGTCCCTCACGGCCAGCATGTTGCCATTACTTTGGCTCTTCTCACCCCCAGAGTAGAACTACAAATAATAGAAGATGTTAAATGCCTATGCTTTGAGCAGAGCCATCCTGGATTGGTGGGAACAAGTAGCCATTGGGGTCAGACAAACATGCATAAATGTCTGTACCAAACAAGGCAGAGGTCGCCAAGTTCCAAAGGACAAACACCACGTGGCAGGGCACTCACGGGAAGCACAGGCAACCAGTGATTGAGGAACGGCAGGAAGGATCTAATGGAAGAAGAGGCATTTTCACCCAAATCTGAATGTGTTCTGGCAGATAAAGCAGTAGATCCTGGCTGCATAAAGAAGGAAAAAAAAAAAAAAAAAAGGAAGAGGGAAGCTTCAATAATAGCTCCAGCAGAAATAAAGCCATTAGTGGGCCGAGAGCCAGGAGGACGGTGCTGTGAAAATGAACAGCAAGAAAAGGCATTGGTTTCAGCCACTTGGAGGAATAGCTCCAAGAAGAGGTGAGGGCCCATGTTAATTCAATAAGTAGAAGTTTTCGTTTTTTGGTTTTTTTTTTTTTTTTTTGAGACGGAGTCTTGCTGTGCTCCCAGGCTGGAGTGCAGTGGCGTGATCTCGGCTCACTGCAAGCTCCGCCTCCCGGGTTCACGCCATTCTCCCGCCTCAGCCTCCCAAGTAGCTGAGACTACAGGCGCCCGCCACCACGCCCGGCTAGTTTTTTTTTTTTTTTTTGTATTTTTAGTAGAGACGGGGTTTCACCATGTTAGCCAGGATAGTCTCGATCTCCTGACCTCGTGATCCACCCGCCTCGGCCTCCCAAAGTGCTGGGATTACAGGCTTGAGCCACCGCGCCCGGCCAGAAGTTTTCAATTTTTACTCCACCATATATTTCTTGGGTGCCCACCCGCATGTTAATCATTGGGATAGAGTAGAGACGGTGAGCCTTCTGCTCTGCCTTCTGGAACCTTGTAGTTTGGTGGTTGAGGCAGATGACAGGATCTGCGAGGGGTAATTAAGGAAAAGAGCCAGAGGCCACAGAAGGTGGTAGTGAGGGGGTCTCATGTGAGCAACTTGGGCCACTGAGTGCTTTGTGGCTGGGGCTGGTGTGATCCAGGTCACTCCAGTGGATTGGGGTGGGCAAGAATGGAAGGGGGGGCACCCAGGATGCTCACAGCAATCCAGGCAAGACGAGAGAACGCCAGAGACAGAGGCAACTTCATATACTGAAGGTAGCTACTGGAGACAATGAGAGGGTGGGAGAGATTTCTGGGTATGGAGCCTGAGCAGCTGGGGTGCCATTCTCTGCAAAAGAGATGACTGAAAAAGGAGCAGTTTGGGGCAGTAAAGAAAATAACAGTAATACTAGAAATAACAAGCAAATCAGGTAAGACCTACCTGGCAGCATTTTTTTATTTTTATTTTTTCTGAGCAGTTGGTATGTGTTGTCTCTCTACAATCCCACAGCATCTCCATTTTACAAAAGATAAAACTGAAGCCAAAGAGGATAGGCAAATGACCTAAGGTCACACAGGAGCAGGACAGCCAGATGGCCACCCCGGACATCTGAATTTGTTTTAGGAAACAGTGTCTTTGAGATGCATGTGGGACATGAACGTTGGAAAGACATAAACATGAGATGCTTCCACATAAGCCAGGAGCTCAGGTGATCTTCACTGCAGACAGACCACTGGCAATCTCTGGTATAAGGAGAAGGCATTTATTGAAGAGTGAGTGAAAGCTGAGTATAAGAGGCAGACATTATAGTGTCTTCCTTCAATCAGAAAGGGAAACAAGAGATGAGACGCATCCACAGGGAGTAAGGGAAGGTGGTTCAAGGACAGGGCAGATTAGACAAGATCCCCCTCCACTCCCACAAGGATGATGGAAGATGCAAGGGTATCATCGAGTTGGAGCCTGGGGACTGCAGAGCATGGAGGGGTGAGGCCGTTGGCTGGGGGCACACTGAGTGAGGCAGCAGGAGGAAGCTTTAGTCCCAGGCTAGCGTCACCCAGGGCAGGTGGAAGCTGCAGAAGAATCATGGCATAGATGCTCTGAAGAACATCTCAGACTAAGTGAGCACTCTACAAACACAAGCTCAGCCAAGACCCACAGCAAATAACAATAAGGAACATCTTGCCCTACATCATAAGTGAGAGGCATGAGAGCAGGCATCATACATTTGCACTCAAAGCTGTTTCATATTTTCTGAGGATGGTTCCAAGCAGGTCTCTCTCTTTACTTCCACAGAAGAAGAAAAATAAATAAATTTCTAATAAGCTGAATTCTAGCAGAGTGTGGGAGAAAGGATGTTATTTGAAATACTGGGAATAAAAAATGTCTATTGCAACCCACGGTCATTAGTTTGTGTGTTTACTTTGGGGACTCTACATAGATATCCTTATGGCTTGAAGTAAGAATGGGATTGAGCTGTTTATTAAGTGCCTGGCTATTTGAGTTTCCAGGAGGAATAATGGCCTCCCTAATGTAGTGTGCCGGAAGTAGATCCCACATCAGCTGAGGTCAGGAGACCAGAACACAGTCAATGGGCCCACGGGGAACACCAACCACTGCACTGTCGACTCCTCCTGTGGTCTTGCGCCGCAGCAAGACCTGACATCTGGACTCTAATCTTGTGCTACAGAACCTGATGACATCCCATTTCCAACCCCATTTGCTTCTCCTGGGCAGACAAAGAGAGGCAATTCCCAGTTTCCCCTGCAGTTCTGCTGGGGCTGTGTGATTGGCTTCTGGACAACAGAATCTGAAGAGATGTAATAGAAGCCAGTCTTAGGTGTGACCATAAGCCCCATCTCCCAGATATCCTCTTTGTCTCTTCCCATTTGCATAGCTGGAAGTTGAGAAGTCCAAGATTTCAAAGGAGCACTTGAAGCGGGATGGCTGAGTTACAGTTATTTTTTACAACAGGTAAAATTATGCAGTTTTCCATTAACTGTTCTGCCAGTGCTGAAAGTTAAAGTTAAGGACAGCAAGCCCAGAGGCAAGGAGCAGCGGGGAGACTGGGGGATCCAGGGACAGAGGCTGGAGAGCATGGGCAGGTTGGAAAATCTCAGAGGAGGGACAATCAGCTGGGATTGCAGCTTGAAGAGTGTGGGAAATGTTAAGTGCCTCTCAGGGATTTTTGTATGAAACATTAATTGCTTTCTGATTGTAAAAGGAATACCAACTCATCACGCAGAACTTGGAAGACAATAAAGGTACAAAGAAGAAAAATGAAAGCATTGATAGGATCACTACTGAATAGCCACTACTAAGATTTAGTAGTATTTGCTTCAAACATAGATGAACACTGGGAGCTCTCCTGGGGTGGTTTGCATTAACCTGCTTTGCAAACTTAACTATCTGTGAGTAATGGCACCAGTGTCCAGGAGCCTTAATCACCTCCACAGTTGGTGGGTAACATCCTGAGTGCTTGCAGGAATACCTGCTCTTGGTATGACCAGAGGTCAATTGTCTCTTATAAATAAATAAATAAATAATAAATTCTAGAAAGCAGTTTACTTTACTGAGACACAAAATTCAAATTCCTTGTCTGTGTAACTGTACCAGCCTGAGAATTATTGCTGGCTGTTAATTATTCCTTGTATTATATTTGAGACACAAGAAATTGTTGAAGTGACTTACTGTTCATAATTAGAAGCTATGATTAAAACTGCTTTAACATTACCCTGGGGCCCTCTCTCCAACATGAAATGATTTCTATAAAAGTGTCAGTGGGTGGTTTGGAAGGAATATGTTGGCCTCCTCCCTAGTAACTACTTTTCCACCTACAGAGCTGCTCCGATGTCATGGGAAGACTCCTCAAAGCCCCAGCTCTGGTAATTCAATGAAACACAACCATCCTACACCACAACTGCTGGGCGCTCTCCCACGGAATATCCAAAGAGGACAGGAACGAGAAGAATCAGCCATCAATTATGTTTTAAAATTTAAAATTAAAAGAAGTATTTATATTTCATATTTCCCTTGATGCAAATTTTTGACATTTTCTAAATTTCTACTTATTTTGTATAAAAATGAGCTTATGATATAATAAATGATGACTCCCATATGTTGCAAAAACTTGGGTTTTTATTTCAAAAATGAGTGCAGACCCATGCTATAACTTTTTAAGAGCTTTAATGGTTTCCCCAAACCAATAAAATTAAAATGACATCCCACAACGGAGTGCTCTATTGCTGTATCTCTTGGATGAGAAAGAAGGAATGGTTCAAATGGAAGAATGAAAGGAAATGAAGAGAAACCATCTGCTAAGAGGGTCATGTGGCTATTCAGACTAGCACTGTGTTTGTTCTGATTCTTTAGTCCTGTGATATTTGACATTTTTATTTGTAAATATGATGAGTTGATGGCTGCAGCAAACCACCATGGCACACGTATACCTGTGTAACAAACCTGCACATTCTGCACATGTATCCCAGAACTTAAAGTAAAATTAAAATAAAGAAATAATAAAAATTAAAATTAAAACAAAAAAATCGATGACTGGTTGAAAGGGGGAAAGTGTGAGGCCGTTTTTATTGTGCAAATCATTGGTTGCTCAAGAACCTTAAACAAGACTCACCTACACCTTAGGGTCACCAACTACTATGAATCAGTCATGCATGGCAAAGTGGTTGGTGATGCAGAAAAAGTATTTGGTGTTAGAGCCAGTGTGACCTACATCATTGAATTCTGTCAATGGAAGGGTTAGCTCAAGTAACTGATCCTTCAGATTATGTTTATTGATTTATTTGGCATTAGGAAAAATGTTGAGAACACGAAGAAACAAGACATGATCCCTGAACCCCATGGAAGGGGGAGCAGGTCATGTGAACAAACAATTTGATAACATTTTACCAGTTCCTTCATGGAGATCAGAAGGGTAGGGGAAGGAGGAAGGCCACAGGCTGTTTCATAGTGGAGAGACACTCCATGAAGAAGCTGATGCCTCAGCTAGATAGACGTGAGTAGGGGGCTATCAGCCAAGGCAGAGAGAGCCACAGATGCAAAGCAGTAAAATACCTGTGTTATATGGAGAAGTATCAGATACTGCCTTGTTCTGCAACTAAAGAAAGGCAAAGAGAAAAACAGGAAAGAAATTAAAAGTGTTTATTTCAAACAATTGAGAGAAGGAATTGGAATCCTTCCCCAGAGTCAACCTAACATTGACTATAGCTCAAGATGGCAGAGAAGATGTAAAATTAAAAATTCTGATAATAAAATTAATTTTTAGTAGAAATGAGGTCTGCATAGGCTGGTATCGAACTCCCGGCCTCTCAGTGTGCTAGAATTACAGGCATGAGCCGCCATGCCAGGCAGGATGCTCTTTCTGTCCCATCAACATCTGTTTCACTTAAGGCCACTATGTAACAGGCTGGGCTCCAGGAAACCCCTCCTAATTTCTCAAATAAACAAGTCTCTCTCTTTACTTCTCATACCACTTGCTTCCTGGGTTATGGCACTTAGAACAGCATGTACTTGCGTCTTGATTGTGTGTTTCTCATGTATTCATTCAACCCATTCTTTTGGAGCCCCTACTCCTTGTGAGGCACTGTCCGTGCCCTGGACAGGGAACAAACAGATACTCCATTGCAGAAGATAGAGAAGAAATGATGTAAATAAGTTAAATATGTACTATACTAGATAGTGCTAAGTGCTAAGGGTAAAATGGAAGGTATGGAAGGGGTAGAAGCATTCAGGAGGAATTGGAATTTGAAATAAGATGATCCAGGAAGCCCTCATGACAAGGTAGCTTTTGAGTAAAGATCTGAGGAACATGGAGGGAGTGGCCACCTAGATATCTAGGCAGAAGGGAAAGCAGCTGGCACCAAGGAGTGAGAGTGAGGACGCTGTCATGGGTGGAGAGGGTGAGCAGGAGAAGCAGAGCAGATGACAACTTCAGGAAGACAATGAGCCTAGGGAGGGGCCACAGTGGGGCTCTCTGACTTTCATGCCCAGTGATGCTGGGAGACACAGGAGAACTGTGAGCAGACCAGTGGCCAACACTGACTTCCATTAAAAAAAAAGGTCACTGTGGATCCTGGGCTGCTGATAGGCAGACAGGCCTAGGAGCAGGGACACCAGTTAGGAAGCGATTGCAATGGCCAATGTTGAGAGCAGTGTAGGGGGTGAAGGGCTGTCAGTTTGGGGTACATTTTGAAGGTAGAGTGAATGGAGCTTTTGAACAGACCTAATACTTGAAGGGAGAAATGACAGATGTGATTCAAGTTTTGAGTTTCCATTAACTGTGATGGGGGAGAATGTGGGAGGAGTTTGTCAGCAGGAGTACGTGAGGAGTTTGCGTTAGATGTCTATCGCATGTCCAAATGGAAGGGCCAAGTAGACAGTTGGGCATACAGGTTTTGCGTAAAGGACGGTTCTAGGCTGGAAGCTTTGTTGTGAATAGTCAGCATGTGGACAGATCTGAAGTCATGCAAATAGATAAGGTGACCTAGACAGTGAGCATATGCAGAAAAAAATAGAAGAAAGCCAAGACCGGAGCCCCATACACTCAACCATTTGGAGATTTGGTGGTTGAGGTAGGAGCATTAAGAAGAGACTGAGAAGCAGGGTTCAGAGAAGTAAGAGGAAAAAGGAATGGCATCCTAGAAAATGAGTGAAAAGTGTTTCAAGAAGAAAACATGTGGCTAAATGTGTCAAATGTGGCCTCACATGGAGAACCTGCTATTGGATGTAGAAACATGGAGTTTGTTGGCCAACAGACAAGACCCAGGTTGGTGAGAAGTGCGATAGAGCAGGGAAGCCTGACTGTAGTGAGTTTGAGAAAGGATAGAGGAGATGCAGAGACAACTGGAAATAACCAGCATGGGTGGTTCTCTAAGGAGTTTTGGCCTAAGGAGAAGGAAATACATAGGATACTAACTGGAGAGAAAAGACAAAAGGGAAGTTTTTAAAAATCAACCTTTAGAGACAGGGGGTACATGTGCAGATTTGTTACATGGCAATATTGCATGATCCAGAGGTTTGCAGTATGGATCCCATCACCCTTGCAGTGAGCAGAGTACCCAAGAGGTGAGTTTTTTAACCCAGCCCCCCTCACCTTCTAGTAGCTCACAGTGTCAATTATTCCCATATTTACGTCCATGTCTGCTCAATGCCTAGTTAACATGGGAGAAAAACAGCCTATTTGTGTGCTGGTGGGAATGACTGAGGAGAGAGGTAAATCAATGAGCAGAAGGCAGAAGAGAAGAAGGCTGGAGAACTGTGTTTTGTGAATGAGTGGTGGTGGAGGCCAGTGCACAGGTTGGGAACTGGGCTAAGCCAGGAGCAGGGACAGTTCACCACCAGCAGCAAGGTGAAGGAAGTATATGGGCACAGATGCAAGAAGCTGGCCCGTGTGGTGAAGGGGAATGTGTAGGGGTTATTTTCTTGGTGAAACAGGAAAGCAGGTGATCATGAGGGAAGACTCTCACGGATATGGGGAGAAACTGCTAGAGTTTGGAGAAGATTGGGGTTGAGAAGAGTAAAACCATCAGATTGTGGGCAAGATAACTAGCGAAAGTCAGGAAATATAGGAGTGTAGGAGACACCAGCTGAAAAATGTCAGAAGATAACCAGGCTGGAGGGTGATCTGCTGTCTTGAGTTTAGTGATCATGAATTGAAATGAGAAGAACCTGCCTTTGTGTTTTCTTCCAGCCACATACTGCTGAGTGAGTACATGCAAATAGAGGAAGAACTGAATTTTACCTAGGTTGCATTTTAGCTTAGCACATAAAAAAAAAAAGCAAGAAAATGGAATTGAAGTTAAGAGCGAATGACTGACTATAGGATTAAGCTGAGTTTTAAAGTGATAAGGGGAAAAAAAAATCTACAACAATGGTGATAGACAATGAAATGGAATGGAATGAGACTCCTAGCAGGTAGAAGCATTGCTGTTGTTGGGGTACTGAAAGCAGTGAGCTGAAAGATTAGATAGTTGTCAGAAGAGATAATTTGACATTGAGATTGTGATGGTTTTGGTCCTACAGATGTCAGCGTTCTATTTAGCTTACTAGTGATTGAAAAATCACCTCTTCCCATCACTGGGAAATGTATTCTTCAGTTTAAAGAAGAAAAAAGGTACTTGTGTCTCATCAAATTTTCAAATTCATGAAAAATTATTTGCACCAAAAGAAAACAAGAATAAACATTCAGCAAGATTACTCTTAAACTGATGAATACATCACCAAAAGAAAATACATATATGGATGTTTATATTTTCTCAGCTCCATTTCTTCAATCGTACAGACTCTGCAGGTATTTCATCACTGCAGTTTCATCCATGGCTTAGAGACTTGCACAGAGACAGCAATGTGCCGATAGAGTCCAAGGAGCAGCTCCTCTGGGCTGAGTGCTGCTGGCCATGCCACACGCCACAGTTTTTTCTATATGCCAATTGGCTCCAGCCAACTGAGTGCAGATGCAAGTGGACACAATGAAATTTTGGTGTACATTATTTTAAGCTGAGAAACCTACCAGAGTCCTTGGTATAGTTAGTTGGAAGAATAAGACAGAAGAGAACATGGTGGTCTAAGACTCTTCTTTCTAATATACAAAAAAAAAAAACAAGGACCCTTTATCCTCTTTTGAGAGTTAAAGACACCAATTTAATATCGTTACACTTGGTGACCAATTTGAATAAGAGGCTTAAGAGATTAAATGCTGTCATTCCACAAGAAATACATTAAATCTCTGAAATCCAAATATCCAAAATGGACTTTTACAAACAACCTTACAAAGTTATTATAGGCAGAAGAGAATTTTTGTGGTTATTAAATACAAAAAGGATTATCTTCTTATAATATTTCCCAACGACATCTTTTAAAAGAAAGTCTCCTAAAATGGTTTTGCTGCTTAGATTTTTCTCTCATTCTGGATTTGCATCAACAGATCTGCCCTTGACTGTCCAGAATTTGTCTTGCCAAACAGGAAAGATTTATTTTTAAGGGACTGAGGAAGAACCTCTAGCATAGGCTAGAGCTAAACCACAGAGCATATGACCTAATAGACATAATATTTTAAATAACAACACCAAAAATAATAAAAGTTAGACAGGACTCTGGAGCTGATGATATTCTGCCTCTACACATGTCAGCTGTTTGACTGTAAAAAGTATTCATTGTTGAATCTGCCATGTTATTGAGCACAGAGTTGTTGCTGGTTAATTTCTGTTTCTCTGATTCTGTGGAGTAAACATGACTTTACCAGGACATCTCTGTTCAGCTTCAATTTTCATGGAATAAATAGAAAAGATTAAAAGCTAGAAAGATCTAAGAACAAGGAGAAACGATTATAGCTCATCTTCCAGGAAGATTAATTCTCAACATGATAAAAGGCTTGGTGAAACATATTAAGATAATATGCCTAGTTTCTCTCTGTATTTGCGGTAAGAGGAAATGGAGATGACAGCATAGTTTGTGGAAGATTATATAATTCAACAGATGGCAAGAAAGGAGGTAGAACTATTTAACAACAAGTTCTCCTTTTCCATCAAAGAGCATAAGAGACAGAAACACAAGTAAGAGGCAAAGACGTCCTAGTGAGAGAGAAAACGGGAAGAAGATACCTCACTTCTTTGTGAGTGCAGGTTTGAAGATGTCAGGTCAGAAACTCAACAATCTCTGAGAAATCACAGGGAATGTGAAGAATCTAAGAGTGCTAGAAATGAGTAAATAGGACCCCCGCCCCTTTTTGTAATGAAGAAAAAAAAACAAAACAAAAACAGGTCCCTGCCAACTAGAGATCAAAAACTTAAAACTCCCTACAACGGATTCCAGAAGGTTTTACTGAACACGTAGTAAATTCCATCAGTATGGAATTTAAAAAGAGCGCATGACAAATCATTCTCTTTAAAGAGTTACTGAACAGACATGTAAGAAGAATACCATAGACATCACTTACCTACTATATTTTTTAGTATAGTAGGTATATATTATATATATAATATATACGCCTACTATATTAAATAACTATGCTAACTATATATTTAATATAGTAGGTATATACTATATTTTTAAACACAGTCGGTATGTATATTTAAGTCTTTCATTGTGTAAACAAAAATTGAGAAATATACACAGGTTCAAAACGTATGTAAGATGAGCTGAATCTGATGAGAAAAGACTGTTGATCAACACGTGCAAATTAAAAGACATGCATTTGGGTTCTGTGCCTCTGCCACCATTCTCTTCCCATGCTACCTCCTCCAACCCACTCAGAAAAATTATCATAAAACTAGAATGGAGACTTCCCTTCGCCTCCTAAGACTCTACTGCTCTATGCGGTTGTCACTAGCTGTGTAAGGCAATTGAGTGCTTGAAATATGGCTGGTCCAAACTGAGATGTGCTGCAGGTAAAAAATACACCCCATATTCCACAGACTGAGTCTAAGAGAATATAAAATATAGTTAAAATTTTTGATTACATGTTGAAATGGTAATATTTTAAGGTATTAGGTTAAATAAAAATATATTTTTACAATTAATTTCACTTATTTCTTTTTAATTTCTTAATGTGATTGCTAGAATTTTAAAATGACATGTACAATTCATGCTATATTTCTAAAGGACAGCACTAATTAAAGAACCTCTGTAGACATCCAGGGAAGAGAGATCAGCCTCTAGCCATACTGCGGTCACCTCTTCACCACGTTAAAAATGTCAGATTATCTACAGATGTAAACTGTACTTTAACCTGAACACCTGCTTTTCTCAATGAATTTTTTGTTGTTCTTATGCAATTCTAGGTTAAAACAAACTTTGTTTAACAATGTTTCATTGTACTCATTAAAACCTTCAATACAATGTTGAAGCAGCTTGATGACAGTGAATATCCTTGTCTTTTCCACAGTTTAATGAAAAATTATTGAATATGTCAGACGTCTTTTAAAACATTGTATTGAGATATATAAAGTAACTACAATAATTTTAAGTGTGAAGCCCTTAGGATTAAAAAGATAGATTTTCAGAACTCGGTAAGATCTCCTTGGTTATCTTTCAGTGCTATGTTCCTAAAAATAACTATAAATTCTGACTTCTGTGAGCATGTATTCATTCTAGCTTTGTTTGTTTTTGTTTTAAATTTGTTTTGTTTTGAGTTTACAGAAATGAAATCACAGAATATGTGATTTCATATATCAGGCTTTTTTTCACTCAACTAATACATCCAAGAGCTTTTCAGATTGTTGCATTGACCAATAGTTTATTTTCATTGATGTGTACTATTCCACTGGGTATTATTTTTTATTCATTCACCTGTTGTATCTGGGTTTTTCCCACTTTTTGACTGCTATGGCTATAACTTCTATAAACATTCCAGAAAATGTTTTTTTAGAATATATTTACATTCATTTACATATTTAAGGTAAGATTGCTGGGTCAATTAATTTTAATATTATTTTTAGTGGAAACTGTCAAACAGGGTCTTCTAAAGTGCTTATGTATTTCTCACTTCCAGGGCACTGACAAGGGCTTGTATGCACCACATCCTTGCCGATACTTGCATTTGTAATCATGGCCTTCCAGAGGGTGTGTGTGATATCCCATCATGCCTCTCATCTGCATTTCTTTAGTGAGTATGGAAGCTGAGCACCTTTTCTTTTTATTTATTTATTCACTCATTTATTTAGGTCTCCTTTAATTTCTCTAGGTAATATTTTGTAGTTTTCAGAGACCTGGCACATCCTTGTTAAATTAATTTCTAAGTTTTTGAGTTTTTGATGTTATTGAAAATACTTGAAATTTAACACTTTTATTAGTTTTTCAGTTGTTTACTGCAATAACCTCAAAATATATCTTATTTTTACATATTGACTTTGAATCCTATGACTTTGCTAAATTCACTTGTTAGTTCCACTCGTTTTTAGATTATTTTTGGATTTCTAAGAGCACTGTCATGTCATCTGAAAATAAAAGAGTATTACTTTTTAAACATTTATACATTTTATTAATTTTTTCATGTTTAATTGTACTCGTTAAAACCTTGATGATAGTGAATAGCCTTGCCTTTTCCAAAATTTCAAGATAAATTATTGAATATTTCCTCATTAACTATGATGTTAGTTCTAGATTTCTCGGACATGCCCTTTATAAGATTGATAAATTGTCTATTACTACCTTTTGAGAGCTTTTATTATGGTTGGGTAGTGAATTTTATCAACTTCTTTTTCTATATCTGTTGAGATGATGACTATATGAATATTCTCCCTTATCTATCCATGGGGTGAATTACATTGACTGGATTTCAAATGCGAAATCAACCTCTTGTTCATGAAATAAACTCTACTGGGTGACAGAATATCATCCGTTAATATAGCCTAGGCTTTGATTTGCTAATATTTTATTAAGAATTTTTACATCTGTTAATAGGACATTGGTCTAGAATCTTCTTGACTTGTAATATTCCTGTCAGATTTTGGTATGAAAATTAATCTTGCATTTAGAAAGAAGATGGGAAATGGTTTATATTTTTCCATTTTCTGAGCATTTTTATTTAAAATTGGTATGATTTGTTCCCTAAGTGTCTGTTAGAATGCGCAGGGAAGCCATCTGTGCCTGTAGCTTTCTTTCTAAGTATTTTTTTTAATTATGGAAACAATGTAAATATAGGAATATATAGATTTTTTATTTATTCTTAGGATAGTTTTGAACACCACTATGAACCAAGTACACTTACTTTATATTTACAGAACAATAACAACAATAGAACACACATTCTCCTCAGTTAAACATGAACATTTGCCAAGATAGACCGTATTATTGACCAGAAAACAAGCCTTAATAGATGTATAAAAATCCAAGTCATACAAAATATGTTATTTGGTGACAACAAAAAAAATTGCTAGTTAATAATGAGGACTATAAAAAATGACAAGGGGACATAAGGAGGCGTTTTGTCTTACAGGGACACATATGGACATTTTCCAACGCTCTTCATTCCTCTCTGAGATTCTGTGTTTCTTTCAGGTTGTAGGATTTTCTTTATTACTTCTTAGAATGTTGGCCTGCCACTGACAATGTCTCTCAGCTTTGATTAACTGAACAACGAGATCACTCGGACTCGGGAAGGGGAACATCACACACCGGGGCCTATCATGGGGAGGGGGGAGGGGGGAGGGATTGCATTGGGAGTTATACCTGATGTAAATGACGAGTTGATGGGTGCAGCACACCAACAAGGCACAAGTATACATATGTAACAAACCTGCATAACGTGCAGGTTTGCCCTACAACTTACAGTATAATAATAATAAATAAATTAAAAAAATAATAATAATAAAAAAAAATAAAATAAAATAAAAAATAAAGTAATAAAAAAAAAAAAAAATCTGATAATGTCTTTATTTTACTTTCATATCCAAGGACATTTTCTCAAGGTAGAGAAGTATAGACGCTTTTCTTAAGTTTTAATGATGCTTCCCAACTTCCAGTTTCTGTTGAAAATTCATCTATTACTCTGATTGTTATTTCCTTGAGAGTGATGTGGGTTGTTTTCTCCTTTTAAGGTTTTCTCTCAGATTTTTAATGTTTGTCTACAGTGCACCTCAGTGACGGTATTTTTTTTTTTTTTTTTTTTTTTTTGGTATTCACTTTTAATATATAAAGTCCTTTTCGTAGTTTTCCATAATTTATTTCCTTCTCTCTTCAAATATTGCTTCCACTCCATTCTTTCTAGTCTCTTTTCTGGGATTCCAATTATATAAATGTCTTTAAGATATATTTATATGATATTTGTAATATATATGGTTTTCCTTTAATCATAATAGAAGACATAACCAGCCACACTATTCTAATCCCTGAGTAAACATGGAAATTCTTTTCATATAAAACTAAAATACACTCCCATCTTACATTTGCATTTATTTTCTTAATACCTGAGTTGAAGAGATTAGATTAGATGATCCCTTCTAAATATCAACTGTCATAATCTGTTTGGCGCTGGTGTCACAGGATAGGGTGATTTACAATGAGCAAACATGTATTGGTTCATGGTTGTAGAGGCTAGGATGTTCAGCATCAAGTGCTGGCATCTGGTGAGGGCTTTCTTGCTGTGCCATCACATAGTGAAAAGTGCAAGAGTGAGAGAGCAAGAGGAAGCCAAATTTGTTCTTTAATAATGGTATTAATTCCACCTGTAAGGGCAGGTCCCTTATGACCTAATAACTTCTTAAAGGTCTCACCTCCTTGTAAAATTTCATTTTATTTTTAGTTGACACACAATCGTTGTGTATATTTATGGGATACAGAGTGATATTTCGCTACATGTGTACAAATATGTAATGGTCAAATCAGAATAATTAGACCTCAAACATTTATCATTTCTTTATGTTGAGAATATTCAAAATACTCTCTTCTACCTTTTTAAAAAAATACAATATTGTTAACTATATTCATCCTACAGTGCTGTAGGACACTAGAACATATTTACCATATCTAGCTGTAATTTTGTATTCATTAACAAACATTCCCCTATTCTCCCCTCCTCCCATGCATTTCTCAGCCTCTACTAACAACCATTCTACTCTACTTTTTCTAGCTCCTACAGATGACTGAGAACATGTGATATTTATGTTTCTGTGCCTGGTTATTTCTTTCAATATAATGTCCTCCAGACTAATCCATGTTGCCTCAAATAACAGGATTCTATTATTTTTGATGATGGAATAGTAAGTGTTGGATTTGTTGGATAGCTGAATTTTGAAATTTTTAGTTGAAATGAAATAGAATGCTAGGTTCCACTGTGTGCATATGCCACGTTTTCTTTACTCATCTGTTGATGAAAATGTAGATTGATTCTATATGTTGGCTACTGTGAGTAGTTCTTCAATAAACATAGGAGTACAGGTATCCCTTTGATATACTGATCTCCTTTCCTTTGGATAAATACCTAGTTAGTGGGATTGCTGGATTCTATGATAGTTCTATTTTTACCCCTTTTTGTTAGAAATTTCCATTTTCTTTTCCACAATTGTTACACTAATTTACATTCCCACCAATCCTGCCTCTTACTACTGTTACAAAGGCAATTAAACTTTAATATGAATTTTGGAGGAGACAGACATTTAAATCATAGTACCAACCTTTAGTGTTTTTCTTTATGGTACTTTGAGAAAATGTCTAAGGACAGCAGAATTATACTAAGTGTCTATTTATTAGATATTCTTTGGAATATATTGTAAGAAAACAAATATACTTCTTTGGACATGTTTTAAGGTTGGCACTATTCAAATAATTCTAAAATGAACTTCAGACTTCTAAGAAGGTTTTAAATATTAATGATAAGTTTTATGGTCACTAGAGTTAGCATATTAGTCATATATTGTAATAGCACAGAGCTGTTAAACAATAGTTCATCTTTTGATGCAACCTGGATGGTGTAAAATGATAACTGCCTGCAAATAGTTCAAATATTCTCTAGTTATATTGTTTTGGAGATATCATTGTGCTCCATTTTCTTAGTAGCAAATAGTCCATTATGCCATTGTTATTGAACTTCCTTTGTAAACAGAATGTTCAAGCAACACTATCCAAGCAGAAAAATAATATATATTGCAAAGTTCCATTTTCAGGAAATGGTACTGTTAAAACTTGTCCATTTTCTCTCTGTATTTTAATGTGATTTTCTTTGTAATTATCTGTTGCCTTTGTAGTAAGGGAGTCAAGGAACAATAGCAGGGATTTTTTTTCCTAGTCAATTTAACAGTCAATTTAATGTGTTTTTTTTTTCTCTTAATCACATGGAAATTCGGTAGCCTCATATTATAAAAGCTAAGAATTAGTTACTTTAAATTAGTAGTTCTGAGCTTTTGGGTGATTAGGTTGATGCATGTCTTTCTCAAAATGAAAATCCTTTGAGGTATGTGCAGGTTTGGTGTGATTTATAGGAATATAATGCTGATTTCAGTCATACTATTTCAGAAGGAAGTAGATATTAAATACAAAACACACAAAGTTCTAAAATGTGATCATTTTATGGAACAGCATTTACGGTTTACTTTTATTGTCATTGCCAATGTAATACACTTCTAAAGCATAAAGATAAAGAACACATAGATGCACAAAGGAAATAAAAATGACAAAAATTATATAAAATGCCATCTCAATAGTGTGCTATGTATATTTGCAGTGTATACAAATACAGATACATACATAGTTTAATATCACACTTTACACGTTGTTTTGAAGCTTTCTTTACTCACTTTGCAACGTATCAGGAGTATTTTTCTATGGAAATTGGTCTTTTTCTTATATATTTGTAATAAATATTTTGAAATTTTTCCTAAGTACATAGCACATTTGTTTAACCAATTTCTAATTTTGGAACATTTCATTTTTGCTATGATGGAAACAAATAGTCCTCTATTCAAGTTCCAAAACTGAAATTGTTGATTGGAGGAAGTTAATAGTATATTTAAAATGATTAAACACAAAACTAACAGTTTCCATTATAAAAATTTTCAATAACAATTGTAATAATCAAAGCAAAACAGTAAAACACTAAGTTTGAAATCTAAATGAGAGGGACAGTTTTGATCTAAGTGTGTTGCGGGAGGGGGGTGCGTTTGGCTGTGTCTGAAGACAGTTTTGGTTGCCACAACTAGAAGGGTGCTGCTGAACCTAGAGGCTGGGATTCGGGATGCTGCTGACCATTGGGCAATGCACAGGAAAGCCCCCATCACCAAGAATTATCTGGTTCAAAATGTCATTAGGAATTATACTTCATCTCTTTCTAGAGAGAGTTTTCCACATCTTTGCAATGTCATGAAACTTACAACACGTGCTGTTCTTGAGTGCTTACAACTACTAGGAATTCTTCACCTGTTCAGCCTATCCTGATCCCTACCAGTGGTAGTGGAGGGCAGTTAATAATATGATGCAAAAGGATAGGTTTCTAAAAAGGAAGATGGGCAGCCTATCAAGCTGTGGCTGACAAAAAATTGCTTTTTGAAGGACACTTGCAGAGCAGATATTGGGGGACCATGCCCCCATCCAGCACAACACTCAAAATGAAAATGAAGTAGAAAACCAAAGTTAAAATTCCTGCAACTCTAACATTGATTTAGGTTTAACAATATTTTATTTCTGTGGCCTTTGATCTTAACGTGTAAATATTGACAATCTCCAATATATACCACCGTAATTCCTTAAAACAGCCTTGTGTCCTAAAATGGAGTTATTCTAACCAAGACCTTTAAAGGTTCTAAATTTTATGTATGACTACTTTTCCCCAGCTTTCTGTTTATCCTACACTTCTAATTTTATTCTCAATATCCAAAATGTTTCTTTCCATCTGCATGGATTTTATATCCTGTAATCACAGGATATACTACTCTCACTTAGTCTTTTAGAGTACTTAATAACTTATGATTATTACTTCTCTTCCAATTTAAATCTCCACACGAAAACCAGAAGAATGATTTTCCTATGAAAATGGGATGTTATCTCTCGGCTTAAATCATACAAATATTTTACTCATGGCTGTTGTGCAGGATCAGTCAAGGATTTCAGCGTGGCCTGCAAGTACTGGATGATCTACTCTCTGCACACATCTGCAGTCTCAGATCTTATTACTTTACCTCTGGGTACTTTCCACATAGGTCTTCATTCAGCTCATCAAAAAATGTGTCACTTCTTCAGTGTCACCAGGCATTCGCACGCATTATTGTTCCTGATATGTTTGTCTTGGTGCTCCCTTAATTCCTGTATTTCTTCCTTTGGATGAGTCATTGCTGATACGCCATCTTGCCAGGTTATGATTCTTTGTTATCTGCACTCATATAACAGAGTTCATTTCTGCAGGGCAGATATCTGTATTTGTAATGTACACTTATCAGAATGATGAGAAGTGTTCATGTACTTTATAAAGTTAATGCCTCTGATTGGGAACAGGTAATCATGAAGTTTCCAGACGAAACAATTTCTTCATGCGATACAATCTTGGGGTATCTGTATTCCAAGTACACTAGAGTGGTGAATTTTGAATTGGCATTTTGTAGATTTTTAAAAGTACTTTTAACGAAAGTATAAGTAAGCTATTAGGGAGTGGTAATCTAGGAGAAATGTGAGATATCAGTATCTACAGAATTTTAGGCTCTAGTCCTATATTTATTTAGAGAATCAGAAAATACTATACCTAGAATTCATTAAATACTACCTTATTAAAAATACTTAATGGGTTATACATTAGTATTATCCCTGTGGCTTTTACTTAAGAGATATTTAAGTGGTGATCACCAAAAACATTTATGAAGTTTAATTTTTAGTAATGGCACACTGGAAATGGTTTTCTCTCACTGGAAAAGAAAAAGGGAAAATTGAACAAAATAAAACAAAATGTGTCTAAAGGCACTGAAGAGCTACCAAGTACAGAGAAATTTCAGGCCCAAGACCCACAGAAAGACTCAAGACAAGAGGGGTAAGACTACCAAGAAGTGGAAGTCCTGGAAAACACACTAGCTTTGGCTTAGGGTCTTGAAATTCTCTGTGTGGGATCAAGGATTAAATGGGAAATGGTCAGCTCTTGTGTGGACTGAAGCTCACATTTTTTTTGTATCAGTATTTAGTTGGGGTTAAGTGCTCTGGGACTGATAATGATACTCGCCTAGTTTCCTGCCAGTTGCAAAGGGAATGCTTTGGAGAAATATAAGATAATCTGAAGCTTAAAATTATCTCTACAACTAATAAAAAAAATTATATGACAATCACAGAAAATCACATATCCAAAAAACAAAATTAATGAAAACCAAAGGACAAAGACAGAAAACAGAAAAAATAAAATAAATCCAGTTAATGTAGCTATATGCAGATGTTAAAATCACAATGTTAATAAATGAATTTTTAAAAACAAAATGGAGAATTAGATAATTTGGGAATACAAAAAAATGAAAATTCCAAAATTAAAAAATAGAATGACTAAAAAGAGCTTAACAGATAATGTTAAAGCAAGAGTAGATTTAGTTGAGGAGAGAATTAATGAACTTGAAGACAAATTAGAAATAAATTATCTAGGCTGAAGATGGCGAGACAGTGGATGCAAAGCCCAGGCAGGAAAAGCAAAAAGGAATACATGAACCTCACAGAGGATAAATGCAACAAAAACCACACTTAGGTACAAAGGGTTTATCAGGTAAAAAAATAAAACAACAAGAATAACTTTAAAATTAGACAAAGATGGCCAGGTGTGGTGGCTCATGCCTGTAATCCCAGCACTTTGGGAAGCTGAGGCGGGCAGATCATGAGGTCAGGAGATCAACACCATCCTGGCTAACACAGCGAAACCCTGTCTCTACTAAAAGTACAAAAATTAGCCGGGCGTGGTGGCACGCACCTGTAGTCCCAGCTACTCGGGGAGGCTGAGGCAGGAGAATGGCGTGACCCCGGGAGGCGGAGCTTGCAGTGAGCCGAGATTGCACCACTGCACTCCAGCCTGGGCAACAGAGCGAGATTCTGACTCAAAAAAAAAAAAACAATAAAAACAATAAATAAATAAAATTAGACAAAGATGAGAGAATGACTCTGGAATGGCAGAGTAAAGAGATCTGTAGAAACAAGCAACCACCATGAATTTTGATATGTATAGTTTTATATATAATGTGTGTGTGTGTCTCTCTCTCTCTCTCTCTTTGGAATGCCCTTGGGAATTATCCTAAGGGCATATAACAAATGAAGGAACACTTATTCAAGAAAATCTATTAATTCTCACCAAGAACAGTGAGATTCTATGGCATTTGAGCTTCAGACTGAGAGTAAGTGACTTTAGCAATTCACATCCCTCCCTGCAACATAAAAACACAGATCATTAGCAAAGGCCATCATGTACTTATAAAAGGTGGCATGATTGCCAATTTTTTATGCTTTCTTCTCTTAACTAACATACAAGAGCAATATTATTGAGCTTATAACCTATAGAAATATATTTGGTCAAGGATGTGGTTGGGACCAAAGCTATATTGGGGTGAAGAAATGATACCAAACAGTAACTTGAAAATGAAAGAAAACAACGGAGAAAGCCACAAAGGTAAATATGAAGTCTAATATGAAAACTCTTACAGTGAGTTTGAGGGATTTGGGGCCTAGCAAGAAAAAATATATGAACACGAGGTGGCAGTAAATCACAACAAGCTTTATTCTGGTGCTGCTTTGATAGGATTGCCTGGGAGAGGAAAATCCCTCAGAGCCTGAGGCCTTCTAGACACAATGTCAGAGAGCCACAGCCCAGGAGGGGAGGAGTACACAGGGATTCCTGCAGGAGTGGGGAACTGGGGAGAGTGCTCACCTATCTAGAGGCTATTGCTCAGCAGGATGAGGAGAGGGAGGGTCTCCAGGTCAGAGAAATCCAAGGCAGCAATGGTTTGGGATTTTTATTGCCCAGGGCTTATCTATTACAAGCAGGTGTTGGGAATAGTTTTGTGGGTTAGTCAGAAAAGGAAGGCCCTAAATGCCCACATTTTTGCTTCCTTGGGCTATAATTAAAACCTGTGTAAAAGAAAATTTTCCATTAAATGTCTCAGGCTGCCATGATGAAGTAAACACCACAGGGACAACATACAAGAGCTATCTTTGGCTCATTTATTTAACAACTCTTTAAGTACAGCTTTTCTCTTTTTTCTTCCCTAACCTTATTTAAAAGACAGGAAATTATGCAGCAGGAGCTGTAATAGTGTTCTGTCACAATTGTAACACCTATAGATATAATAGACATAGTAGTAAAAACACTGAAAAAGAAAAGAAATAGTAGGCATATGCATAACATTTATATATTTTCCTGCAATTAAGTTAGTATAAATCTGAAGTTAATTCTGGCAAGTTAATATGCATAGTATCATCCCTAGAACAACCAGGAAGAAATTAACTCACAAAAAATAGTGAAAAGATTATCAAGAGAATTACATTGTTGCCTTAAAATAGTCACTTAATTCAAAAGACGGTGGTAAGGGTAAACTAGAGGAAAAAAAAAGACCTGATGTATAGAAAACAAAATGTAGGATGGCAGACATAAATTCAACAATATTAATAATAACATTAAATGTGAATGGATAAAATAAGTAAATCAAAAGGCAGGGATTATAATGTCAGATCGGATGAAAAAAGTAAGAGCCAATTAATGCTGTCTAGAGTAGCCATATTTTAATTCAAATAGGATGAAAGCAAAATCATGGAAAAATATATGTTATGCAAATAGTAATAATAGTAATCAACTGATGAATGGGTAAATGAAATATTTGACAGTAAAAAAGAATGAAGTTCTGGTACAAGTTACAACATGGATAAACCTTGAAAATATGATACACACATTAGAAAAAAAGCATGCCAATTAAATGCAATTTATAGAGACACAACAAAAGAAACTCAGAAAAATGATGAAAAAAGATACAATTTACAGACAGCAAGATGGTGTAACTCCACTCGTGAAACACAATGGACTTTAAAACAACAAGCCTTACTAGAAATAAAGGGGGATATTTCACAATGATAAAAGTTTAGTAATTAAAAATACATAAGAACTGCATATGCTTATATTTCAAAAACATAAGAAGCAAAATTTACCAGAAATAAAAAGATAAGCAAAACCACCTGATAGAATAAGAAGGAAAATGCTTTTAACCCACCTGAAATAATAAGCAGAAAAAGTTAATATAATGTTAAAATTTTGAACAAGATTAACAGATTCGATCTGATTGACAATGTATATAGACTTTTACCCAACATCTCTAGAATACAACCTTTTCATGTGCATGCAAATGATTTGCCAAAACTGTACATACGATGAGCCATAAAGGAAGTATTAGTAAATTTTTAAGGATTGAATTCACATGTTTTCAGGCTCAAGTGGAATAATCTAGAACCATGTTATTTAACGCCATTGAAGTTAAATTAAATATAACAAAAAAGATAACTAGGGTATCTTCACTCTTGGAAATTAAGCACTATGCTTCTAAATATCTAATGTCCCCACCAAAATTACAATAGAAGGTTAAAGAAGCATTTTAAACTGAATGACAGTAAGCCACTACATACCAAAATATGGCTCGAAATTAAAGGCGTGATTAGAGGGAAATTTAAAGACTTAAATATTGCATGATTATGAAACAAGAAAGACTGTAAATCAATGTTATCAACATTCCCACTGAAAAAATGAGAAAAAGGACAGCAAATTAAATCCAAAGATGATAGAAGGAAAGAAATAGATATAAACAGAATGAGTAACATAAAAAGCACAGAAGTAGAAAACAGAAATATTTAAAACCAAAAATCTAGTGTTTTGAAAATACTATAAAATAGACACACACTAACAAAGGTAGTCAAGAAAAAGACAAAAACTGTGAGAAGATAATTATTGTTGTTGCTGTTGTTATGGCAGCACAGTTATGGGAGTTCATTTTTGAACACAGGCTCCCACCTTCAACTTATCACATCCTTATCTTTGCTTGGGTGCCTCATGACTTTAAAGAGACTGTTCTGTGGAGAAGGTGGAATAAGTTTAAAGTGAGAGTCACGTTTTGGCATTCAGACCAGGTAGTAGGCTTTCTCCTACTACATTAACAAATGAACATTAACAAATGAATAATGTTAGGAATGCATGGAAGGTCACAGCTGCACCTGGAGGGGAAAGTGTGAAAACCATAATTTAGTAACATGATGCCAATACATCTGAAAGCATAGATAATAGAATCGTACAATATAGATAACTAAAGACTAAATGGATAATTTCTAGAAAGCTAAAAGATAACTAAATAGATTCAAGAGGATGCGATTACCTTGATAACCTAATCATCATTAAAAAACATTTGGAATAGAGAGCAAAACATTTAATCTTAACCTTATCTCTCACCCCCAAATGATACCAGGGCCAGAAGGTTCCTGGCTGTGTCTGAGTAAATCTTTATTGCATGAGTCCTCCCTTACACTGACTGTTCCACAAAGTAGAGCAAAAGTTCCTTTTATGAGGCTAATATAACCTTGATAACGTTTCTGAATAAGAACTGAGTAAGAAAATTACATACCATATATACCATGAAATAGATACAAAAAGTCTAAATTTAAAAGGGGAGATTGGATTCAGTAGTATAATTATGAAAAATGTCTTCAAGACACACTAAGATTTGTCTCCTAAAAACACAGAGTGGCATAACAGTGGGAAGCCTATCAATTATAATTCACTACAACAATGAACGAAAGAACATCAACCAAATGAACATGTCGGTTGTAAACACTAGAATAAAATTCAAAACTCACTTTTGATTTTTAACAAATGTAGAACTTTAGCAAAGTAGAAGACGAGAATTACTTAATCAAAACACATGCAAAAACCATTTGTAAATAGGAGAATTCCCATTAAGTAAAGAGTATTATATTCTCTGTCTTCACTAGTATTAAACATTTGAGTAATATGTGATATAATATATAATATGACTGAAAAAGAGGATGTAAGGAGTGAAACAGAAAAACCCAATGTGTCATAATTGTAGACTGTTGAAAATAGTCTACAACTGAGAGAGCTAACAGATTAAAAGAGCAAGATGAGTCTATAAGATGAACATATAAACATCAATAACAGCAGAAACTATTTGGGAACAAATATTCACAATAGCAATGATAATATATTTAAGAATGAACCAACAAACAAAATATGTACAAGCACTTAATAGATGACACTACAAAATTTTGCCAAAGGATAAAAGAACCGAACACAGGACCAGTAAAGTTAATAAATGAGAAATCTCAATAACATGGGGTCATTAACTCCAAAAGTCAAATTATAAAATTCTTACAGAAGAATAAACATCCCAGAATAACAATGGGTATTTTGAAAAATCGACAACAAGTGTTAAGACATACTATAAAATTATATTAATTCAATGAAGTATAATGTTGGTAAAGGCATAGAGAAATAATTATAAAAGCTTATTTATTTCTGTTTGTCTAACTATTCATATATCCCCTATCTACATTTGTATATATGGACAGAAACATTAAATAATGTTTACTTAATATTAATGATTGGTTTTCCCTGATGATGGGATTTAGAGTCATATTTTCTTTTGCTATTTTGGTACTTTTCTTCACTGTTTAAATTCTTTATAATGTACTTTTTTTTCTTTTTGCCAAAACAATTTAGTGAGGGTGTTTCTTTAAACAATTAAAGATGTTTTCCTCCTGTTATTAAAGAGGAATATTAAATATTTTGTATTTTCTATTTTTCTGTATATTTTTTCTATTTTCTATTTTCTGTTTTATATTAAATATTAAATATTTTCTCAGAGAAATATTAAAAAGTAAATTAGTTGCCATTTAAATGACTACCTTAGTTGATGTGTTTTCCACCAAAAACCTGAACCATAAGGTGTGTGTACAGTGGATCAGGCATAACAACAGAATCCCATCTCCCAGCACTAGGATAGCAAGTCCCCGTCGCCCCACCAAGCAATTCAATGGGTGAGTCAAAGGCATTTTGCATATTTCCAGTTTCAGTTGTTGGGGGCTGGGTGTCAGGGCTGTAAAAATAACGCGTCTGCTCTCTTTTCAATCACATGACTTGAAGAAATAATTCTCAGATCCGAAGGTGCTCTTCCCTGAAAAGTTGGGAATGAAGAGAAGAGAAATTTAATGACGTCCATTAGAATAACTCAATGCCCCACAGATAAAATGTCAATCCGGCGATAATTCCTCTTCTGGCTGCAGCTCAGCTTCCTTATGGTGCTCTCACACCCATAAAACACTGAGCCCAGACGAAGGCTGCACTGACTGCTGTTTGACTTGGCAGATTTAGAGGCAGAGACCACAGTTGCTGGGGTAGCAGCAGCCAGAATTGGCCGGTCGTAGCTGAGTCAAAAGCTAAAGATCTTGTCTGTATCCTAGTGATGCAATTAGACAAGAATAGTGAAGGAAGGAAGAAAAGTCCCAGGAGAAAAGAGGCTGTAGTTTTGTACATTCTCCTTATAAAATCACATTTATTGATCATTCAAAGTAGCAAGGGAGATTCTTAGGCCATTTTATGGCAAATTAGGAGACAGAAGAAAGACTGCAGATCTTTTTATTTTATTTTATTTTATTTTATTTTTTATTATTATTATACTTTAAGTTCTAGGGTACATGTGCATAACGTGCAGGTTTGTTACATATGTATACTTGTGCCATGTTGCTGTGCTGCACCCATCAACTCATCAGCACCCATCAACTCGTCATTTACATCAGGTATAACTCCCAATGCAATCCCTCCCCCTTCACCCCTCCCCATGATAGGCCCCGGTGTGTGATGTTCCCCTTCCCGAGTCCAAGTGATCTCATTGTTCAGTTCCCACCTATGAGTGACAACACGCAGTGTTTGGTTTTCTGTTCTTGTGATAGTTTGCTAAGAATGATGGTTTCCAGCTGCATCCATGTCCCTACAAAGGACACAAACTCATCCTTTTTTATGGCTGCATAGTATTCCATGGTGTATATGTGCCACATTTTCTTAATCCAGTCTGTCACTGATGGACATTTGGGTTGATTCCAAGTCTTTGCTATTGTGAATAGTGCCTCAATAAACATATGTGTGCATGTGTCTTTACAGCAGCATGATTTATAATCCTTTGGGTATATACCCAGTAATGGGATGGCTGGGTCATATGGTACATCTAGTTCTAGATCCTTGAGGAATCGCCATACTGTTTTCCATAATGGTTGAACTAGTTTACAATCCCACCAACAGTGTAAAAGTGTTCCTATTTCTCCACAGCCTCTCCAGCACCTGTTGTTTCCTGACTTTTTAATGATCGCCATTCTAACTGGTGTGAGATGTTATCTCATTGTGGTTTTGATTTGCATTTCTCTGATGGCCAGTGACAATGAGCATTTTTTCATGTGTCTGTTGGCTGTATGAATGTCTTCTTTTGAGAAGTGTCTGTTCATATCCTTTGCCCACTTTTTGATGGGGTTGTTTGGTTTTTTTTCTTGTAAATTTGTTTGAGTTCTTTGTAGGTTCTGGATATTAGCCCTTTGTCAGATGAGTAGATTGCAAAAATTTTCTCCCATTCTGTAGGTTGCCTGTTCACTCTGATGGTAGTTTCTTTTGCTGTGCAGAAGCTCTTTAGTTTAATGAGATCCCATTTGTCAATTTTGGCTTTTGCTGCCATTGCTTTTGGTGTTTTAGACATGAAGTCTTTGCCCATGCCTATGTCCTGAATGGTACTACGTAGGTTTTCCTCTAGGGTTTTTATGGTATTAGGTCTAACATTTAAGTCTCTAATCCATCTTGAATTAATTTTCGTATAAGGAGTAAGGAAAGGATCCAGTTTCAGCTTTCTACTTATGGCTAGCCAGTTTTCCCAGCACCATTTATTAAATAGGGAATCCTTTCCCCATTTCTTGTTTCTCTCAGGTTTGTCAAAGATCAGATGGCTGTAGATGTGTGGTATTATTTCTGAGGACTCTGTTCTGTTCCATTGGTCCATGTCTCTGTTTTGGTACCAGTACCATGCTGTTTTGGTTACTGTAGCCTTGTAGTATAGTTTGAAATCAGGTAGCGTGATGCCTCCAGCTTTGTTCTTTTGACTTAGGATTGTCTTAGAGATGTGGGCTCTTTTTTGGTTCCATATGAACTTTAAAGCAGTTTTTTCCAATTCTGTGAAGAAAGTCATTGGTAGCTTGATGGGGATGGCATTGAATCTATAAATAACCTTGGGCAGTATGGCCATTTTCAAGGTATTGATTCTTCCTATCCATGAGCATGGTATGTTCTTCCATTTGTTTGTGTCCAGGACCAGATGGATTCACAGCTGAATTCTACCAGAGGTACAAGGAGGAGCTGGTACCATTCCTTCTGAAACTATTCCAATCAATAGAAAAAGAGGGAATCCTCCCTAACTCATTTTATGAGGCCAACACCATCCTGATACCAAAGCCTGGCAGAGACACAACAAAAAAAGAGAATTTTAGACCAATATCCCTGATGAACATCGATGCAAAAATCCTCAATAAAATACTGGCAAACTGAATCCAGCAGCACATCAAAAAGCTTATCCACCATGATCAAGTGGGCTTCATCCCTGGGATGCAAGGCTGGTTCAACATTCGCAAATCAATAAACATAATCCAGCATATAAACAGAACCAAAGACAAGAACCACATGATTATCTCAATAGAGGCAAAAAAGGCTTTTGACAAAATTCAACAGCCCTTCATGCTAAAAACGCTCAATAAATTCGGTATTGATGGAACGTACCTCAAAATAATAAGAGCTATTTATGACAAACCCACAGCCAATATCATACTGAATGGGCAAAAACTGGAAAAATTCCCTTTGAAAACTGGCACAAGACAGGGATGCCCTCTCTCACCACTCCTATTCAACATAGTGTTGGAAGTTCTGGTTAGGGCAATCAGGCAAGAGAAAGAAATCAAGGGTATTCAGTTAGGAAAAGAAGAAGTCAAATTGTCCCTGTTTGCAGATGACATGATTGTATATTTAGAAAACCCCATTGTCTCAGCCCAAAATCTCCTTAAGCTGATAAGCAACTTCAGCAAAGTCTCAGGATACAAAATCAATGTGCAAAAATCACAAGCATTCGTATACACCAGTAACAGACAAACAGAGAGCCAAATCATGAATGAACTTCCATTCACAATTGCTTCAAAGAGAATAAAATACCTAGGAATCCAACTTACAAGGGATGTAAAGGACCTCTTCAAGGAGAACTGCAAACCACTGCTCAGTGAAATAAAAGAAGACTGCAGATCTTATCAGACTTACAGAGGCAGGTTTCTCCTGAGACAGCTTGACTTTTCATTGTGGAAATTTATCAGCTAAAGGAGTCGCTCACTGGTACCGGAGCAAGACGAAGGGTCTCAGGTCCATCACCCACACTTCTGCTTGGCAAAGCAGAGTTCCCTTTACTGCACTCCGTTACGGATTGAATTGTGTCCCCCCAAAAAGATGTGTCAAAGACCTAAGCCCCAGTGCCTGTGAATGTGACATCTTTGCAGTTGTCATAAAGTTAAGGATAAAACTATTAAAATGGGCCTTAATGCAACATGACCCATGTCCTTCTAAGAAGAACATGTGGACACACACATATACACATGCAGGAGAATACTGTGTGAAGACACAGGTACACAGGGAAGATAGCATGTGGGGTGCAGGTGGAGACTGAAGTGAACAATCTGTGGCTACTGGAAGACGCAAAGGCAAGAAAAGATCCTCTCCTAGAGGCTTCAGAGGAAGCATGGCCCTGACAACACCTCAACTTTGGACTTCCAGCCCCCAGGACTGTGAGAGAATAATTATTGTTGTTGCTGTTGTTACGGCAGCACGGTTATTGGAGTTCATTTTTGAACACAGGCTCCCACCTTCAACTTATCACTTCCTTATCTTTGCTTGGGTGCCTGATGATTTTGAAGAGACTGTTTCTTTGGAGAAGGTGGAATAAGCTTAAAGGTGAGAGTCATGTTTTGGCATTCAGACCAGGTAGCAGACTTTCTCTTAGATCCAATCATGTAGGCTTATACTTACTAGGGTTTTTGTTGTTGTTGACATGGCACTATTGTCCAACAAACTTCAGTTTATCCTTGAGGACAACCTTATTGGACTATTTCGTTTTATTCAAAGCAACTTGTGGCCGTGACTGCCCGTGTTCACAGAACCCTTGTCCTCATTTTCTTCTAGAGCACACATTTAGACAGTATCTCCCAGCCTCCCTTGCAGTTAGGTCTGGCTTTGTGATGAGGTTCTAGGTAGCATAGTTGGAACCGAAGTGGTTTGTGCCACTTCCATGTCTCAGTCCTGGTCCCCAAAACTTCCCACAGATGCTAGTCATACTCTTTACCCTTCTAGTAGATTGGAATGTAGACAACGAAACCACCATAAAAGCCTTACGTGGAACATGGCAGACCTCTCTCAACCAAAATCCCGACATGACCACAGGAAATGACAACCCTCACGGGCCAGCTTTGGGCTGTCATGTGAGTGACAAATAAAGTCTTACTGTGATTTAGCATTGTACAGTTTGGAGTCTGCTTGATAGAGTATCTAGCATCACCCAAGCCAATGCAGTATTTGATGCCTTAAACTTCACATGCCTTTATAGCATTACACATTTTACTTCCTATCTTTTATAACTGATTCAGTGTGTTGTACATGTGTGGATGGATATTCAATTAATATGTGCTACGTTGATTATCAGCTCAAATGTGGCAGATGGAGATGGATTCTTCTTGACCTTGCACTGATTCTTTTTAATCAGTTGAAATTGCATTATCCCTGAATATTCTTCTTTTCATAAATTTGCTATGCATTTGAAATGTCAAATCTTAAACCTTCTTTGGCTAACCTTAATGCTTTCTTTTCATGTGAACAACAGCTACGTTCCAAGAGTCAAGAAATCTCAATGTGAATAAAGCCAGGGCATGGACTCCCCAAGTTTGCCTTGTCCCCTGGCTATTTTACTTGTTCAGGTTCCTTTTGTCTAACACAGTTAGGGATATCAATACCACAGTGGAGTTTCTCATACTCCACACGTTTCTAGAAATGATTGAAAGTTTTTTTAAAATAGCCAAAACCAGAAGGAAAACAAGAAAGCATCCACTGGCTCTAAAAACTGTGAGAAATCCTTGAAAGGTATTAAGGCAGACATCAATCGTGTTGAAATAGAAAACTAAAAATTTATGAAATTGTGGGAAAAGCACAAAATCACACCTTAATTAGAGGCGGTGGCAGGAGGGGCCCTGGAAACCTGGGAAGTGACACCAGAAGGGGCTTCCAGCTGCTCCTGCCCATGCTCCACAGCCTGCCAGCTGCATACCTTGTTGGGCCAGGTTGCTGTAAAGGGACTATCTGCATGGTGTGAGAGCTTGGGTCTGAAAGCAGGGAAGTGCCTCGAATGGTTAGAGGGCCCCAGGCTGGCAGGGATTATGGCACATTGCCAAGATGGCACGGCTCACAGCAGATCAAGGCCTCTCCTACTCTCATGGAAACAACCAAGGACCCAGAAGCCCTCCTTCCCTTTCCTAGGAAGCCTACAAATGGAGGCAACAGGCCTTCTCATACAGATGACAGCCAAATTCTAACGTGGTGGGCAGACTGAGAACTAACAACCCTGAGAACTGAGGGGAGGACGCCCACCCATGAAACGCAGATAACTGAACAACCAGATGGCAGCCGTGAGAAGTCCACATGCTGGACCTTCAGAGACATTGAAGGCGGATCTCGTGTGAATAAGAAGTGTGAGAATTAAAAACTTGCTCATGCAAATTAAAAGTGCAACACATCAGCTGAATAACATAATGGACACAATTGAAGAAAAAATTAGCTGACCAGAAGATTCCGGTGAGGAATTCTTCCAGAAGGTGACCTGAGAGGATAAGGACAAAGTAAGAAGGAAATGTTAAGAAGCATCATGAACAGATTCACAGATTCTAACATTCATTTCCTGTGCCGCTCAGAAGAGGGAATAGAGGATACAGAGAACAAGCGGGGTGAAGAGAAGTAATAAGGAAGGATCTAGAGGGGAAGAGAAGGCAGAAATTTCAAAGGACTTTCAGTTTTTATTAGAAAGTACTTTAAAAAAAAAGATCCAGTAGGCATATGTAATTGAATTTCAGAAAACCATGTATAAAATACAAATCTTTTCAACTTTTCAACTTCTAGAAAAAAAGATGAAGCACAATAATGTAAATGCACCAAATGAGCATTAGAATTCAGAAATGTAGCAACATATATGAGAAGACAATAAAAACATTTTGAAATCTCTAAGAGAAATAACTTGGATTAGAATTCCATACTCGAAATGTAATTTCAGTATTAGGGTGGAATATTAAAGTTTTCTGATCTCCGAGGGCTCAAAGTTCCCAATCATTGATGTAATACAGGCCTTGTTTACTAAGCATAATAAATTTTAGAGAAATAATATTGCACCAAAGTGCAATAAAACCAGAAATTAAAAACAAACAATCTATATATGTGTGTGTGTGTGTGTATGTGTGTGTACATGTATATATGAATGAATGACAATAGCTTTTTGAAACTGTGTGATGAACCTGGAGTTTAAAGGAAAATTTATAGTTGTGAATGCATTCATAAAGAAATTAATGAGTATGCAAAGTATGAAATAGATTTTCAAGCTAAGAAATTGAAAAAGAGCAATAAAACAATTACTAAGAATGGGAACAGTAGGAATTAATGAAAACAAAAACAGACATTAACAAAATGAATAACCATAAAAGAGTACTTTTCTTATCAATACAGAAAAACTGCTTTTTGAGACTAATAAAATAGACAAAACTTAGTTACACAAGGTAAAGGGGAAAGAGAGAGAAGTAGGAAGGTCACACATGCTTTAAATTGAATACGACATTGATGGTTTTGTTTCATATTAGATTGGTCTTGCCTTTAAAACACCATTTTAAAAGAGACCATTTGTTAGTGCCTGAAATTTGCAACTGGCTTAAAAGCTCTGTCAGCTGGAAAGGAACCTGTCAGTGTGATAACGGAAAAGAAGAAGATACATCAGAGAGAGGTAAAAATGCTAGTAAAATAAAGTGTTTTTAATTTATACTGTACTGGTTATGTTTCTATCAATGAACTGGTTTTTGTAGGTTACAGAACATTACTCAACAGTGAAAATATGACCAAGTTGCCAGTGGTGGAAACTTTGCTGTATCCATCAGAAGGTCTCAACTCCTTTTTTTTTTTTTTTTTTTCTTTTTTTGCGAGACAGAGTCAAGCCCTTTTACCAAGTCTGGAGTGCAATGGTGTGATCTCAGCTCACTGCAACCTCCACCTCCCAGGTTCAAACGATTCTCCTGCCTCAGCCTCCTGAGTAGCTAGGACTAAAGGAACCTGCCACCACACTGATCTAATTTTTGTATTTTTAGTAGAGATGATGAATGTTGGCCAGGCTGGTCTCAAACTCCTGACCTGGTGATCCACCTGCCTTGGCCTCCCAAAATGATGGGATTACAGGCATGAGCCACCAGGTCCGACCCTCATCCCCTTTTCAGTAGGAAATTAGACTTATAGATGGGACAGACTGTCCAGCACTCCTCAACTTGTCTTGCAGTGAAATGTGGCTGTGGCTCTGAGTTTATTTAAATGAAATAAGAGCAAGAGGCATATATGTCCCTTCTAGCCCAGGGCAGTGAGATTGAGTCTTGTCTTCTACATTCTCCTTTTCCACTTTCTAACCAGACAGAGGACTAAAATATCAAGGATAGAGCAAGTCTGACAAACTCACATTGAATGACAAGATTTTCATCACCTGGATCCCTGAAAGACTGTGTGGAACAGAGACCCTTGAAAACCTGAAACACCCACCTTCATTCAGATTGTTGTGTGAGGTTCCAATAATGTGATTCTTTTTTAAGACACTAAGGGGGAGTATTTGTTACAGCAGGTTAACATATCTCAATTAACAGCCATATAATAAAATACATATATATTTAAGAAGAGCAAAAAAAACTTGAGATTGGGATCATTTCCACCAAATATATTAGAAGATTTTTTAAAATGATGTGTTTATAGGTGATTATTTCTTTTCTATAATTATTTTTGTCTTTTTTATAATATATACAATTAATTAACATGAGCTATTCTTAATGAGATTAGAAGTTATTTTTTGAATTGTAAGTATGCATCATATACAGCACTGAGGATCTTAAGAAAATTTAAAGAGAAAATGGACAGTCTGAAGGAAAAAAGTGTAAGAAATGATTCCCAAATGTGTACACATAGAAACCATATGACAGTTCTTCTTAAATAGTAGAAAGTGCTTTTCTAAAATGTTATTAATAAGACTAATAAAAAATGAAATGATTTTGTTTATAATTTTTAAAAGGATATACTTTATACAAAGGGTATATACCCTTTGAATACCCGTGTATATATAAAATATCATATGTTCTATATTATATAATATACTGTATATAATTATAATTCAGCCAGGCGTGGTGACTTACACCTGTAATCCCAGCACATTGGGAGGCAGAGATAGGCGGATCACCCGAGGTCAGGAGTTTGAGGCCAGCCTGACCAAGGTGGTGAAACCCTGTCTCTACTAAAAACACAAAAATTAGCCGGGCATGGTGATGCCTGCCTGCAGTCCCAGCTACTCGGGAGGCTGAGGCAGGAGAGTCGCTTGAACCTGGGAGGTGGAGATTGCAGTGAGCTGAGATCACACCACTGCAATCCAGCCTGGGTGACAGAGTGAGATTCTGTCTCAAAAAATAAAAAATAAAAATAAAAAAGTATATAACTCATATGTCATTGCAATATATATGATAAAACTCATTCTACTGGATATTCTGTCAGCTAGTAATTGAACCATTCAACCCGGTTCTTGCCCAGTAAATTCGAAATTATTAAAATTCAATTGAAGTGTCTTGAATTCTTAAGTGAAATAAGTTATAAACTTTGGAGATAATACTGGAACTTACCATTTAAAGAAATTATAGCTCATAAGCCTTAATTTTCTATATTGCTGGGAGATGCCCACTTTAAGTGCAACACTGTGGGATGCTGGAGGAAAGTCCCCAGAGCTAGCAGTCTGGAAGACCTAGGCCAAAATCTGACTCTGGCATGAGCTGGCTGGGTGACCTTGAGCAAGATATTAAATCGAGCTAAACCTCAGATGGCTCACCTGTGAAGTGGGAATAATAACACTTCCTTTCAGAACTGTAGAGAGAATTAACCATAAAGAATGAATCTAAACTATCCTATTTGTCATGGGGGAGAATAGTTATTGAAAAATAATAGATCTTAAATTATGTCAATAACAGTTTCTCCAAACAAAACCTCTCTCTTTCTGACTCTCCACCCTACGCTTTTCCACGATCCCAGTATCTCTTTCTTCCTCATTTTGAATAAAAATAGGACAGTTTGACCCTGAGCTAATGATAAATATTGGAGAATTTTGCTACTCCTTTGTGTATATTATCTCACCAAGACTTTGAAAAAATGCAGCCCTCAAATTTTCTCACCTAAGATTGGCTAGAGGTTTTAAATGCATCCTTATTTATGTCAATTTCCTTTATCTAAGAAAACAAGTTATTCCCTGCATGCCCACATGTTGTTCATCCAGCCGCTGGGCTTTTACCAACAGGATGCACGTGGTAGTGTACTGCTGTCTCTGTTAGGCACGGGTGCAATAAGTCACATTTTATTTTGGCTTTCACAGTCCACCGCTTGGAGACCCTGATGAAGGACAAACAAGATTTCTGTACTTCAAGAGACTCTAATGAAAATTCCCACAAACTCTAGAGGAAAGTGGCTTTTGTTGACTCCTATGTTTTTCAAAATAATACATGTAGTTTAGAATGTCTAAGGACAAAAATCAAAACTCCAAACTTTAATTAAAAGAAAACTTACTTCAATGCTTTCTTTGATATCTATGATTTTGGGAATAAATCTTAGTCTATAGACAATTTATTTTTAATTGAACAAGAGGTTTTAATTGTCATCAATTTTGAGAATAACTCAAAAAAATTTGCTGTCTGAGGTGAAGCAGAAAAGGGGGAAACTATATAAAATAGAATCTTGGTAAAACCAAGATACAATGATTCAAAAATTCTTAGGAAAAATGAATTATTTATATGATAATCCTTATATTTCTATAATCATACCTATGCTATAACAGTGATTAATTGTTACCTTATTTTAGGGACTCTTCCCCTTGTAATATGTGTTTTTCTTATACCTCAAATGTTGATCTATGTACTATTTTTTTGACAAGCTCTCTTGTTAACTTTCTGATTGCTCAAAGCTTGAAATCTACACATTATTATGTAATTTCACATCATGTAGAATTGTTCTTTACGCCGATGATGAATGGTTCAGCACTTATATTTTAAAAGTAGGAAGTTTGCTAAACAAGCCTAGTAAAATCAGGGATTTTTCTGGGGGAGACAGGAAGATAAGTTTATCTACAAAGGATACACTGTTACCCGGCAATAACTTGGCGGGGGAATCAGGCTACAATAACAAATTATAATGACTACATGTCTTGGCTGATATGGTAAAATGGCAAAGCAGATATCAATGCCGCCAGCACTTTCCATAAAACATAAAGCAATCACACATTAGTCATCAAGGTGCCTTATGTTTTGTAGGATCTGTGGTAATTAATCGGCATGGCAGATTTAGGTAGCAGTAAAGAGTGTAAGTTTTGGAGGTGAAAGCTACGTGTTCCCATACATAATCTCGTTCATTCTCTGTGCCTTCATTTTTTCATGTGTCAAGTTCAAATGGGAACACTTCCTTGCACTAGCCCAGGAAATAGACCTGTAGATGCTTCATAAAGTCAGAATTGGCTTTACTAATGTGAGTTTCATTTTCCTTTTTTCCTCTGACTTGGAGAAGTGATTTCTGTGTGCTTCCGTATTGGGGAAAACAGGGATGCTGAAGTTCCACTGTCGCATGCTAATACTCCCAGGGCCAAATGACAGGCAGGCATTTCAGGATGATCACTAGCAGCTGACAGAAAAAAAAAAAAAAGCTGCTTTTCACATGCAATTAATTGAGGTGTTTTTCACTGGTCAGAAGACCAATCTTCTTTATATTGATTTTTTTTTTTTTTAATTTCCTTAAAGGAACCAAGAGGAAAATTGGGTTTGCAGTTACATTTCTCTATACTTTCAGTCCATCTATTCAGGGAGGAAAGCTTGGTTTTGTTCATGGACAATTTTATTAACTTGGTCTAATAAAAGGAATGTATAACCAGAGAATTATAGGTTGAGAGAGGTAGGGAGCATGTAAAGGGCCACCCCTGCCCTTCTATTACTCCACGGTATATCCATGTCAACATCAAATAAATAGGAATTTGTCCTATTTTTCAACACACAAATGGAAAGAAGAGATTCCACTATTTTCCAGTTTAATGTAACCTCTAATCAGTCTCAAAATAAAGGTGGGAGGTTTTACCCCCATCTTTATATTCATATATAAATAATTCATAGTGTGTGTGTACATATATATATATATAGTGTGTACATATGTCGTAAAAATTTGTGCATATAAAGTGTATATATAGTATATAAAACTGAGATAGAGATATATGAGGTACTTATTGTACATTACTATCTCTTCAGTCCTTTTTCTTAAGGCTAAACAATTATTTCCTCCTCTGGGAATCTGTTTTGTTTTGTTTTCCAAGTCCATGAATAATTTTTGGATCTTTCCATCAAAACTTTTCTTTTTTTTTTTTTTTTTTTTTTTTTTTTGAGACGGAGTCTTGCGCTGTGTCACCCAGGCTGGAGTGCAGTGGCGCGATCTCGGCTCACTGCAAGCTCCGCCTCCCAGGTTCAGGCCATTCTCCCGCCTCAGCCTCCGAGTAGCTGGGACTACAGGCGCCCGCCACCACGCCCGGCTAGTTTTTTGTATTTTTAGTAGAGACGGGGTTTCACCATGTTAGCCAGGATAGTCTCGATCTCCTGACCTCGTGATCCGCCCGCCTCGGCCTCCCAAAGTGCTGGGATTACAGGCTTGAGCCACCGCGCCCGGCAAAACTTTTCAAGTTCTTCTTGTCATCTATAAGCTGAGGAATCCTGATTTTCTTCCATCTCTCAAAATCTAACTATAGAGATATGATCATGTTCCCTGACACTAGCGAAGCAAGCCTAACACCATTGCTCGGACGAGCTCCGTGTTATCAGGAGAGCTTGCCATCACACCATGGCATCCCAGTTTTCATTTACATATGCCCTATTTGTAGCTAGCCTGATTCTTAGCTCTCTTTTATAAAGCATCATCTGATTCCTAGACATTTTTCTGCCTTCTTTGTGCACACTTATTTCTTTCTGTACTTAAATGAGTCTGTGCCAATAAAGGACACCTGAGTGTGGCAGGCTCCTGATGAGTGGATGTGAATTCTAACTCAACATTTATGCTGTGCTTGGATATAGCAATCCTTCCCAACTTTCATATGTGGTTTCCATCCTTCTTTTGGCCTTTAATGACTTACTTCTTGATCATCAATCCCTTTTATTCATCCCATAACACAATAAAATGATCAAAATAGGTGACTTGATCATATTATTTATATTCTATCTTCACAATGGATCCAAGTTAAAACCCTCTTGAATGCCAATTAAATTCCTTGCACAACTCATCAACCGCCTGTATACATTTGCTTGATTTTTTGTTTGTTTGTTTATTTCACTAAATTCTAGCACATTCTCATTTGTGGGAATAGATACATTGATCCCAAACTACAGATGATTAATTTTAGATGCTATAACATATATTATTCATAAACTAATATTTTTCTTCAAATTATAGACATCTAAAGCAGCTGAAATTAATAATGAATAATTGATTTGATTTTCAAATAAATACTGTACATTTGTGAAATTTTATTTGACAATTTTTTAATTTTTAGAAGTTTCAGAGCTATTAATGTAAGAGACCTCTGCGAATGTTACTCTTGGTTACTCTATCACCTTTGCTTTATAATAATATATTTGATATTATTTATGCAATAATGAGCCCTTTTTTTTTGAGACAAGGTCTCACTCTGTCACCCAGGCTGGAGTGCAGTGGCATGATCTCAGCTCACTACAGCCTCTACCTCCCAGGCTCAAGCGATCCTCCTACATCACCCTCCGAAGTAGCTGGGACTACAGGCATAGGCCATCACCCCTAGATAATTTTTGTATTTTTTGTGAAGATGGGGTTTCACTATGTTGCCCAGGCTGGTCTCAAACTCCTGAGCTCAAGCAATCTGCTCACCTCAGCCTCCCGAAGTGCTGGGATTACAGGCGTAAGCCACCACACATGGCCATGAGCACTTTTTAACATACCTTTCTTTATCCCCCAGTTAGTCATTGAATGTATTGATTACAAGATTTCTTTTTGGGAATAAAATATCCTTTTATAAATATTCAATTTATAATATATAGAGAGTACTAGATATAATTCCCCAAATACTTTAACGAATTGTTATCAATTATTTTAAGAATCATTAATACAATTTTTGTTGCATTCAAATACACCTGTCACTTCAAGTTTTGTGTGGTTCATGTACTAACAAGTTTAGTTATATTGGTGATAGAAGTGTCTACCAACATTAATATCAGTTTGTAATCCTTCTTTAGATTACATAATGTAACACTATAGATGATGAGAATATCATTGTGTCAAGTTGATGAGAATAAAGGTATTTAACTTGCCACAATAAGAAAACATGGAAACTCTGCCCTTCGCCTGTAACTGCAGACAGTAACTCTGCCATGATCCTCTAAGCACAGTGTCTGTGCATGTAGCCTGGGGAGAATCTGATGGTGCAGCTTGGGGTGTCTTGTATGTGGCTTCAGAATGACCAGGAGTATTCTTGTTAAAGATACTCAACCTCAGAATATTTTTTTCTATTAGGTCAAGATTGGCAGAGTTGGCTAGGTGCAGTGGCTCACACCTGTAATCCCAATGCTTTGGGAGACAGAGGTAGGAAGGTTGCTTGAAGCCAGGAGTTCAAGATCAGCCTGGGTAACATACCAAGACCCCTCTCCAAAAAAAGAAAAGAAAAAAAAAATCCAGGCCTGGTAGTGCACATCTGTAGTCCCAGTTACTCCAGAGGCTGAGGTTGAGAGGGTCACTTGAGCCCTGAAGCTCAAGGCTGCAGTGAGCTATGATCACACCACTGCACTCCAGTCTGGGTGACAGAGTGAGACCAATTGGTAAAAACAACAACCACAAAAGCTTGGCAGAGCTAATTAGGAAGTGACAATTAGAAACAGAACAGCTTGCACTAAATAACTGCTTATTTTAAGTGTGAAAAGAGCATCATTAGGGTGGGTAGCTGAGAGTCCACTAATTACTCTATCAGCCCCACCACAAGGGGATTGCCATCCTGCACTTGTTGGTGAGAGACTCAGACAGAGACACGGCAGAGCCAGGGTGCTGGAATCGGGAGCACCAAGGCCCTTGGGGAAGTCCACATGGGAAGAGCACCAGGGCAAAGGCCCAGGGGCCTAGAAAATGTAAAATCAGGGGCTCATCAGGGTTGTCAGCCAAAGAAAGTAGCCTTCAGAGTCACTCATGGTCCAAGGTCTGGACAGTGCCCTCAGGGGTGTTATCTGTGGATCACCGATGATGACCACCTAGAAAGGGGCCAGCAGCCACAAATGGGACCAGGGCCAGCTTTGTGGACACTGAAACAGTAGCAGGAACCTTATGCTGACAATTTGGGAAGCCTCCAGGAGCAATTTTTCACCAACTGAAAGGCTGCCTAACAGCCCCACAATGCCCGCAATGGTTGCCTTGTGGAAAGCACAGTGGGAAGGTCTTTGTGGCCCAGTGGTAATCCTATATCAGTAAGAGTCTGCATTTATAAGTACTCACCTTATGCCACTCACCAATCCCAGAGGTCCTACACACATTCATACATTTCGTCTTCACACATGCTTATGAATCAAAAACTAGTATCACCCATAGTTCTTCAGATGAGGAAACTGAGGCACAGGGGCCACAAATAACTTGTGAATTTACACACATGGCCAGGTGACAGAGCCCTCAAAGGGACAGAGCCCATGCTCATAACCAGAAGGAGCCCTGATGTTCCCTGGACCTGAAGCACTATTTGCCCATTCAGCAGGAATTACTAAGCCCCTATCTGCCAACCCAGAGGCCCCGTGAGGAACAGGACCAATCCAGTTCTTGCCCCCATGAGGCCTTCATTTTAATGGAACAATCAGGTAAATGCATGAATCACACTGTTGTTACAGCTGTATATTTATATTAGTGCTTAAGGATTTAGTCATTCAATTATCATTAGTTCATTGTGTGTTGTATCTTCACTTGCTCAAAGGCAATTCCTTATGGTGTTGTTATACAGGCTCAAGAACCTCTTAAGGAGTTGTTAAGAAGTCTCTGAATGAGTGGGTCCAATTAACTACAGTCAAGTCTGCTGTGCCGAGACCTGGCAAATCAGGTAAGTAATAGTCCCTAACTAGATAATGTACACTGCATACAAAATTGATTCCCACTGCCTGTGTATAGGGTACGAAAGTGTGTTCAAGATTCAAGCAGGCAACTCTTTACTCCTGCTGCCACCCACATCTCTAGGCTAGCAAAGGAGGTTGCAAATGGTGATACTGAAATCTATGCATGCCCAGGTGGTCAGATGGAAAAGGGTGTTGAATGTAAGTTGTGCAAAATTTGGACACAATAGACATGATGAAGTGAGAATGGGCTTTGTCAGCACTATACATCATGTGAGAAAGCGAGAGTGAGTGATTGATGTGCTGCAAGAGAGAAAGCAGCTAAGGAAATAGAAAGATAATCAGCATCTGAAAGCAGGGGTTTCTGAGGATGTCGACATTCAGCTCTAAAAGAAGCAGGCTGTCTTCCAGAAAATAAGGCAGCCCTGCACAGACTCTGAACTTCACTGTGTTTCTTTACAGCTCAGCCTTGGACACCCTCGGTATGCCCATCAGATGTAAAGAGAAGGTGAACTGAGTCAACTCAGTAGACAAATATTGGATGTCTGCATGTGCTTGTCTCTGATCTAGCACTGTGCAAATCAGGAAAGATCCCTTTGTTTTAGGGGGTGGAGACTGACAGTAAATTAAGACCATCAAAAGCAAATTAATGTCATGTTGGGGTGATCAGTGCTCCAGGATGGGGTAGAGAGAAAGGACAGCCTAGAGCAGAACTAGGAGAACACAGGATAGACTGGCTGCCATTTTCAAGGGGGTGATTATGGGGAGGGGAGGGGTTTGAGAAGGTGACATTTGAGCAAAGACTTGAAGGAGGTGAGGGTGGGAGCTAGGTAGACAACAGCAAAAGGGAATTCCAAGATGAGGGAACAGCCTAGGTCCAGATCTTAGAGGGAATATGTCTTAGTGATACGATGAGGCTGGTGCAGACAGTAATGAGAGGTAGAAGGAGACAAAGTCAGGGAGGTGACAGGTCCCATAAGGCAGGGCTCTGGCAGCCACTCCAAAACCTTCAGCTGTGGCTACCAATGACATGGGAAGCCATTGGTGGGATTTGAGGAAGGAAGGCTATCTGACCTGTCTTTTCCAAGGATCACAGGATGATGTGTTGAAAATAGAACAGAGGGAAGGGGTTGTAGGAAGACTAGTGAGTTCAACTCAAAATGTCCAAGCCATTGTAAAACGGACCATCATAATTAAATATTTGAATAGAATTAGGCGTTTTAAATGTATGTATTCAAATACTAAACAAAACCCAATATTGCACTAGTTAGAGTTACCTGGTCATGTGAGAAGGGCATCAATGCTACCAGATCCAGGCTCTGTGTAGACAGGTCCTTCCTGACCTTCCAAGCATCGGTGGGCCCTGCTTCCTTTGACGTCTTCCTAAAGCAGCATTCACTCTTCTCTGTCATGTGGTCTCAAATGCTGGAGCTCAGCCTCACCAAGCAGACTCTCGGCTCCTTGAGGGCTGAGACTTGGCCTCCTCCCTTTCCGAAGAGAGACTCTGCTTGGGCTTTGTCTTCAGAGGCAGACCTGACAGCTCCTGTCACCTGAGGAGCTCCCATCATCCTACTGTCCTCTCAGGGACTGTACAGCAGGCATTTCAACTCATTCCAGCTTCTCCCTCTCTAAACCCCTTGGTTTGATAAAATTTTCTTTACCCAGTTTTTGATACCCATCTCCTGCTAATCTATTGCCTGTGATTCTACCAATAGTGCATTTTAAGAATTTGGTGAGAAGCTTTTGGTAAAAAGAATGAAGATGTCCCTCTGGCATGTAGACTGTTAGAACTTTTGAACGCAGAAGCTTGGAAAGGGAGAGGTTTGGGCTGCAGAGCCATTTCCTGTGAACTACAGCAGCAAATGAGTTGGAGCTAAGGGAGATCAGGAAAACCTATTCATCTCCACCTACTCGTTTTTGTAAAACATAAATTTTGAATGTGACTTTGGGACTTTGAAAATGCAATCAGTCTCCGCAAACTAAAAGCATGAAAGTTGGTTCTTATTGACAGATTTAATAAGTTGTTTAAAAATCGAGTGGTCACGTTCAATCTGCATTCATCTTTCTTTTTCTTCAGAGGAATTTACACTTGTTTTTCCTTTGCTCTATTGAAAGTCCGCTAAAGTGATTCTTCACCTCAAATTTCTTGCAACCTGAATAAGTTATGGCTTCATTCTTATGAATGATTATTTATACATTGTACTTACTCTTGTGAAATTATATTCATGGTACTTGTATGCAATTCTCCTTTTTGTCATTAAGAAACATTTCAAATGAGGTCAACCAAATCATCTGGTTAGAGACTTGGAAGGTCAAAGTGACGAATAATTAAATCGTTATAAAGTCTTTCCTGGTAATGAAATCCATGTTGTTTGATATGAAATATTCTCTGTGGATGTGATGTTTCTGGGGAAAAGAGCAAGCAACTGAATTCAAGAGGTGGTCTGCTACCCTGAGTGGTCCTCACTGGGGATGGTTATCCTCCCAATGGGACATTTGGGAAGGTGCCAGGGAAGCGCCAGCAAGCGGTAGGAATGGGTCTAATGCTGGCTTTGGGTGCCCTGAAACAAAAGATGCTCTACTTCTTACTCAAGAGCCTGCTCACTCAAAATACACTGAAAGGACCTGCAGTGTGCTAGAGACTAGATGCTGCTATAGGATTCAGTCTTCTTTATGGTAGCATATTGGATTTTACTATGACTACCAGAAGAAAAAAAAAAAACTAGTTATTTCCTGTCCAATTATGGGAATTTGTTTTGTGATTTCCTCATTATTACTGCTTAAGAGCAATAACTTCTGAAGAACATTCCCAAAGCCAAAAGAAAATGCCTATTATTCTGTTTCAGTTTTATGTTGCTTCATACCTTTATTACCACAACATCTGTTGCCATTCTTGCATTTTCAATCCACCTGGCATATTTTCTAATGTGCTTTGAATTCCATAATGTTTATAGTACTCTCTAGCTCAGAAACCTCGATGGCTCCCCATTTGAGAGCCAAATTTCTCTGCCTGGATTTCAAATCATTCAAGAAAATCAGTCCTGCCAACCAGCCATATAGTCATCCTCTCCCAAAATGAGTCAGCCGCTTCCCCAGGACAGGCTCTTCACAGCTCCAGACATCCCCTTTACTCCTGATGTCTTATCTTGATAATGGTTCTTCTCTTATTATATACAATATCTTTTCCTTCTCTCTACTTTTCAAATTATACCAAATCTTTCAGAAACGAATTCTACTCTTCCTCTTCTCTAAGACATTACATAACATGCTGAAAGTCATGCACTTTGAAAGCAGAGGAACCTGAGTTAAAATGTAAGCCTTACCTCTTGCTGAAGATTACATGACCTCTTTAAAGCTCAGTTTCTCATCTACAAAATAAAGGATGGTAATATCTTCATAGAGTAACATTAAGATTATTAAATAAAATATTATATATATAAACTATTTAGCACCATGCCTGGTATATGGTAAGTTCCTAAACAAGGAACTGAAATTGGTGAGAATTAACCCAAGATAACTAACATTTCACTGCCCTCTCTGACCTTCTCATTCATTTTTCTCTCTTAGAATTTATAGTTTCCATCTAATAAATTAGCACATTAATATATATCACTGTTACTATGGTGTAATCTATCTACCTGTAGGTTGTCCCAATTAGACAAAAAAGTTTTGATGGGAAAGAAAGTCTCTTCTGAATCTCCATAATATTGGGTACAATGATGAGCTCATTGAAGACATTAAATAAATAGAATTTCATTCATTCATCATTCAGCCAGCCAAACGTATCAGCGACTCTTCTAGTACTAGGAATAAAATAGACTGATGAGTAAATGCATTCACTACCCTCAAAGAGCTCACGGATGAATAGAGGAGACAGACACATACAGGCATAGGTTTCAAAGAATGAGACAGTTTAGTGATAGACATAGTTGGTTCTTCAGTATTTCTTTAATTAATTTTAAGTGTTATATCCATATATTACTTACATTAGAATCAAATGAACAACTCCGTATATAAGTGGTGTGCTGATAAATTATTAACAACTGGCCTTTAGTGTGTAGTGTTCCCCAGTTCCCATAGAATAAATATTCCTACAATGTCCAGTTACAACCAACATGACCTCGTTAGATATGGAGTTGTGAAGACATGCACTACCCTACCCAACATGCTTTAGCACTGCCACCATCACATACTCAATAGAATAACCCTGAGAGCACGGATAGTGGGGAAGTCCAGCAAAGCAACTCAGAAGTGAGGAGTTTTGATTACTGTACTTACTATCTTTAAACATATAGAATTTATTTCACTATAAATATATAATTTAATATTAATAATGATTGTTCAACAACTGAAAAATTTAATCACAGATTCTCCTGAGTTTCTATGAGCTGGTTCCAATGTACCACTCTTTACATCCCATTTGCAACTCTTAGGCGGAAAGTTAGCATTTATTATTGACTATAAAGTTGAATTTTTATAAAGAAAGTCCGTTTTAGACTAAATTTAGATACCCAAACAAGTTCAATTTTCAGTTGGCTTTACACATACAGAATGGACTTTGAAGATAATGTGTTCTATTTAATTTTCTTCAATTGCTGGTGTCTACTTGTATTTTAACTATTTGCTGTGAGAAATTCCAAACATATAGATAGACAGATCTATGAAATAAATCTCCCTGTGTCCATTACCTACTTTTAACTATTTCAACTCCTGGCCATTTTAGTCTCACCTCTGCCCCCAAATTTTACTTCCTCATCTGCACTATTTCTGCATCTATGTGCTCACTACTTTACCTCCCACCCCACATTACTTTGAAGAAAGTCTATCAGTTCATCTACAAGTGTGTCAGACTGTATCTCAAAGATAATAACTTCTTTTCCTTAGCATAACTATAATATCAGTATTATATCTTTAAAATTATAATTTCTTAATATCATCAATATTAAGATAATGAATATCTAGTCAGTATTCAAAGCTCTCATTGTCTCGAAAATGTCACAAATGACATTCTTTACATTTTCTGCAGTTTGTTTAATCCTGGACACACAAAGAATTTTTTTGTGTCCACACATTATGATTAATTGATCTATCTCTTATGTCTCTTTTAATTGGTTGAGTTTTCTCTTCATATAATGTTTTCCTTATATTTGCAAAATAAAGATCAATTTGTCCTCTAGAGTGTTTTGCAGACTGAATTTTGCTGTTTGCTTCTACATGCTGTTATTTACATATTTCCTCTCCCTGTGTATTTTCTTTATACAGGGAAGTGGATCTAGAGGAGTTTCATCAGATTCAGGCTCAACTTTTATGCCAAAAGGACTTTAACGGTGGAATCATGAACCCCCGTGAGGAGGTGCACAGGTCAGGCCATCTCTCATTCTATGACGTTAGTAGCTGTTGGTGGTCAATGCCTAGGTCCATTAATTCATTGGGATCACAAGGTGATCCTCTTCTAACTCTGTCCTTCCTTTTTCATTTATTAGCTGGAATACTAGAAACAAAAACCTCGTCATCCACTATTTGGTTAGCCATTGGTACCATCAATCTGAGAAAAACACTGTACGTTTTTTATTCTGCCCCTTACCTTAGTTGTTTTCAAAATAAGTCAGTCATTAACATCCTCCAACAGTTACCAGTTCCTCTTAAAGAAAGACTTTCTATCACTTTCCATTGTGATTTGCAAGCAGCAGCAAAATCATCTGACTCAATAAACCTGGTTTGACTTAGAGACTATCGGTTCTTTCTAAATGACACAGAAAAGTTACAGGGATATTTTAGAAAATCTGTTCAGCTTTACTGGGTGATTTTCTCCATGACATGATTGTTTAGAAAAAGATGAATAGCATAGAATTTTATCAGATGTGGCCTTGGAAATTGCCTCATCCACATGCCTCTTTCATTGCAAACTTGGAAAAAATGAGGCCAACTGAAATCAAGCCACTTGCCCAGAATGACCCCCACAATTGGTAGCAGGCCGGGTTCCAGAATTCTTGTTTTGTATTCCAGGAATTTTTCCTGCACTCTGACTAAAATAATGTTTCCGTCAGGAGTTCTAGTTAAAATCATTAGTAAGTACAGGAAGCAAATCGAACTCTCACAGGCTGTCCCCAAATTAACATAAGCTATTATTCAAAAGCTCACTCCAAGCCAGACACTTTGGAACTCAGAGCATTTTCCACAACGTGACTCAGAATTCACTGCTGGTTAAAGCCTAGGCTAGCCTGATAACTCAAACAGCACTTGGCTGTCATTTCACACAAATGCTGAGCCCTGTATGTGAAACATCACTAACAACTATTCCCTTATGAAAATCAACGACAGTAAGAAAACATTCATTTCATAGTTTCTACTATGTCCTGGGATGTTTCTATGCATTTCTTCACTTCATTCCCGCCATAGTCCTAAGAGGTAGGTGGTATTAGTCCCAAGCTACCAAAAATGAAAAAATAAAATAAATACATACATACATACATACATAAAGCTGAGGGTCAGAAAAGCCAGATAAGGGGCTTGAGGAGATACGGTGAGCTTGTATTGGAAACTGGGCTGCACCTAAGCCTTCAGAACCATCTCCTTGTCTACTGCTCCAACCCCTTCAGAAAAGGAGAATCTCCCCTATTGCTGGGCCCCTGATGGTGATTCCTGCCGGTCACCGGTTGTTCTGATGGGAGGAGTTCTGATGGGCATTGATGGGTGTGCAATAGGGGACTGCACTCCAACGTGGCTCAGGAGACTCCCTGGCTGGGTTGAGCACAACTCATGGTCCTAGAAAGCAGTGTTGTCTCAGCTGAGCCCTGGTTGTTGAGAAGAGGTCCCAGCAAAGCGAAGGAGAAGTCTGACCCTCATTTCTTAAGGAAGTGAATTGTTTATATAAAGGAGCCTGTCTCAGGCAGCCTCCCTGGCAGCCCGCATACTAATCACACACTTTATGATTCACCCACAAGTGTGTGCTGGTCACAGTGGTTCCCTTCTAAGAGATGGACTGTCCCAGGAATGATGGGATATCAGTCCCCAGAGCAGATGATGAAAAGCATGTGGCTTCCATCTGGGGTATGCGTTCTCTCTCTCTCTCAGATGGCTCATGCTGGAAAAAGCCAGTCACCATGCTGCAGAGGCAGCCCTGTGAAGAAGCCAGCATGACCTGGTGAGGTTCTGAGGCCTCCCTCCAGCAGCCCAGGAGGGGCTGACATTGTCCAGGGCCCAAAGGCATGTGCTTAGAAGAGACTCCATCAGCCTCAGGTGAACCTTGAGACAACTGGGTTCCTTACTGGTATCTGGACCAGAATCATGCACCAGTCGTGCCACTCTTGATTTACTGACCCACGGAGGCTGAGATCATACATATTTGTTAGAGTGCTATGTTTGGAGATAATTCGGTAAACAGCAACACCAATTAATACAGTGTGATCACTAAATCAAAGAATTTTTTCCTATTATCGTATTTGTTGTATATGTATATAGTGATTTTATTTAGGGATACTAGCCTTATACCTTAAAATAGCAGATTTTTTTCTCATTACAATTTTATAGCCTGAAAAATATTAAAGTCAAAACAAAGATGTGCATGTACATGTGTGCCTGTCAATTGGGAGAGATTTTGTCCCCCACCCAGGGACATTGGGCAATGTCTGGAGACATTCTTGTTGTCTCAATTGGGGTTTGGTGGGATGCTGCTGAACACCCTGCAATGTACAGTCAGCCCCCACAACAGAGAATTAAGCAGCCCCAAATATCAGTAGATGCTGAGGAATCCTAATGCCTAACCAATGAAATGTGTCTATTCAGAAAATAATTATGTTTACATAATTGAAGATTTAAGATATTATATGGAAACCAGAAAACACAAATATGTATTATCTATGCTTTTTTCATTTATCCTTTTTCTATTAACTTTTTTTGTCACACAGAAAGGAAAATCTTTTAATTAAATAAAAACAATGTTTTCTCATTTCCACAAATCTCATTGCATAAGGCAATGACTAACATCATGGCATATTTAAGTTCTTGATTGTTACTGTCATAGGAACATGTAAATTGATATTTTGGAAAATTAATTATTTCACAAATTTGGGACATTGGCCAGGCACGGTGGCTCACGCCTGTAATCCGAGTACCTTGGGAGGCTGAGGTGGGTGGATCACCTGGGGTCAACAGTTCAAGACCAGCCTGGCCAGTGGTGAAACCCCATCTCTACTAAAAATGCAAACATTAGCCAGATGTGATGGTGCATTCCTGTAGTCCCAGCTCCTCAGGAGGCTGAGGCAGGAGAATCACTTGAACCTGGGAGGCGGAAGTTGCAGTGAGTCAAGATCACGCCACTGCACTCCATTCCAAGTGACAGAGTGAGACTCCATCTCCAAATAAAAAAAAAAAGAAAAGAAAAAGAAAAAAAAACGGGGACATCGTGGATCACAAAACTCAACAATGATGAAAGTAACAGTCAGTATCCAAATGTGTGGGTGATTTTCAAAAAGTAAACTGAGAAAAGATATTTTGGGAAAACCTACAGATGAGGCACATTTATTAGAGCAAGCCCCCACCACGCTCTCCTACTTGATGGATTGCCCTGCAGCCATGAAGATGCAGTCAGCGGTAATGGAGATGGAGAAATGGAGATGGAAACAGCACACATTTCCTCACCACTCTTACAGCTGTGAAACAGACCGGTTACAAATGCCAAGGGGCCAAGGTTGCCAGGGATGAGAACCACGTAAAGTCTGTGGTGTGGGGTTCACCCCAGCAGAAAGCGTCTAGTATATGGAGAATAGAGTTTCTTAGCAAAATCAGTGCATCAAATAGTACCATCAAATTAAACAGAACTTTGCAATCTATGGAAGAAACTGAAAGAAACCCAATTTAAAATAATATTGATATTTGACATGTGCTTATCAAGCAATACTACTGAATTTCCCTTTGTCTGAAGCAATGGTGACATCACGGTGTCTGTAACATTCCGAGTAAGGACTCTGGAGAGAACTGTGGGATTAACTGTAAAGAAAGTGGCAGCTAGTTGTAGTCGTTAAAGCCTTGAATTGACAAATCAAAGATCTGGGTTCAAATCCTGGCCCTGATATCTCTAGTTGGTAAAATTGAGCACAGTGCTTACTTCTTGAAAGCCTAATTGGTTAAAAACAGGAATTAAACGAGATAGAGCAAACATGGTTAATTAGTACTCAAATGTTGAAAGAGATTGATATCTTCTGAGCTAAAGTTATTTTTATAAATTAAAAATCTGATATATGATGGCATTGTTCTTACATACGATATCCTCCTCCATTGAAACAAACACTACTCTATACACAGCCCTCTGTAGTTGGTGGGTCCTCGGTTCTCTTGCTGTGCATGGACTGACATCAGTGTCATGGAAGGTCACTGAAAGACACAGGGCCTATTTGCTGAACCTAAAACTGATAACATCATGGATGGCCCTAGAAGCCCACACACAAATACACTTCCACTTCCATAACATAACTTTTACAAGATGACACTTTTTGAATTCATGACATTTTTGAATTCATAAACTTGTACAGCCAATTCCTTGGCTACTGGATTTCTAAGGGATGAGATTTAGCATTCTAGTCCAGATCATTTAGTTCAGTTTTGCTGGGCCCACCCCACTTTTATTTTTTGCCTCAGTAGTTTTGTGCTTACTGCTTATAGATTCAGTGGTAACATCAGTGGGCTTGGATTATTTTGCTAAACCATGGTAGCACATTTTCTTCAACACAAAGTGTCTTGAAAAGCTAAAATAAAACCTCAATCATCTTCATATCAGTGCTCTGGATTTTTCTCCAGAAATAGAGTGGATTTAGCAAAGAAAGAAGAGTTCACAGACTTAAATGCTGCCCTGAGATATTTTACTTGGGTTATTGGTTCTCTTTTCTTTAGAGGCATATTTCTTTCACTTTAAAAACTTGCAGGTAGGCCGGGAGCAGTGGCTCACACCTGTAATCCCGGCACTTTGGGAGGCCGAGAGGGGTGGATCAGGAGGTCAGGAGATCAAGACCATCCTGGCTAATACAGTGAAACCCCATCTGTACTAAAAAAAAAAGAAAAAAAAATACAAAAAATTAGCCGGGTGTGGTGGCAGGTGCCTGTAGTCCCAGCTACTCAGGAGGCTGAGGCAGGAGAATGGCGTGAACCCGGGAGGCAGAGCAGGCAGTGAGCCGAGATCACGCCACTGCACTCCAGACTGGGAGAGAGAGCGAGACTCTGTCTCAAAAAAAAAAAAATAATAACAAAAAAAAAAACAACAAAAAAGAAAAAACCTGCAGATAAACCAATATTTTTGTACATAATTATTTTGTATATCATAAAACAAATCCATGTTTTAGATGTGCTGATCAATGAATGAAATATTAAGGATGTTAGGCTTACTATTATTTTCCTCCTTGAATCCCTATCAAAATACTAGAAAAAATAATAATAAAGCCTACAGAAAGAGTGAGATCTGTTCATGATAGATTACATCATCAACAATGTTTAGTGGAAAATAACCTCTCACCACAGACAACAAATACTTCTCTCTATAAAAAGAAGATTTAAAATAATTGGGCTAGGTTGAAATTTTTTTACTTAAAGATGTATTCAAAAAAATTATCATTCATTCATTAATTAGGTATAAAATATTGTGAGCATTTAGTAAACATCTAATAAGCATTTTTTGAGTAAATTAGTTACTCTCCCGTGTCAATATTTGTTGTGATGAAAATACCAGGCATTTAATTTTCGGGAACAGATTTAATTTCTTTTTTATTTTATTATTATTTTAGGGGGGAATGGAGCCTCACTCTGTTGCCTAGGCTGGAGTGTGATGGTGCAATCTCAGCTTACTGCAACCTCCACCTCCTAGACTCAAGTGATTCTCCTGCCTCAGCCTCCCGAGTAGCTTAGGTTACAGGTGCCAGCCACCATGCCCAGCTAAATTTTGTCTTTTTAGTAGAGAGGAGGTTTCACCATGTTGGCCAGGCTGGTCTCGAACTCCTGGCCTCGAGCGATTTGCCCACATTGGCTTCCCAAAGTGCTAGGATTACAGACTTGAGCCACTGCACCCAACCAGATTTAATTTCAATACTCTTTTTATCACACTTATTGCAAATGCTCCAACTACTAAAATATAATAAGAGTTAATGCATATTGGCATAAGAATAGATTATTTATCTTCACATAAATAAACTTGATTTTATTTGGCTCTGGGATGGGAGAAATTGAACTGCACGTGGGGTGAAAATATGAGGTGGTTGGGTACCCAAGCAGAAGTCATCAGATCGTCCCCACTATTGAGGAGGAGTTGACTGAGAGATTGGCCCAGAACATGCCTCCAAAGTTTTCTAAACTTTTTAATTTTTTAGCCTCTGTGGAATTCTTGCCAACTCTATGATTCACTTTAAATTTTTTTTTTTTTTTTTTTGTAGAATTTCTGGATCAATTTGGGAACTAAGACTAGAGAAGATCTGTGTTTCATCATCTGGAAACCATGGAGAGGGTGAGGCACATGGAGTTCCTTGACCCCTCATCTTGCTGAAGCAGCAAGCATGGGTGAGTGCTGAGAAACCTCACACACTCCTAGGCTACCAAGAGCTGTGTGGACACTCTTGTGTAAGTTGGTCAAAGAGGAACCCTGTATACTGGACACTATGTTGTTTACTTCTTCAGAATAGGACAGTAAACTCAAAACCTGCCAGCACCAAACTCAAAATTTTACACATTCAATCACTTACATATAGCTCACATAAGCATATTTTTTAGCTATTTAGAGCCTGTCTGCTTTGCATATCCCGTGAGAGTGCAGTCAACATCTGCTAGACATAGATAAGACAAACTCTGTAGTTATAAAAGACTCAAACCTCTGCTGTTCTTAGAGCTCCGTGACCCAGAGATGCCCCACCTCACTGCTGAGCAACATCATCCCTGCCCAAGTGCCACTCAATAAAGCTTGTTGTACAATACTGTCATCTTCAAGTCCTGTCTTTTCTTCAATCAGCTCCAAAATTCTTGAAACTTCCAGTGACCAATAAATGTGAGGGAATTGGTACAAGACCTGGATATTTAAAATTTGCAAACTTTGCAATTTATCTGCAGGCAAAAAGTATTAAATGAAATGAAAATTTCCGTAATACTGCTTCAGCTTGTTTGAATCACCACCATTAATCAGTCTCAAATGTGTAAAAGTAGCCTATACTTTTATAGTCTGACAGTATAAAAGTTGGAAAGTACAGTTTATCAAGACAGCATTCATGATCTTGACTTTGGGCAGCCCTTTGTAGCAGGAAGAACCAAAGTGGTCATGGGATTATTTGGGAAGAACACCTACCAACAGCTCTGTATGCAACTTCTGGCCAAAGTATCCCAGCATCTTTAAACCAGTCTCTTGTAATCCTCAAAGATTCCAAGGTTCCATCACTGACAGGAGCATCCCTTCATAGCAGGGCCTCCTGGATCTGCAGAAGACCTTCTGAAGAAGGATTGGAGTGCTCTTCCCCAACAGTGTGCTTCCTGTGCACATGGATCCTGGACTCTTGTGGCTGCTGGCTCTCAGGATCTGCTCACCTCCAGAAAGTGTTTTCCCCAGGCGTCGAGCACCCACACTATTCCAAGAAACCAAGCCATTCACAGAGAAGCCTGGAGACTTCTACCCTTGTTCAATTCTGATAGTAACCACTTATAATAACTACTGAGGTTTGACTCAGAGATGTACAGAAAATGTGCCCTGGGACCTTCATGCAAGGTCTTTTTTCATTATTTGCCTTGTTTGCACAAAGAAACATGTGTGTACATTCAGACTCGCATAACTTTGATGATTTGGAATTCATTTTTGGCCAACGCTTCGCTTTTACATTGATTAGGGTGTGGTTGCAGATGCTATTGCCCACTTTATTAGGTTTAAGTAAAAAGATACTTAATACAAAGAAGTATACATATACAAAATCAAAGGCAAGAGAAACAGATTCCAGGGGTGCTCTCAGAAGCAACTCTCAGTTACCAGACTCTTCTCTTCTGGGGTAAACCAAGGAATTGTTAGGATTGCTTCTGATAGCAGAACTGCATTTGCCCAAATCAAGGAAATTCTCCCTAATGCTTCTGAAGCATCTGGAAGCATCCAGAAGCTACCTCATGAATTCAGAAACTACAGCTATAATTTCAGGCTACAGATCCTTGACACTTCTGTCACTAGTTATGCCAACAAATGGGAACCAATCTTTCCCCATACAACTCCACTCCAATTCAAAGTCTCCTGTGAGAGCATCTCACTGGCGGGACTGAGTCTTATTGGAACTGTAGTGACAAAAAGTCAAGGAAATAAAAAATAAATTCATTTTTACAAACCTCTCTACCTCATTGATTCTTCAGCTACATCTTCATAGCATAAAGCACCATAGTTTGCTTTTACTTGCACATTGCTGATAAAAGTGAAAGCTACAACTGCAACTTATATATCTTCTAATGTTCCAGAACAGAAAATGTTTTCTGTTCCTACTCTCCTTAAATGTTTCTTCAATTGCCTTTCAAAAAAATGTTTTTAAATAAATATTTTTATGAGGCTAATTATTGTGACTCTAGGTCTTATACGAGGGAAGCATCTCTAATCCAAAAATTCAAAATCTAAAATGCTCCAAAATTCAAAATTTGTTGAGGACCAACATGGTGCCACAAGTGGACAATTCCACACCTGACATCATGCAATGGGTTGCAGTCAAAATACAAGTGTACAACAGTTTACTCAGTGTCCTTATGGGAAAAAAAGACTCTCCCAGCCCCCTTCAGCTATGATATATCTTTTCCACATACATCCAGATTTCCCTACTCAAGCAAGCCCACAAAGGATGCTAAATTGGCATGTGTGCGGGCCAGGGACACCAACAGCAGGCTCCCCACCATGCACTACGTAGAGTCAAGACATATGTGCATATTTTACTATAATTTTTGTTGCTTATTCTCTTCTCTATGGTATAAGTATATTGTTGAAAATGTCAAAAAGGCCTGAGGATACTCCTAGGGGTAAAGTGGGAAAAAAAGAAGACATTTATGTTTATTTGAACCACAGAAAGTCAAGCTGCTAGTGAAACTGGACAGCAGCATTAGTGGAAAGGTCTTACAGGTGAGTATGATGGTTACCACCATATGTATCCTTCTGAGGAAACAGAAAAATAAACTGTTGAAGTTCTGTGCTGAAAGCAATGAAGAAAAGTTAATGTAAAGAAGAAAAACACTGCTAATCAAGCTACAGATGAAAACCTCCATCGTGTATTGAAAGAATGGATGCCTCAGCATTTCACTGAACACATGTGCCTAATGGAATGCTAATCATGAAAAGTAAATATTCATCATGATGAACTGGAAATTGAAGGGACCTGTGAATATTCAACAGGCGGGTTGCAGAAATTTAAGAAAAGACACAGCATAAAATTATTGAAGGTTTGTGATAATAAAACATCTGGTGATCACAAAGAGGTGGAGAAATTCATTGAGGAATTTGCCAAGGTCAAAATCTGATGCCAGAACAAATCTATAATGCTGAGGAAACATCATTGCTTTGGTGTTACTGTCCCCAGAAGGATACTGACTACAGTTGATGAGGGAGTTCCTGCAGGGATTAAAAATGCCAAGGACAGAATAACTACACTAGGATGTGCCAATGCAGCAGGCATGCATAAGTGTAAGCTTGCTGTGATAGGCAAAAGCTTGTGGCCTCATTGTTTTCAAGAAGTGACTATCTTACCAGTTAATTATGATGTAATAAAAAGGCATGGATCACCAGGGACATCTTTTCTGACTGGTTTTACAAATATTTTGTACCAGTGGCTCATGCTCACTGCAGAGAAGCTGGACTGGATAATGACTGCAAGATTTTCTTATTCCTTGATCATTGTTCTGCTCATCTTTCAGGTGAAATTTTCATCAAAAATAATATCTATGCCATGGGTTTGAACTTCCTCCTTTAGCTTGGAGAAGTTTGATCGTCTGAAGGCAAGGGTTGCAATTCTAGTCTGATAAAACAGGCTTTAAACCAACAAAGATCAAAAGAGGCAAAGAAGGCCATTACATAATGGTAAAGGGATCAATTCAACAAGAAGAGCTAACTATCCTAAATATATATGCACCCAATATGGGAGCACCCAGATTCATAAAGCAAGTCCTTAGAGACCTACAAAGAGACTTAGGCTCCCACACAATAATAATGGGAGACTTTAACACCCCACTGTCAACATTAGACAGATCAATGAGACAGAAAGTTAAAAAGGATATCCAGGAATTGAACTCAGCTCTGCACCAAGCAGACCTAATAGACATCTACAGAACTCTCTCCACCCCAAATCAACAGAATATACATTCTTCTCAGCACCACATCACACTTATTCCAAAATGGACCACATAGTTGAAAGTAAAGCACTCCTCAGCAAGTGTAAAAGAATGGAAATTATAACAAATTGTCTCTCAGATCACAGTGCAATCAAACTAGAACTCAGGATTAAGAAACTCACTCAAAACCACTCAACTACATGGAAACTGAACAACCTGCTCCTGAATGACTACTGGGTACATCACGAAATGAAAGGCAGAAACTAAAAGATGTTCTTTAGAATAATGGGAATAAAGACACAACATGCACAGGAATCTCTGGGACACATTTTAAAGGCAGTTGTGTGAGAGGAGTTTGGCACTAAATGCCACACGGGGGAAGCGGAAAGGATCTAAGGTGGCCTCTAACACAAGTAAAAGGAACTGGAGACAAGAGCAAGCCGTTCAAAAGCTAGCAGAGACAAAGAAATAGCTAAGATCAAGGCAGAACTAGAAGAGATAGGGGCTACAAAAAACCAGCTGAAATCCAGTAAGATCCAGGAGCTGTTTCATGAAAAGATCTAACAAAATTGATAAGACTGCCTATAAGACTATAAAGAAAAAGAAAAAGATAGAAGAATCAAATAGATCACAATAAAATTATTGATAAAGGGATATCACCCGCCAGTCCACAGAGCCTGGAAGCTACTGCATCCAGAGAATACTAAACACCTCTATACCAAACAAACTAGAGAGAAAATATAAAAGTGGATAAATTCTGGATACATGCACCTCCAAGACTAGTAGGAAGGAAGGTAGATCCTAGATAGACCAATAGCAGGCTCTGAAATTAAATGAATTGGCCAGCCTGCCAGCCAGAAAAGTCAAGACCAGATGGATTCACGGCCAGATTCAGCAGGAGAGTGCAGGGAGGGAGCTGGTACCATTTCATTACAGAACTATTCCAGTCAGTGGAAAAGAAGTCCTTTACAACAATTTCAGGGCCAGCACCATCCTGATACCCAAGGCTGGCAGGGCAACAAAAAAGAAAATTTTAGACCAGCCTCCCTGGTAGAATGTTCCAAAATCCTCGAAAATGCCTTAAAACTGAATCCAGCAGCACATCAAAGCTTATCCCTGCATAGTCAAGTGGAGAAGCTTCATCCCTGGGATGCAAGGCTAGTTCAACTTATATACAAATCAATAAATGTAATCCAGCACTCTCAGGCAGAACCAAAGACAAAAACACATGATTATATCAATGCATTTGAAAAGGCCTTTATTAAAAATTCAGCAGCCCTTCATGCACAAAACTCTGTGAAATTCGTTAACAGTGGACACCAAAATAATAAAGACTGTCACTTAGCCAGCCACAGTATTATCATACTGGAATGAGCAAAACTGGAAGCATTCCTTTTTTAGAAACTGGCACAAGACAGGGATGCCTCTCACCCTCCTATTCCAGCACAGTGTTGGAAGTTCAGGCAGTGGGCAGGAGAAAGAAATAAAAGGTATTTAAAATAGGAAAAGAGGAAGTAAAATTGGCCCTGTTTGCAGATGGCAGCAGTTAATATATTTAGAAAACCCCCATTGCTCTCAATGCAAAATCTCCTTAAGCTGATAAGCAACTTCAGCCAAAGTCTCAGGATAAAATCAGTATGTAAAAATCACTAGCATTCTTACTTTACAATAACAGACAGAGCCAAGTCTTTGAGTAGACTCCCATTCCCAATTGCTTCAAAGAGGATGTTGAAATACCCAGGAATCCCAGCAAAGGGATGTGAAGGACCGCTTCAAGGAGAACTACAAACCACTGCTCAATGAAATAAAGGAGGACATAAACAAATCGAAGAACATTCCATGCCCATGGATAGGAAGAATCAATATCTTGAAAATGGCTGTACTGTCGAAGGTAATTTATAGATTCAATGCCATCCCCATCAAGCTACCAATGACTTTCTTCACAGAATTGGAAAAAACTACTTTAAAGTTCATGTGGAACCAAAAAAGAGCCCACATTGCCAAGACAATCCTAAGCCAAAAGAACAAAGCTGGAGGCATCACGCTACCTGACTTCAAACTATACTACAAGGCTACAGTAACCAAAACAGCATGGTACTGGTACCAAAACAGAGATATAGACCAATGGAACAGGACAGAGCTCTCAGAAATAATACCACACACCTACAACCATCTGATCTTTGACAAACCTGACAAAAACAAGAAATGGGGAAAGGATTCCCTATTTAATAAATGGTGCTGGGAAAACTGGCTAGCCATAAGTAGAAAGCTAAAACTAGATCCCTTCCTTACACCTTATACAAAAATTAATTCAAGATGGATTAAAGACTTAAATGTTAGATGTAAAACCATAAAAACCCTAGAATAAAACCTAGGCAATACCATTCAGGACATAGGCATGGGCAAGAACTTCATGTGTAAAACACCAAAAGCAATGGCATCAAAGGCCAAAATTGACAAATGGGATCTAATTAAACTAAATAACTTCTGCACAGCAAAAAAGAAACTACCATCAGAGTGAAAAGGCAACATACAGAATGGGAGAAAACTTTTGCAATCTACTCATCTGACAAAGGGCTAATATCCAGAATCTGCAAAGAACTCAAACAAATTTACAAGAAAAAAACAAATAATCCCATCAAAAAGTGGGCAAAGGATATGAACAGACACTTCTCAAAAGAAGACATTTGTGCAGCCAACAGACACATGAAAAATGCTCATCGTCACTGGCCATCAGAGAAATGCAAATCAAAACCACAATGAGATACCACCTCACACCAGTTAGAATGGCGATCATTAAAAAGTCAGGAAACAACAGGTGCTGGAGAGGACATGGAGAAACAGGAACACTTTTACACTGTTGGTTGGACTGTAAACTAGCTCAACTGTTGTGGAAGACAGCGTGGCAATTCCTCAAGGATCTAAAACTAGAAATACCATTTGACCCAGCCATCTCATTACTGGATATATATGCAAAGGATTATAAATCATGCTGCTATAAAGACACATGCACACATATGTTTATTGTGGCACTATTCACAATAGCAAAGACTTGGAACCAACCCAAATGTCCATCAATGATAGACTGGATTAAGAAAATGTGGCACATATACACCGTGGAATATTATGCAGCCATAAAAGAGGATGAGTTCATGTCCTTTGTAGGGACATGGATGAAACAGGAAACCATCATTCTCAGCAAACTATCACAAGGACAAAAAAAACAAACAGCACATGTTCTCACCCATAGGTGGGAATTGAACAATGAGAATTCTTGGACACAAGAAGGGGAACATCACACACTGGGGTCTGTCGTGGGGTGGGGGAAGCAGGGAAGGATAGCATTAGGAGATATACCTAATGTAAATGATGAGTTAATGGGTGCAGCACACCAACATGGCACATGTATACATATGTAACAAACCTGCATGTTGTGCACATGTACCCTAGAACTTAAAGCATAATAATAAAAAAAACTATGCCATGTACTTTCTCCCAAATTGACTTAATTAATTTAACCATGTGACCAAGGTATCCTTAGATCAAAGAAGAGTACATATGAAAAACGCTTTCTTGGGTAGCACACTAGCAGCAGTGAACAGAGGCACAGGTGTGGAAGATTTTTAAAAGGAGTTTAGCATGAAGGCTGCTGATATGCTGTCGCCAACACCTATAACACAGTGACTAAAGACACACACCTTCACAAGAGGTTGTGCATGACTAGCACAACCTCTGTCCTGTAACTATGCTCGATGATGATGATAAACAAAGTGGTGACTTTGAACGATTCACATGTCAAGTGAGAAAAAAAATGACGTCTGACCTCCTTACATATGCAAAACATGCACCTTCAGAGTCTGTCAGTAAACTGAAAGAAGTGGATAGTACAGAAATTTTTAGCATCGATAATGAAGCCCTGTTGTTTATTTATTGACCAGTGGTGAAATGGCAGAAATGGTTCTGAATTAAGGTGATTGTGATAACCGTGACGATGAAGATGACGTTGTTAACACTGCAGGAAAAGTACCTAAAGATGGCATGGTGAACGTGTGTGATGGGCTTATTGAAGAACTAGAGAAGTGTGCATTCTTAAAATACCAACAAATCATGTCAGCTTACAAAATCAGAGACTTTTAAGACAAAAACAGTTGTTAATGAGGCTGAGATAACTCTGGAGGAATCATTTAAAAAGCCACCCAGGAGAATGCCTCCTCATCCCTAGAGGACTCGCTTCCTGGCCCCTCAACTGCTTCGGATGTTTTTTCCCACCTAAAAAAATAAATTCAGTGTGCAGGAACCTTTTAATCAAAACACAGCAATGTAGGTGGAGACTAGAAGCTTGCATTCTTTGTCGTTGAGGTTGTTTAACAGCTGATACAAGTGCTCTGGGGATGCTACTGTGCTGCTTACTTACCCTGAATACATTATCTTTTCATGGAATTAAAGGTATGGCATATTTTTTACTGCTAAGTACTTATGTGTGAGTAAGTGTAAGAAAATGATTGCTTATCAGTAGTAGCACATAAATTCAGAGTCAGGAATGATGGAGATGCCAGACAACAAGATTGTCCCCACGGGAGGCTGAGAGAGCAACACCTTTGCTTTCTGATGCTTCAGTGTACACAAACTTTGTTTCGTGCACAAGATGACATTAAAATATTGTATAAAATTACCTTCAAGCTATGTGAATAAGGTGTATATGAAACAAATGAATTTTGTGTTGACACTTGGCTTCCCTCCTAAAGATCTCTCATTTTGCATATGCATCTATACAAAATCTGAAAAAATCCCAAATCTGAAACACTATCTATGGTCCTAATCATTTTGGAGATGTAATACTCAATCTGTCATACAAGAATTCTTGTTTTAATGTAGAAAATATTTTCTCAGACATCTATGTTCCTGAAATGTTTTGTGCTTACCTTGAATTTGAGAATTGGGGATGTTTAATTTTGCCCCCTCAAAGGTCAGTGTACAGTCTTCGTGTTGCCTTTTCTTTAAAGGGAGAAACAAGAAACAATCTGTTCAATACTTGAAGCCATTTTTCTCCATTTGGGCAGGGAACACGCAGCATAGCGCATGCTCTCTCTCTTTGCCGGGCTGAAGTGTTTCGAGAGCCTTTGTGGTGTCCCCTGAGGACCCTCCCTTGAACTCAGGTAGCCCTGGAACGAATTACTGCTGACAGAGCAAAGAGCGCTCTCAGACAATGGCTCTGCGGAGTCTCACTGACCTCATTAGGAAGCACAGTGTAGAGTCATCATCAAAGTCATTATGCTTTGTTTCACGGGGGCTCTATTGCAATTTCTCCTCCAAAGATGGTGAGAGAGTAGAGCCATGAAGCATGCACTGCCAGTCTCTGTTTCAGATGTTCTCTGCCTTAGGTGGCTAACTGGTGTCATTGTGTCAGGAAAAAGAGTGACTTAATCAAAGCAGCCCAGTGGGAAAACAGGTCTGAGAAACTAGAACTTGGGATTGCATGAATCTTGCTACCACTGATTTTGTAGGACTCAGCACGAACTGCCCTGAGCAGAGGGGGAAAGCTCTAATGTGTGTTCATATTAAGGCTAAATCTATAAAATAGAAATCTGTAATATATAAAATATAATATCCATATAAACCAACTCGCATTTTATTAACTATACACAATCTCAAATGTATCCTTTCTCTCTCTCTCTTTTTTCCTTCCTCCTTTTTCTTGTGACCTGTCTTACTTCGCCATGAATGTTTTTACTTGTAGCCCCAGAGCACTCAGTTCCTGTCCCGGCAACACTGGAAGAAGCACTGCTGCCAGAACATGGTCAGGTGGCCGTAGTCCAGCAGAAAAAGTGCACTCAGCTCCGTCAGACCTCCTGTCTGATCCATTTGTCCTCTGAAGCCCTCTCAGCAGTGCTGAGTTTCTTTCCATGCTCAGCTTGCTTCTTTTGACAAGTTGTTGGCCTGGTCTTTCCTAACTACCCTGGAAATATCTTCAAGGAAGTGGCCAGGCTTTCCTTTTTAATAAGGCCTTTAGCAGTGCCCACTGTGTAGTAGACACCAGGCACTTAATTTATGCTAGTAGGATGATACTTGCAGTACTGGGAAACGAAAAGTTTTAAGTGACAAACCCTGGTGTACAAAATTGGCAGCAGCAGGATGGGGGAAGCAGGAGGGTTCTGGGGCCATCATTGTCACAGAGCAAGAGACTGGGGGAGCCTCCTCTGTCAGGGCTGTGGGGCTGCCCAGGACAAGGTGTTAAGGGCATTAGAGAAAAACTGCAGGATGCTGAGCTCCACCAGCCACAGTCCCAGATTCTGGGACTTAAGAATCCCAGTAGAAAAGGGACTTCTTGTGCATAGAATCCATAAAGCTACCTGTATAATTCTGGGTTCTCTAGACAAACAGAACAAATAAAAGATAGATAGATAGACAGAGAGTAGACAGATAGACAGACAGATAGTAGGCAGATAGGTAGATAGAAGATAGATACATAGATAGAAAAAATAGATAAGTTGATAGAAAAAATAGATAGTAGAAAGTAGATAGAAAATAGATGATATAGATGATTGATAGATTAGATAGATAATAGATAGATAAAGATAGATAATAGAAAAAATAGGTAGGTAGATGAAAAAATAGTAGATAGAATATAGAAGATAGACAGATAATAGGTAGCTAGCTAGATAGATAGACAGGTAGATAGATGATAGATAGATGGATAGATAGATGATAGATGAATAGATATATGGATGGATAGATAGATAGATAGATATTTATTATAAGGGGTTGGCTGACATGATTATGGAGGCTAAGAATTCCTAAGACCTGCCATCAGCAAGCTGGAAAGCCAGGTGAGCTGATGGTCTTGTTCCCATGAGAGTCAGGAGGCCCACGACTCAGGAGAGCTGATGATGTCAATTCCAGGCTGAGTCTGAAGGCAGGAGAAGAGCTGTGCCCCAGCTCAAAGACAGGCTAGCAGAGAAAATTCTCCCTCCTTCAGCCTTTTTGTTCTATTCAGGCCTTCAACAAATTGAATGAGGCCCCCCCACATTGGGGAGGACAATCTCTTGATTCAGTCTGCAAATTCACATGTTAATCCCATCCAGAAATACTCCCATAGACACTCCCGAGTAATGTTTAACCAAATATCTGCGTACCCTGTGTCCCAGGAAAATTTGCCATCACACCGCCTGTGGAGGAATTCTCATTGGCCCTGCTTGACCTCTTTGCCCACTTGGACAGTTCCCCCTGTCAAAGGGGATGGGTCACAAAGATGGGCCTGCTTGAGTTTCAGGCCTCCCTGTAGCCTCAGGGATCCATGGCAAACCATCCCTTCAGCTGGACTCCTAAAGTCCCCCCTTCAGATCACAGAGAGCATCGAATTCCAGAATGAGCCCTGTAAAGCAAACAGTCTTTTCCAAGCAAAATGGTCTCTTGTGGGTGTTCCTTCCTCACCACCCATCCATGCTCACTTTGGCCTCTGTGCTTTGGCTCACTTTCCCCCTTGCCCAAGTGTGACACCCCATTATACAAATAACACCTGGGATCCAAGGCCCATGCCAGGACTCATCTCTTCCTGGACTCCTTTAGAAGACTCAACTCTGTTTTCAATGATGGAAGCTATTGAATAACCTTTTATCTGACAACTTGCTTCATCACAGTGGCACATTGCTCTTCAAAATAGACAGGTGCAATAGTCCTCAACACTTAGATACAGGGAAAAATAAACAAATCCTGGTACCACAGGTTCCTGGTACCTAGACTGTACCCATCAACTGAATGGTTGAGTGTTTGCTTTGAGTCTATTTCTTGAGCCTAAAAACAATATTCATAATCACTTGTGTTTTTAGAAGAATTCAAATCATTTTGTTGAATTAATTTTGCCTTGTCTTTTGGAAATAAGTTTTGTGATGATTCATTCTGTTCTTCATTTACTTTTTAAAATCCTTAGAAAGTATCCACTGTGCAAGCTAAGAACACTGGGAGTCTGACTAAACATCAGAGAAAACGATGCTGCTGCTTTAATCCTTAAAGATTTCCATTAAGAAAGGATTGCCTTAAATGGCCTAAATATTTAAAAATATTTAAAACATTAGTTTCTCAAGTTCTACTTTGTATTGAAAGTAAAGTAAAGCTATAGTCTTGATCTACAAATTGTAGTTTTACATTTTGATAGCTTCCATCATTGAAAGCACAGTTGAGTCTTCTGTAAGAGGTTGGGAGGAGATGAGTGTTGGTGTGGACCTTGGATCCCAGATGTGGTTTGTTTATTGGGATGTCACACCATGGTTGAAATAAGGAGAAATGCCTGCAAGTTCACATCGGATCAGTGGCTCAACTACATGTAAACTAGCTCCTTGACTACCTAAAGTGAGGGTTGTCACTGACCATGGATTCAGGGCAGTGCCCAGATTGACTGCCAGTACCCCTGAGCAATTATCCTATACTTTCAAAGGACAAAAGTACCTCTTACCTTAGCTTCTCACACACAGGAGCCTATCAGCTTGAGTCTATCAATTCCACATGATAACTTCATGCTTTAACATAGAGACAACAAAATTGGATTCAATGTGGCAAACATTTCTGAACATCTTATGTGTATCACATTTGCTTTTCCTGTAAGCAAAACTCAAATGTGCTTCCCTGTTCTTCTGAAGCTCACAGGCCAATAAGGGCAGATTACAATCTGACTTAAAAGATAAAGGGCTTATGGGTTTGTGGGGGGCTGAATGATGGCTTCCAAAGATGTTCATTTCCTAACCCCTAGGACCTGTGAATGTGACCTTAAGTGGCAAAATGGACTTTGCAGATGTGATTAAGGATCATAAGACAGGAAGAATATCCTGGACTATCCAGGGAAGCCCCAGATGCAGTCATGAGTGTCTTTGTAAAAGGAAGGCAGTGGTAGAGTTGAGTATAGAAGAGAAGGCCTTGTGATGCAGGGCCAAGAGCCAAGGAATGAGGACAGGCTTCAGACAACGGAGAGGAAAGAGACAGATTCTCCTTGGGAGCATCCAGAAGGAACCAGCCCAACTGACACCTTGACTTTAGCCCTTAAGACTCATTTTGGACTCAAATTGTATGCTTCCAGAACTGTTAAAGAATACTGTATGTTGTCTTAAGCCTCTAAGTTTGTGGTAATTTGTAATAGTAGCCAATAAGAGACTAATACAGGAATTTCATGTAAAGGGCAATTTACATCTGAAAAGGGAAAGGGTCAAAAAGTATTACTGAGAAATGAACTTTAGTACTTGTGTCTTAGTTCATTTTCTATTGCTATAATTGAATACAACAGACTGGGTAATTTCTAAAGAATAGAGGTTATTTAACTAATGGATCTGGAGGCTGGGAAGTCCAAGTGCATGGCATCAGCATCTGGTGAGGGCCTTTCTACTGTGTTATGACATGGCAGGAGGCATCACATGGTGAGACAGAGCAAGTGTGCTAGCTCTGGCCTCTATTCCTCTCCTTATAAAGCCATTGATCCCATAAGAGGGGTCCCAGCCTGACGACCTTATCTAATCCTAATTACCTCCCAAAGGCCCCATCTCTAATCAACATATGAATCTGGAGATTAAGTTCCCAATACCTGAAATCTGGGAGGCACATTCAAATCATAGCAACATGGCAAGGTTTTGATAGTTTGAGAAGTAATTTATGTTTAAAAACCTGTACCATAACAGGAGAGTTTGTAGGATCTACACCAGAATGAAGCATTCTTTAAATAATGTTGCTTGTTCTTTCATTTTCCAGGGTCAATATTGGGGGGAATAATTCTATACTTATACTTATTGAGCTGAACATTTCACCATTGTTCTGTTACTTAGGATTCCTTTCTACATATACATTACAAGGGAGACGTTATAATCTGGTTATCGATAAGAAACTAAAGCCGTGAGAGTGGACACAGAACTTCCCCAAGGTCACCTGGTTTAGTGAATGCTGCCAAGTGCCATCCAGATTTCTCTTTAGTGATGACTTCCCCCAGCCCCTGGGCATACCACCATAGAGACTGCCCACCATTTTCAGTCCTTTTTGGGAATTGCCTCCTTCCAAAGACAGCCATATCCCATAACTGGTCAATGTGGAGGGGTAAATATATGACCTTCTTCCCCCAACTTGAGAGAACTTGAAGGACCATCTCATCTTTAGAGCACCCTATAGGGTTTGCCAAGAACATTTTTGGGACTGCATCACCACTCAGCTTCTCCCTCTGTCCAGTCTGGCCTCCTCCATCTCCCTCCTATTGGTGTCAATTCCAAGACAACCTTATAAACGTCCTACATACACATCTCCATCTTAGACTCTCCTTCCAGCAGAACTGAACCTGTAATATAGACAATACATGCTTGTTGCATGAATAATGAAGTTGGGATTCTGCTTCAGTATCTGTACCCTTTCTGCTTTAAATTATGCTTCCTGATGGAGTACACTTCATACATTTAGAGGATAATGTTTATGGGAGGTGGTCGTTGGTGATTGAGAACCTGTGCTAGAAAAGAAATCTGCAAACCAAAGTTCCCCTAGTGTATGGATAACATGCCTTCTAGCTTCACTTCTCTGCTTATGAGTTCTGGTTACTGGGAACGTGGCTATATGGCTTAGATTAAAATTATGCAGAATAAACAGCACATGCTGCCAGAAGAGAAGCACTCAACAATTCCAGTAACTTCTCTATTTGCCTGCTGGTGAAGGGATAAGAGAGGCTTCAATAGCTCAGTTACTGATGGCAGCAAATGACCTCAAGAATTATTCATCAGGAGAGAGTGACTTTTTGGAGCTAACAGTACACTTTTTAGGAGCTGAAAAATGGCTGTAAAGCTATTCACATGTAAAAAAGTATCACTTCTAATTCTAGGCTTGTTCATTGGCGTGACCTCAGTGCACTAAAGGATTGGTTTCTTAGGTGCGAGACCTTCAGCTAGTACTCACCAATCATGATCACTGATTAGCAATTCATTTTAATATTATTATCCCAAAAGCTGCAGCCTTTCTTTCTTTTGCTCTACTGAAGATGATTATTTCTGAAAAAACCAGAACTTCATTATACAACTTCCTTCACTTGTAAGACTGTCCTATTATATAGAGGACAGACACATGATCAAAGCATCTCCCTTGGCTTAGCCATAGCATAGAAATATGTCATAATTTTTTTTAAAGCATGAGAGAGCCTTTATCTTGTTTTACTAAAATACAAAGGTATGCTTTACATTTTGAAATGGAGTTTATGGAACTTTCTACTTATAATGCATTCCTACCTAGCAACCTTCAATACCACTTCTCCAAACTTTTCCCCCAATACCTTTAAAGACACCAAGATACTAATAACAAGATGAAAAGAAAATCTCACACACTGACAATGAAGGCAGATGGCCTATTGGGCAAGTCTTGGCAGACATCACATTGACTTTAAGGCCTCGTGTCACTGCAGCCCCTGGCCACACTCTGTGAAACAGAAACTGCCTAGAAAGTCACAGAGAGCCATTAACAGCCTCTGCCACCTGCACACACCAAGAGGTCTCGCAGGTCTCACTCTCCGCAGGAGACCAGAGTGGATATTGTGACAGGAAGTGAGGGAGAGGAGCCCAGAGTGAAGGACAGTAGGCAGAAGCAGGGACAAAAACAGGACATTGTTGAGATGTCAGAAACAGTCTCAGGGAGGCGCCTCTTCTGTGCACAGAGCTATAGGAGACCAGCGCATACTGGGCAGGTCGTGGCCACGCTTCAGCAGCTTTGACCTGCAAATTGTAATATCTCTTATGGAGATAGAAAGCAGAACCAAGTGCATCCCGTCTAGTAATAAATACTAAATGCTGCCTGCAGAGTTAGGGGGAGGCCCCTGAAAAAGTGCCCCATGAAAGAGCCTCCCACTAAAAATGGCCCACTGCAATAGCTAGAGGAGTATCTGAAATAACAGTTAACATTCTAAGTTAGAAGGTTACCATACAGCCAGCTGGTTCTGGAGAGCACAGCAGAACAAATTACATACAACCAATAATTTTAAAAATACAGCAGAGATTATAGAACGATAACTAACTCAGTATGTTAAATGGGCAACGTATTGTTTGTTCTCACGCTGCTATGAAGAAATACCCAAGACTAGATAATTTATAAAGGAAGGAGGTTTAATTGACTCACAGTTCTGCATGGCTGGGGAGGCCTCAGGAAACTTACAATCATGGCAGAAGGCAAAGGAGAAGCAGGCACCTTCTTCACAGAATACCAGGACAGAGTGAGTACAAGCAGGGGAAATGCCAGGTGCTTATAAAACCATCAGATCTCCTGAGAACTCACTTACTATCACAAGAACAACCTGGGGGAAACCACCCCTGTGATCCAATTGTCTCCACCTGGTCCCACCCTTGACACGTGAGGATTATAAGGATTACAATTCAAGATGAAATTTTGGGCGCAGACACAGCCAAACCATACCAGGCAATGAGCTTGAGTAGACATTTCTCCAAAGAAGACATACAAATGGACGATAAGCATATGAAGAGTTTCTCAATACCTTTAGTCACTGGAGAAATTTAAATCAGAACTACAATGTGATACCACTGCATATTCATTGGATGGCTTATTAAAAAATACAGATAACCACAAGTCCTGACTAGTTTGTGGAGAATTTGGAGCCCTGTGCATTGATTGTAGGAATATAAAATGTGGCTGCTGTGGAAAACACTCTGACAGCTCCTCAAACTATTAAATATAGAGTTACCATATGACTCAGCAACTTGCTCTTAGGTGTATACCCAAAGAAATGAAAACTTGTACACAAATGCTCATCACAGTATTATTTATAATAGCCCCAAAATCAGAAATTACACAAATGTTCCCCAACGGATGAATGGACAAATATCACATGGTATATTCATAGAACAAAATATTACTTCGCAATATAGATGAATGAAGAACTGAAACATGCTACAACATGGACAAACCCTGGAAACATTAGGGCAAATAAAAGGAACAGTCACAAAAGGTCACAAATGATATTATTCCATTCATATGAAATGTCTGGAATAGACAAATCTTTGGAAACAGAAAGTAGTGACTGTCTAAGGGAGAGGTAGGGAGAGGTTTGATGAGAGGAATAAGGAGTGATACTAATGGGTACGGGATTTATTTATTTCTGGAGTTATAACAATGCACTGGAATTACATTGCTGTGATGGTTGCATAACTCTGTTAATGTGCTTAGAACCAGTAAATGTTATACTTCAAATGGATGAATTGAATTGCATGGCAGTGGATTATATCTCAACATTCTGGAGACAGAGAGAGTGAGAGAAAGAGAGATAGAGAGAGAGAGGGAGAGAGAGACCAAGAGTGAGAGAGAGAGAGAGAGACGCAGAGAATAAGATGGAGAGAGAGAAGATATTCCTGAATTGGAGAAAGATCTATGTGTGCATTGTTAAAGGAGATTACAGCATTCTAAGAGGAAAGTGAAGAAAGAAAATATTCATGGCTAGATAGATCCTGTGTTCTTTTTCTGAATTACAAAGATGAAGAAAACATTGTAGAAAAATGTTTCAAGGGGACAAACCAGAATGGCCCTTCGGTCTTTACCTTGCCTCTAAAAACTCTAACATGTAATAAAAGTGTAATGCATATAATATGACTGAAGAAGTGGGATTATACAGGAAACATTTTGCATTCTCTTTTTTGAACTAAAATCATGCTGTTGAATATTTTCAAGTCTAAATATATTTATCTATAAAAGCATAAGTCTTTTTTAAATAAAGGCAACTCGTTTCTTATGACAGCAATTTGGGTTCATCAGCAGTGATTAGAGAGCGCAGATAAGCAAATAGAAAAGATGTCATCTCTCAAAGAAGGAACCCTGTGGCATTCTAAGGATCCTCCCAGTGCAGGGCGCCCGACACCACCTGGAATCTGCTGCACGGTGTGTGAGGCCCAGCATGCAAAATGGAAATGCAGACCCCCTAGTTCGAAAGCATTGAATAGCAGAGCATTAAATCCAGCTTGATGTCCTTCTAAGTTCAGTGCCCTGTGGACTGCGCAGTTCTCATGCCTGGGAACTCATGCCCTGTACCTAATGAACACTTCACAAGTGTTTGCTTAAATGGATTAATAATGGATACGTTCTAAGAAAACTTAATTCACTTGTCTTTTATTCCTAGTCAAGTCAAAAATTAACAAGCCCTAAAATAAAAGGATATTCCACCTCACTACTTTCTTCCTCTTTAAAAATGAAACAAGTGTTTTTAAATAGAGTGAGTGGGAGTTTAAATTGATCCTCATCCAATGCCTTTCCTGAATATCCTGGTATCAGGACTTTGACACACACAGGACCTGCAGACCTAACACATGCTGGTGATCGCTCATGTTGCCGCAGTGAGTGCCTGGTCCTGTGCATGGCGTCCTTTAGGCAGAAACCAACTCCTCATTGTCCCAAATAGCAGAGTTTCCTTCCTTTTGGTGGCTGCATAATATTCCCTTGCATGTGTGTGTATATGTGTGTATATATTTGCCATATCTTCATTATCCATTATCTGTGGATGGACACAATTTCTATATCTCATTTACTGTGAATACACTTCATTATTTACTTGAAATTTGGTAAGACAGCAGATTTTATGTGTCCTCATCATCACACACACAGGAAGAGTGCATACAAATCATCACATTGTACATCCTAAATATATACAGTTTTCATCAATTAAATATTTTACAATAAAAAAGTTTAATAAATAAATAATAAATAAATAAATAAAAAATATTTCCTGCATCTCTGGGACCAGCACAGAGCGTGGCTTAGGGAGAAGCTCATGTAAAACACTTATGGATTGAAACAGAATTCATCAGGTGCAACATAAAACTGGTGAAGAGAGAAACAAGTAATGCGTTCCGTTTTCTGCTCTCACTCGGAAAACACTAGTGAGAGGGCCAGACAATGACGTGAAATATAGGAACTGCCCTAGTGGTAAATGGGCCTCAAATAATCATTCATTTATCATCCATTCCATTTACCATTTTATCCATTCCATTACCATTTCATAATAGGAAATTCTGTAGAAACAGAAAGTAATTACTGGGTGCTTAGGGCTGGGGGAGAAAAACGTTGAGGGAAAATGGGGTTTCCACTCATGGGGAAACCCAGGTTTCAGAACTTTCAGCTGTGTGGTGGGGCTTCAACTTCCCTATTAGTAAATTTCATGTTTTGGATCATCTCTAATGCATCTGTGCTTTCTGGGAGACAGTATCCCTCCCTGCTGGCAGCAATGAGCTCTGTGGCTTCACCCCTTCTTTTGGTCCGACAATGGAGGAGACAGATGCCTGCTCAAAACAGAATGGCCGTGAAGATAAAGCTCTGCTGGGAGGTTGGGCTGACCATCTATCAGTAGACAGAACTTGGCTCAATTCCTTCCCTCTCAGATATCCCTAACAATGCTCCACAATGTCTTCAACAGAGAAGTGTCGGGGAAGAAAGGCTCTCATTGAATTTTTTTAAAGTAATTACTGTGGACTAATTACACAATTGTTTAGTGCCTTAGTTTTTCTCTCCTCGGTATTTGTGGATTTATATTGGTGCTAATTGCATCCAGGTGTTGTAAACACCACAGTTAAGCACAGGCAAAGAGAAACTAGAAACACATCAAAATCTGAAGGTATACTGGAGCTGGATTCATTGAACATTTTCTATTGTTGTTGGCTTACGTGAGTCTATCTTCAGACTTGAGTGTTTTTTAATGTTAATAACTGAAAAATGTTTTCTTTTTCCAGTGTAATCGTGAATTTTCTAAAAATTGGGTTATTGTCTTGCAGTTCTTGATAAAGAATAAAGTTGAGTCAGAAAAACATAAACTAAGTGATACGGGTTGACTCTGTGTCCCCACCCAAATATCATCTTAAACTGTACTCTCATAATTCCCACATGTTGTGGGAGGGCCCCGATGGGAGATAATTTGAATCATGGGAAGTTTCCCCCATACTGTTCTCATGGTAGTGAGTAAGTCTCATGAGATCTGATGGGTTTATCAGGGATTTCTGCTTTTGCATCTTCCTCATTTTCTTTTGTTGCCACCATGTAAGAAGTGCCTTTCACCTCCCACCATGATTCTGAGGCTTCTCCAGCCATGTGGAACTGTAAGTCCAATTAAACCTCTTTTTCTTCCTAGTGTCTAGTATGTCTTTATAGGCAGCGTGAAAATGGACTAATACAGTAAGCTGGTACCAGGAGTATGGTGTTGCTGAAAAGATACCCGAAAATGTGGATGTAACTTTGGAACTGGGTAACAGGCAGAGGTTGGAACAGTTTGGAGGGCTCAGAGAAAGGAAAATATGGGAAAGTTTGGAACTTCTTAGAGACTTGTTGAATGGCTTTGACAAAAATGCTAATAATTATATGGACAATGAAGTCCAGGCTGAGGTGGTCTCAGATGGAGCTGAGGAACTTGTTGGGAACTGGAGCAAAGGTGATTCTAGTTATGTTTTAGAAGAGAGGCTGGTGGCATTTTGTCTCTGCCCTAGAGATTTGTGGAACTTTGAACTTTAGAGAGATGATTCAGTGTATGTGGCAAAAGAAATTTCTAAGCAGCAAAGCATTCAAGAGGTGACTTGGGTGCTGTTAAAGGTGTTTACTTTTAAAAGGGAAACAGAGCGTAAAAGTTCAAAAAATTTGCAGCCTGACAATGCGATAGAAAAGAAAATCCCATTTTCTGAGGAGAAATTCAAGCCAGCTGCAGATATTTGCATGAGTAATGAGAAGCTGAAAGTTAATCCCCAAGACAAGGTGGAAAATGTCTCCAGGGCATGTCAGAGACCTTTGCAGCAGGGCCTCCCATCACAGACCCAGAGGTCTAGGAGGAAAGCATGGTTTCGTGGGCAAGGCCTAGGGTCCCTGTGCTGTGTGCAGTATAGAGGCTTGGTGCTCTGCATCTCAGCTGCTCCAGCCGTGGCTGAAAGGGGCCAACATAGAGCTCAGGCTATAACTTCAGAGGGTGGAAGCCCCAAGCTTTGGAAGCTTCCACATGGTATTGAGCCTGTGGGTACACAGAAATCAGGAACTGGGGTTTGGGAACCTCTGCCTAGATTTCAGAAGACGTATGGAAATGCCTGAATGCCCAGGCAGTAGTTAGCTGCAGAGGTGGGGCTCTCATGGGTAAACCTCTGCTTGGGCAGTGCAGAAGGGAAATGCAGGATTGGAGCCCCCACACAGAGTCCCTACTGGGGCACCGCCTAGTGGAGCTGTGAGAAGAGGGCCACCGTCCTCCATACCCCAGAATGCTAGATCCACTTACAGCTTATACTGTGCACCTGGAAAAGCCACAGACACTCAACACCTGCCTGTGAAAGCAGCCAGGAAGGAGTCTGTATCCTGCAAAGCCACAGGGGCGGAGCTGCCCAAGACCATGGGAATCCACCTTTTGGATCAGTGTGACCTAGATGTGAGACCTGGAGTCAAAGGAGATCACTTTGGACCTTTAAAATGTGACTGCCCCACTGGATTTCAGACTTACATGGGCCCTGTAACCCTTTGTTTTGGTCCATTTCTCCCATTAGGAATGGCTGTATTTACCCAATACCTATACCCCCATTGTATCTAGGAAGTAACTAGCTGGCTTTTGATCTTATCGGCTCTTAGGCGACTTGCCCTGTCTCAGATGAGACTCTGGACTGTGGACTTTTGGGTTAATGCGGAAATGAGTTAAGATTTTCGGGGACTGTTGGGAAGGCATGACTGGTTTTGAAATGTGAGGACGTGAGATTTGGAGGGGCCAAAGGCAGAATTATGTGGTTTGGCTCTGTATTTCCACTCAGATCTCATCTTGAATTGTACTCCCATAATTCCTATGTGTTGTGGGAGGGACCTGGTGGGAGATAATTTGAATCATGGGGATGGTTTTCCCCATACTGTTGTCATGGTAGTAAATAAGTGTCACAAGATCTCAGGGTTTTATCAGGAGTTTCTGCTTTTACATCTTTCTCATTTTCTCTTGCCTCTGCCATGTAAGAAGTGCCTTTCACCTCCTGCCATGATTCTGAGGCCTCCCCAGCCATGTGGAACTGTAAGTCTAATTAAACTCTTTTTCTTCCTAGTCTGTGGTGTGTCTCTATCAGCAGCGTGAAAACAGACTAATATACTAAGCAAAGACTGGCGCACCCAGAGCTAATAGAACTTAGTTTCTAGAATCATATCCCCTGCCTCCTCAGGGACAGGTCTCTTAACCAATCTGCAGGGCACCTGTTAAGGATTGAAGTGTGTCCCTTACAAAAGTATGCCGAAGTCCTAACCCCTGGTACTTGTGAAGGTAACCTTTTTGGAAATAGGGTCTTTGCAGATATAATCAGTTAAAATAAAGTCATTGGGGTGTCCATAATCCAGTATGACTGGTGTCCTTACAAGAGAAAGGAAAGAGACACAGATACATGGGGAGAACACCACGTGATGGCAAAGGCAGAGATGGGAGTGATGCGTCCACAAGCCAAGAAATGCCCAGGACAGCCAATGACACTGGAGGCTGAGAGAAAGGCCTGGAGCAGACTCTCCCATAGAGCCTTGGGAGATAGCTTGCCTTACTAATGCCTTGATTTCTGACTTTTCACCTGCACACTGGGAGGGAACGAATTTCTGTTGTGATGAGCCACCCAGACTGTGGCCTGTTGTCACAGCAGCCCCAGGGGATTAACACCAAGAGCCCCTTCCTGGCACCATTATCGGAAGCTGCTCAGAGGAAAAACTGGGTTTTAGATAAACTTTAAATCACAGTCTCAGCTTGATCTTTTTTTTCTTTTTTTTTTTCTTTGAGACGGAGTCTCGCTCTGTCGTCCAGGCTGGAGTTCAGTGGCGCCATCTCAGCTCACTGCAAGCTCCGCCTTCTGGGTTCACACCACTCTTCTGCCTCAGTCTCCTGAGTACCTGGGACTACAGGCACCTGCCACCATGCCTGGCTAATTTTTCGTATTTTTACTAGAGACGGGGTTTCACCATGTTAGCCAGGATGGTCTCAATCTCCTGACCTCGTGATCTACCCACCTCAGCCTCCCAAAGTGCTGGGATTACAGGTGTGAGCCACCATGCCCAGCCACAGCTTGATCATTTTTTGGGGCATTCCAGATAGCAATAATAATGCCTTCCATTTATTGTCCATCTTGTGGCAGGAATCCTTTGAGCACTTCCCTACTTCCCTAGAGCTCTTTCATGAAACACATCAGCAGCTCGGGTATTGCCATTTGCAGAATTGAGGACAATATGGGAAGCTGAAGTTCAGGGACATTACTTTGCTGTGAACTTGCCACCAGAAATGGTGGTGTTCAGGACTGTATCAGAGCCATAAGGCCATGAAGGTTTTACTTTGGGTAAAATTGGGATAACTTTTAGAGTTCTGCAAGATGGGAGGATGAATTGGACCTTCCTTCTAGGACGAGGCTGGATGAGTTCCCACATCTCAAGACACAGAACAGGTTGGGCACAGCCACTGCTGGGTAAAGGCTGCCACTGATATTATTTGTATTATTTTGTTTTTATTATAATTGTCTTCTTGTTGCTTGTCTGTGCTTCTGAAATTACAGTTAAATGAGCATTCAAAGGCTCTTCTCAATCCCAAAGCCTACCCCTCTGCCTCTGCCCTTCAGGTGGTGTCAGTGGAGCACTGCGTGGTTAGGACTTTCAGCCTAAGAGACAATTAATGAAAGTTAATGGACATTTCTTTGTTATACAACACGACTAATGTCAATGGCATTTATTTGGCATTGAACAAATCACTGAAAAACAAATGACCGATAAACCCAACTGAAAGGTTTTTCCATTGGAAATAAAATCAACAATGCCTAATCTACTTGGATTTCAAATGAAGTTATAACTGCTTTTTGCTGAAACTACTCCAGTTACTCAATACCCTGCACCAGTACTGATTTTAAAAAATCTACCGTGGGGAGGGGAGAGGGGGGAGCGATGGCACTGGGAGTTATACCTGATGTAAATGACGAGTTGATGGGTGCTGATGAGTTGGTGGGTGCAGCACACCAACATGGCACATGTATACATATGTAACAAACCTCCATGTTGTGCACATGTACCCTAGAACTTAAAGTATAATAAAAAAAAAATTTAAAAAAAAATCTACCAACTTAAACTTGGGAATTAGTGAAGGGCTTTTCTTTGGGCAAAAAGTTGTACAAACAATCCCTAGGATGTTAATCAATGAAACAAATGAACAGTCATGAGCCCAGGCTCAGAACCTGGTGTACCATGGATTCAAATACTTACTGTGCCACTTGGCTTCAGATCTTGAATGATTCACTGAATGTCCCATGTGCGTTACTTTGCTAATCCCTAAAATGAGGATGATGATAGTACCTGTTTCATTGGATTGTTGGGCAGATTGTGTGAGTGAATACATATAAAACGCTTAGAACAGTGTCTGGCATGCAAAAAGCAGTCAAAACAGAGTTGACATCATCATTATTATTTAGATGTTTTGCAAATTACTAGTTTTGTTTTTTCAAATGTCCATTCTTCTAAACACATTTTATTTTTTTCTGGTCAGGCACAATGGCTCACGCCTGTAATCCCAGTACTTTGGGAGGCCAAGGCAGGCAGATTGCTTGAGGTCAGGAGTTCAAGACCAGCCTGGTCAACATAATGAAACCCCGTCTCTACTAAAAATACCAAAAATATTAGCCAGGTGTTGTTGGCAGGTGCCTTTAATCCCAGCTACTCTGGAAGCTGAGGCAGGAGAATTGCTTGAACCCAGGAGGTGGAGGTTGCAGTGAGCTGACATTGCACCCCTGCACTCTAGCCTGGGTGACGGAGCAAAACTCTGTCTCAATAAATAAATAAATAAATAAACAAACATATTTTTCTGCATATTCCTTAGAGATAGTTGAGTTATGAACTGGGTAAGACTCCAGAGGGAGCCCAGTTGCACCTTCGCTGCATCTATATTCCCCTTTTCGCATGTCCCCCACACCCCTGCTAGGATCATTTAGTAGGACAGAGAGATATGGCTCCCCCATGCCTGTGCTTCAGGGAGCTAGCTCATCCACTTCACCCACAGCCCCACTGAACTCTGGGCTGGGTATTAAATTGAGGGGTTGGAGGACTAAAGCCCAGAAGTGGGCACCTAAAAATAACGAGGAGATTTTCCGGTGCGTTCTCTTCCTCCAGTGTTCTAATGCAAACTCTATTAGAAAATATCAGTTTATATATCTTTGAAGAGTGTTTATTCAGTTTACCAAAAAGAACATAAAATGTACAGTAGGTTCTTTCTAAAATATAAAATGTTTCCATTATCTTTGATGTATGAGTGAATAAAACATTGATTTAGACAATGAGGCATATGCCCAGGAAATGAAAATATAACATTGGTGTGGGGAAAGGATTAATATTTATTGATCAGAACTATGTGCCAGATATTTTATTTACAACTTATTTCAATTTCAATTTCACATCAACCCAGTACAGTAGGTTTGACACCATATTTTTTTTAAAAAAGGCATTTGTTCTCAGAGTTGTTGAACAATCTGGACTGTATTGCATGGCCGACTAGTGGGTTACAGTGTCCATCACCCCATTTGGGGCCCTCTTGCCCTCCCAAAACCCAGCCCCCAACAGCCCGTCCCACTGAGTAGCTAGAGTGCATCCTGTAAGGCAACAGGCTTTTCACATGATTGTCCTGCATATCATTTACTTTGCCTGTCTTTAAATTATACCAGATTAACAGCCAGTTAGTCTCCCCAGGGCCTCCCCAGATTCCAAGTAGATCCCTCTGGCAGCTCTGCTGTGCTTGGCATTACTAGCCCTCTCTGAGCTGAGACTCAACCTCTTCCTCCTAACTTGTGCAGCCAAAGTTCTCTGCACACCTCATCGGCAGGTTCATCTTCTCAGTGAAGCTTGTAGAGACGGGAAACAAGTAGATACAAAATCACACATGAATTTAGATTTTTTTTTCTAAAACAGTTGGCAAATGTACACATCTATTTTTTCCCATTTACCCCTCACTGTAATTCTATTTTCCCTTTCTAACTTGACACAATACGCAGCTAACCCCACTTGCTCTCTCTTTTGGGCCTGGAGTTCCTTAGAGCAGCTCGCTCACCCCACAAAGGAGCCAGGCGTCCTCTGGCTGCCTCCTTTCTAAGCTTGGAGGGTGCATTGCCCTGCTTTTCTTTCTATGTGGATGCTGAAATCTTCTCAGCTGCATCATGTTTGAAATTTTACTTTTGCCTGTAAGAAGAGCCTTAGATTGAAACAATATCTAATTACATTGGAAGGAAAAATATCAATATTCATTTATAAAATATCTTCCTGATAGCTTCCTAGACGGACATTCCATTTAATGAACTAGAGAGCTACCAGCTTCCCTCCCATCACTGCAGAAATCATACAGATAACATGCCAGGGCTAGCAGAGTTGAGAGGCAGTGGTTATGCAGCTCTAGCTTCCTAACATACTCAGGCTATGTTAGAATAAAAAAGTCTTTGAGGGCTGGTGCCAGCTGGGGCAGGGGCCAGCTCCGATGAAAGCATGCTGCGACGTTCAATAGAGAAACAACAGGAGCCCGAGCACAACTTCAGAAAGCAGTTGCAAGGACTACAGATATTTCCTTTTTTTTTTTCTTCCACGTTTGAGGATTGAAGCTGGAGCATCTGAACTTCAGGAAAAGAAGGACCAACGCAAGGAAGACTGGGATGATTTCTGATGATCATCAGAGCAAAGGAAGTGCTGAGCAGTGAATTATGAGGCTGTCTTAATTCTCTCACTTGAGCTTGAGAGCAGCAGTCAGGAGCTGTCTGCATCTCCTTTCATTCAACGTTATGTAACAGTCCCTCTCAAAGGAAACCCTCTGCCTAGCTACTGAATTAATTGATGTCCTTGAAACCCTGGGGGAACCTCTGGGGGCAGCCATGTTGCTGCCTCAAAATGGGAAGAATGAGAAATCACTCAGGGGAGTATAATTTTGTATTGTTCTTCATGAGACAGGAGAGAAGGCAGTGTTGGGAGTTGTGGACTGGAAGAAATGTGTGTAACTAAATATAGTAATTGCATTATTCAGAACAGGCTTATGCTGCAGTTGTATTATGCGTGAAATTTTTTTTCTATAAGATTCAGAGCCTATATTTATAGGATCAAAGTCAATACTTTTTAAAAATTATTATTATCACAAAAGTATTGGGAATGCCCTTGAACTTGTTACAGTTTTAAAAGTATAAAATTGTGGCCGGGCGCGGTGGCTCACGCCTGTAATCCCAGCATTTTGGGAGGCCGAGGCGGGCGGATCACAAGGTCGGCGGATCACAAGGTCAGCGGATCGAGACCATCCTGGCTAACTCGGTGAAACCCCGTCTCTACTAAAAACACAAAAAAACTAGCCGGGCGTGGTGGCGGGCGCCTGTA